>NC_140995.1:51711888-52143052 GCF_052327205.1 Somniosus microcephalus
AAAAAGCAAGCGCAAGGCCTGCTTTTTACAAGGTAAGTGGTGAATTAATTAAAATTAAAACATTTTTTCCACAGGTTTATTATTTTTAAATACTTTAAAGAAAGGTAAGTTTATTTTTAGCACCGTTAGAAAAAAAAAATTTCAAAAATTTAAATTATTGTTTAAAATAGTTATTTCATGTAATTTATAGTTTATTTAAAAAATGTGATTTAATTTTTTTTTTGAAGATTTAGTGATGTTTTGGGGCCCGTAGTATTTCTAAGTTTTGACAGCACTTCCTGTCAAACTTATGAATGGAGCATTCCCTGCTCCGATTGGCTCTCCATGGCCCACGTGATCCCAGGGGATGCATCGAACTAACTGCACCCCTGGGATACGCAAGCACTGCGCGCCGGCAGCTGGAGCAGGCCCCAGATCGGAATTCCACGGGGGCTCACAGCTCAACGGCCGACACGCTAGGCAAGTGCAGGTCGGGGGCTTACACCCGCGGGAAACCCCCGACCCGAATTTCTGGGCCAGTGTAAGCCCTCCAGGTGCCGACATGCAACTTTCAATTGAGTTTACTATAAATGCCATTGCCAGCAGATAAATGTTTTGAGACAATCCATCAATTCTCTCAAGTCCCATTTACTCCCTTGTGGCTATTTTGCTGGGCTGTGTGTGTATGCATGGCGGGGAGAGTGGAGAATGCATTCATAAGCCATTTTCTTGAAATTCTGAGTAGAAAACATCTGAAGGGGCTTTGGCATAGTTTAATTATAATTTGCATTCCTCTCTCTGCTCCCCCCCCACCCCAAAAAGGGAGCTGATTAAATAAAACCACAAAAAATTGTTGCATGTATCTGAAGTTATTTAACAGCTGTGGCTTCTACTGCAACATGAATATTTTCATAATGTTCTATCACCATAAGCTGCACCACCTGACTACATTTCATGCTCCTACTATCCTTCTCCCACTTATCTGTCCAAATACTGGACCGGTGGAGAAACAGAACCAAGCACATCATCTGAGCAACACTGCAATATAGATCTGTGGAAATGTATTTTAAAAATTAAACTGGTCCACAGCCTTTAACATCTACAAATGAGCACCTAACACTGATTGAATCACTACACCCAACTACAACACTTCTCGAAAAACAAAGTAGGTCTCCATTCCTCTCATCGCCCTCACCCCACTTTATAATATTTTTGGCATTTTTACATTACTTTGCCTCTTGCATTACTAAAGGATACATGCACGACAGTCCAAGAGGCTGGATACTCCTGGGCCTGTTCTTTCAAAGTACTGTACAATGTTTGAGGACCATTTTGTTTAAATATCACATCATACTGGAACCCATGAGCGAGAGATGATGCTGTGGTCATCAGAAGTTGCAACTCCATCCACCATGTTGTAATGCTGAGGCCCATTTTCAAGGTCAACAAAATATCTATTGAATGCTCGTCTATTGAATGTATCTTTTTTTAAAGAGCTATCCAAGTAAGCACAAAAGTGCCCGCAGTAAGTTATCTGCAATATGTATATGTGTCAGATCTAATATATGCACCTTAAAGGGTCGTAGAGCACAGCAAAACTTCAACCAGCAACTTCTCTCAGCAGTTTCCAGGTGTCTGTCTCTTCTTCGAAGTGTTCTCAACTTCTCCTCCAGCTTCTGTAAAGCTCTTCGGTCCCCTGTCGACAGTGGGCGACCATCCACGCACTGTTGGAAAATTCAATGAGCATTACAGAGCATTGTTCAGGTAACCCTGTTCTCTGACACAAGCACATATTCTAACAAGACTACAAATTGGGAATTAGAATGTGCTCTTAAGGTTTACATGGTGGTGAACACCATCATAATCCAGTTTGTTTTTAAATGTAATTTGATAATGATTTATAAAAAGATTTGTAAAAGTTAACTGGTTTTATGATTTAGAAAAATAATTCAGAGTCTCCAGAAATGCTACAAAATATTTTATGATTTTCTGTACAGCCACAACGCACTTGTATCAATTGGGCATTTGAAAACTATACTGAGAAAATCCTCTACAAACTGGGTTAAGATTCCCTAGAATTCTAAAATTGTACAAATTATGGTTGACTGCATCATTACAAGGATGGAGCTGTCCAATTCATACCAGCTATACCCCTTTGAGAATAAAACTGACAAATACATTATTACATTTCATAGGCACCTTTACACTTTAGAACATTCCCTTGTTTCACACCCATAAGTGTTTCTAAATTTGTTTTTAAAATGTTTACTTTGTGTCTGAATTATTCAATGGACTACATTATAAATGGAATTGCAGTGAAGAATGAAGGTTACAAAGCAGTAACAAATATTATCCAATAAATAAGAGGTAGCTTTCTAATTGATATTACCAAGAGATAAAGAATGGTGTGTAGCCTAGAATAAAAAGGAAGAAAATAGGGTTAGATGAAGTAGAGTGGGAGGAGGCTCGTGTGAAGCATAAACACTGGCATAGACCTGTTGGACTGAAGAACCTGTTTCTGTACTATAAATTCTATCTAAAAATAAACTAAGATAAAACTTCAATTCAGCTTTTACCACCCTTCACCCAAAGTGAGTAATATGAAACACTGTAGAACGCTTCAAAATATTCCAAATGACTGATCAGTTTTTAGGTTCTAAAACCAGTTTCACAGGGCAACATTAAGCCTAAGCATGTGTTAAAAGTTTAGGGTCTTCCCTGAGAGATTCTCTTGGGTATAGCAGCGTTAGTGGCTCCAAAAAGTGGTAACTTCTCTGTGAAGCTTGGGATGCTTTTCTACATTAAAGTTACTATACAAATGCAAATTGTTGTCTGAGGTGATGTCTAATGATAAGATCTAACAAATGTATTCCCTTATGATCTGAATTGGATATTTTAGTCTTTTGTATGTGTGCTTTTTCAATCTCTTTAAATGCAGGCAGTGAAAAGATGAGGCGAGAACCAAACCACTAAGCATGTTTATTTCGTAGCGAGTGAACAGAGCAATAGTTATGATCAGATTTATTTAAATTCACTCTGCTTCCCCACATTAGTGGGTCGTCTAACTTGACTTTACCCGACTAACTCCTAACCACTATGCTTTTTGCTACTTCTGATCTTGACCAAAATTGCTTTCACAGCTTTCTGTTGGAAACCTGAGACTTTGTAGCCTTTGCTGGACCTGTGTTTTAAATCTCCACTGTTCACAAACATTAACCAACCAGAAATTGCACAACACAATGGGTGTGAGGTGATTACCAAGGCAGGGTAGGGAATTGCTTTAAAAAAATGATCTTGAGATGTGGGTGACACTGACGAGGCAGTATTTATTGTCTTGTCAACCACGTAGTGTGCGACCGGAGTCACTTGACCAAGTAGGTGGCAAGCTCCTCTCTGAAAAACATTAGGGACCAGCTGGGTTTTTACAGTAATCAGCAGCTTTCATGATATTTTTCTGGTGCCAGCCCACAAATTCTCAGATTTTTTTCAATTTAATTTGACAATTTGCCTTGCTGGGTTTTGTACTCATGTCCTCTGGGTTGCTAGTCCAGTACAATAACTACCATGCCACATTATTATTTACAAACTATGGGGAAATTACATCAAAGCTTAACTCATTAGTATTTTAACTATCCAGCATCTGAGTGCTTTTTTAAAAACGTTGTGAATAATCTATGCTTCAAAATGTATTTAAAATTAACTAATCCATTCTGTTGAAAAATGGTTAAAAGATCCTGAAACCTGATGCTTTTTGACATTTTAATGTTTGTACCCCAACCTTGGATTTAATCTTCTCCACTTGCTGCTCCACTTCTTCAAGATCTTCAGTATTCTGCAAACGTTCATAAACCACGCTCCTTGTACCTCTTATCAGGTTTAATGGCAATGCAGACATACCATAAGCCTTGAAGAAAAAATATACAGAATGAGTATTCAAAACAGGAAGAAAGATCATTGCCAAGTCAATAGAAAACACCTTGATGAATACATTTTATTTTAGTGTAGCTTGAAAGGAGCTACCGATGACAGAAAATCCATGTGACAAGTAAGGTACAACATCCCCCCTTCTTAAATAAACCTTAGATTCACACTATCTGGAGCAGTAGTTTGATTTCCACTCTCAGTACACAGTAAAACATTATTCCAGATTACTATTTTGCATTAAATTACAAAAACCACAAAGAATAATTCTCCATCACGAGCAATAATCATAAGGAGATAACTTACCGTTAAACAAGCTACTAAACTGGGTCTTTGTACAGCAAGTCATAATCATTAAGTGGGGAAGATAAGTAATTTGCAGATTTTAGCAAGAGATCAACGTTACTTCTTTTCTCAAATGTCTCGAGACATTTTTGATAGATTTTTATTAGTTTGCAGATTCAAGCATACACATCATCATTACCAAAAGGCTTGGAAAGGCATCCATAAATAACATCACATAGGGTAGGCAACTGACAGTTACAAGAAACCAGAGCTTGCCCCCCTCCCCCTCACATCAACACTGTGCTAACCTACTCCCTGCCACATAGCTACTCCCATCAGAAAAGCAGCCAGAACCAGCAACCCCATCAGGCCATTTAGTATTCCGAAAAATGCCCAGCAGGCACTGAATATTTTAAACTTTAAAATATGCATCTCTTTATTCTGGCATGAAACTATCGTATATCACCATTCTGTGGACAATAAGATTAGTTTCAAATGGTTTCCTTGTCTAGCTATCAGGGCATTTTCTATATACGGTAGCTATGCTTCTCCCAGGACTTTGACAAGTCTCCCCCACCCCACAACTGCTTAGAAGTCCCTTAAATAAGGCTCACATTTTGCTTTGGCTTTTGCTATTCTATTGGGACAAGTTTCTCTCTTTATTTCTCTCTCTCTCTCTATTTCCTCTCCCGACCTCCAACCCCGACCACCACCCTCGCAATTCCATCTTCAGCATTTATTTGAAGGAGAATCAGAGGGGAAAGAACAGCCAAAGCTCCTGGAAAAAGGACTCATTGGAAGTGTCTCGGCCTCTTCACTCATGAAGCTTCTCTTAATGCCCAATATGGATGGGCAGTCTGAGCATGCAAAGGGATCCCATCATAAATTACAGGAAATAATACACACTCCGACTGACATACCAATTTAAATATAAAAATTAAGCTTCTGCACAAAGTGCGGGTCTTAAGCCCAAATGGAAAATCATGGGTAGTGAGATTCCAGCAGGGACTGAATGCAATCGCATGCTGAATTTCCTGTTCCCCGGCCGATTTGTGCCAGTGGGAACAATCCCGCCAATCAGAAAATATACTTTTCACCATGGACGTACAATCCCTCTATACCTCCATCCCCCACCCGGATGGCCTGGGCGCGGCGCTTCGCTTCTTCCTTGAACAGAGGCCCGACCAGTCCCCATCAACCACCACCCTCCTCCGCCTGGCTGAACTTGTTCTCACATTGAACAACTTCTCCTTTAACTCCACTCATTTCCTCCAAATCAAAGGTGTTGCCATGGGTACCCACATGGGTCCTAGCTATGCCTGCCTTTTCGTGGGCTATGGGGAACAATCTTTGTTCCAGTCCTACTCAGGTCCCCTCCCTCACCTCTTTTTCCGATACATTGATGACTGTATCGGTGCCGTTTCCTGCTCTCGCCCCAAACTTGACAATTTCATTCACTTTGCCTCCAATTTCCACCCTTTCCTCACCTTCACATGGTCCATCTCCGACTCTTCCCTTCCCTTCCTCGACTTCTCCGTCTCCATCTCTGGGGATAGGTTATCGACCAATATTCACTACAAGCCCACTGACTCCCACAGCTACCTGGACTACACTTCCTCCCACCCCGCTTCCTGTAAGGACTCTATTCCATTCTCCCAGTTTCTCCATCTCCGCCGTATCTGCTCCGACGATGCCACCTTCCACACCAGTGCTTCAGACATGTCTTCCTTTTTCCGCAACCGAGGATTCCGATCTACTGTGGTTGACACTGCCCTCGACAGTGTCAGTTCTATCTCCCGCACTTCTGCCCTCACCCCTGCCCCTCCCTCCCGGAACCACGATAGGGTTCCCCTTGTCCTCACCTTTCACCCCACCAGCCTCCACATTCAACCGATCATCCTCCGGCATTTCCGCTACCTCCAAAGTGATCCCACCACCAAACGTATCTTCCCCTCCCCTCCCCTTTCAGCATTCCGTAGGGACCGCTCCCTCCGAGACACCCTAGTCCACTCCTCTATCACCCCAAACAGCCCTTCCCCTTCGCCTGGCACCTTCCCGTGCAAGCGGAGATGTAACACCTGCCCCTATACCTTCCCCCCTTCCCACTGTCCAGGGCCCCAAACACCCCTTCCAGGTGAAACAGCGATTTACTTGTACTTCTCGCAATCTAGTATACTGTATTCGCTGCTCACGATGCGGTCTCCTCTACATTGGGGAGACGAAACGCAGATTGGGTGACCGCTTTGCGGAACACCTCCGTTCAGTCCGTAAGGGTGACCCCGAGCTTCCGGCCGCCTGTCATTTTAATTCACTGCTCCATTCCCACTCGGACCTCACCGTCCTTGGCCTCTTGTATTGTTTCACGGAAGCTCAACGTAAACTCGAGGAACAGCACCTCATCTTCCGATTAGGCACTCTGCAGCCTTCCGGGCTCAATATCGAGTTCAACAATTTCAGATCATAACCTCGGCCCCTATTACATTTTTTCTTGTAATTTTTCCACTCCTGTCCCCCCCCCCCTTTCCTTTTGTTTCTCTTTCACACCTGGCAGCTATCTTTTGCCCTGCCAGTACACTTCACACCTAATCTCAGCCTATTACCATCTCGTCTAGCTTCGAACACCTTTTATTGTCTCTTTTACTTCTTTTGTTTCTTTTATTCTTTTGTCCGATCGCAGCCCTGCCTTCAATCTATTTTCTTTTCTTTCCAGTTTTGAAGAAGGGTTCGACCCGAAACGTCAACTCAAATTTCTCTCCACGGATGTTGCCTGACCTGCTGAGTTTTTCCAGCATTTTCTGTTGTTATTTCTCCAAATATTTCAGTTCCATTCAGACTTTTGTGACAGTAGCTAAAAATATGGGGCAATTCTCGATTCAAATCAAACCGGGAAGGACTTTAGGTGAAAGGACAAAATGGTAAATTAAATAAAGCTGATCTACCATAAGGGCTTACGGTTCACTACGAGGGAAAATCAGTGGCAAAACTGTAGTTTTCTACGAAACAGCTTTAAACTCTCACATTCAAAGAGCTTCAAATGGTGGCTGCATTAATTTGTGATGAACTAAAAAGGTTTTTTTTTTTTTTAAATAGGAGACTAACTGAGCAAAATTTCTAAATAGCTTGCAGAATCAGGACGCCAACAATTTGAACACAAATGGGTCTTGAAAGATTGAAATAGCTGCTACTGAATCACAATTGAAATAGGTTTTAAGACAATGTTGCGGAAAAAGGAAGACATGTCTGAAGCACTGGTGTGGAAGGTGGCATCGTCGGAGCAGATACAGCGGAGATGGAGAAACTGGGAGAATGGAATAGAGTCCTTACAGGAAGCGGGGTGGGAGGAAGTGTAGTCCAGGTAGCTGTGGGCAAGGGCAAAGGCTGAGACTCCTCCAACACTGCACGTGGGGTCCCCTTACCTGCCTGAGTTGCAGTCACACCCTCCTGTCCCTGACCACTAACCAGACCTGTACCACTATCTAACCTAAGGGGTGTGACTGCCTCCTGGATCAAAGTGTCCAGGTAACTCTCCCCATCCCTGATGCCCCGCAATGTCTGCACCTCAGACTCCAGCTCAAAAGCTCTGAGCTGAAGTTCCTCAAGATGCAGGCACCTACTGCAAACATGGTGGTCCGGGATCACAATGCTCTCCACAAACTCCCACATGTTGCAGTTGCGGCACACCACCTGCATTGCCATCCCTATATGGGCTTGTTTTATTTAATTAAATGTAATTAAAATTTGTAATTAGGTAACTTAGTTTACAGTATAGCTTCTTGACTACTTGCTTGAGAGAAAGAAAAGACTTGCATTTATATAGCGCCTTTCATGACCACTGGACGTCTCAAAGCGCTTTACAGCCAATTAAGTACTTTTGGAGTGTAGTCACTGTTGTAATGTGGGAAACACGATTAAATCTAGATTAAGTTATGGGTACTGAAATTAAATATCTACCTGTAACACAAAGCACTACAAGTCGTGTAGAAAAAAAGCAGCAACTCCTTACCCAATGCTTATCAGAAATTCCCACGCCCATGTGCTTCAACCATGAACTGACACTTGTGAAAACCCTGGGTGCCAAGGAGAGTACCTAATACAGTTAACTTTGGAGTTCGAACCTCAGACAAATGGAAACATGCAGTCATTAGGTCTAGGGCAGCTAACTAGTTTGTTGGGCAACCTGTATAATCCACCTCGAGTTTCTGCTCCTTAGGATTCTGTTTAAGTCTGAGGTCCAGTATTGCTGACGGAACTATGGCAACTTTTGGAGTTATCCAAGTCACTCCTCTCTGATCTGTTCAATGCACCAATATAGTTTTGGAAGGCGGGTACCCAAAACTGAATACAACATCCTAAGTGTGGCCATACCAATGTGGTATACTGGGTCAAAATAACCAGATTTAAATTATCACAGCATCTCAGGGCACATTCTAACACTTCACAGAATCACAGAAACCCCACAGTGCAGATAGAGGCCATTTCGGCCCATCAAGCCTGCACCGACACATATCCCACCCGATCCCCGTAACCCCTACACCAACACATATCCCACCCTATCCCTGTAACCCCACGTATTTAATCCCCCTAACACTAAGGGTCAATTTTTTATCATAGCCAATCAACCTAACCCGCACATCTTTGGACTGTGGGAGGAAACCGGAGCACCCGGAGGAAACCCACGCAAACACGGGGAGAATGTGCAAACTCCACACAGTCACCCGAGGCCGGATTCGAACCCGGGTCCCTGGTGCTGTGAGGCAACAGTGCTAACCACTATGCCACCGTGCTGCCCTTGATCAGCCTTGTTGAAAACTTCATATTGAAGTTATTACTTTCAGTAAATTGTCAATCACAAATACATCCTTTCCTTTCCCAATCTGCTAATAAACATCCATCAACATGTATCCATGTTTTTATTACAAATGTGCATTACTTTATATTTATTCACACAAATCTTCTGGTTTTTCAAGTAAGCTAGAGTCTGTGCAATACGGTGAAACGGATTGTATTATCCAGGGGAAAATACTAAGGAATCGGTTTACAGTTTGAGATTGGACGATCTAACACCCTCAATTAACCTGGGTGTCCCTGAAGCAGCTACATAACAATGCAGAAAAGGCCATTAAACAGGCTTACATATTTCAGAGAAGAGAATGGTGGAGCTGATACTGAATCCTATTTGGCTACAATTAGTCTCCAGGATGACGATTTATCCAATGTTCTATCCAGTAAGAGTGTGGTCTAAAAGTCAATGCTGTTTGTGAGTGAGTGCATTTATTAACTGGTGCAAATACAAGCAATTGGATTTGGGAATAGGCAATACTAATTAAAAAGTATTCTCTCCCCTAGAAAACTGCATCACGCAGGAGTCTACCAGAGCATACTCTTCCCTTTCCCTAACCACTTGCTACTCACCCACTCACTTTTGGACCAATTCATCTCTATCTAAGATTAACAACTGCCCATTTCTTAAGGGGATGCACACACAAAATCAGTTAATTATCTGTGCAACGATTTGCTTTGTTTACATTCCAGAGATTCTATTCAACACTACTTTTCCTTGTGGCCACATGGATTTATCCAACACCTAGAGGCTGAATTATTTTTGCCTCCTGTGTTTCCTCCTTCCTCCCCTCTCCTTATAAAGGGCCTGCATCTCCAAACATCTAATGTAAAGCAGAAACTTGAAGCTCCTGTCCCTCACCTGTAGTGGTCGGCAGCAAGGGTCCCTAATAGATGTATGTGACTCTTATACTACACTCTTCAAAAAAAAATCCTCTCCTTTCTCGTATGCACTAACCACCTTGTGCCGAACCTAAGGTACTTGCGATATGTAGAATTCCCACTGGATCATTTCTTAAACTGTAGCCAGTCCAGAAAGACATGTAGCTCTTCCCCGACCCCCGCACCCCCACTACTACCATTCTGTAACATTTTAAACAACAACCTCAAAAGTAAGGAGGAATTCAATTTGGGTGGGGGTTGAGAAAGATATCAGTTATGATAATGAGGTGATGTGATTCAACAGTTTGAACTATCAAATGCTAGAAAGATAAGTAGCATATTCTTCATTACAGATACATATTTTCTCAGACCAGAAAATCCAATAGAAAAAGCTAGTTTTTGAAAAGAAAGGCGACAAGTAAACCCATCAACTTTTCTTTGGTGCAATAGGAATGTTACAATACTGGTTCACATCCTACTCTATTTGCACTCAGCAAAACGCCCATGATTAAAAATGTATAACTTTATGCACGCTTTGAATTGGAGCAGTGTGCTGCAAGAATAATAATTACTCTTTCACCAAGTTACTTTGCACTAAAGTCTTGCAGGTTGCCCAACACATACTCCTGCCCTCTCTACCCGTCAGTAAAACATCATCGTCAGACAGCATCATTTAGGCTAAAGTTACAAGTTGAATTTATTTACAAGAATTATGATTACACAGTAGAAAGAAAACAGCAAGAGCATCAGTAATATAATGTTTCATCGTCTTACTTTGCACCCCTTAAAATAAAGTGCCAGAAATCTTAAGGGTCGTTTTCAGAAACTTTGATGGGTGCTTCTTCCCACAGAATCCCATCTCACCACCTCAACATAAAAATAGTTAAAGTAAGGGAGTCAATCATCACAGTTGAGTTGACAAATATACCATACTTCTGTGAACTGGAGACTAACTTCTTTGAAGAACACCCTCTAATAAGCCAGACCTTTCACAGTCGACATGTAAACACTTTAATTGATTTTATTTGTCAAGAAGCTAGCACATGAACTGCCAACATTTAAGATTTCACTTGCGTATCAAATAAGCTTAGCCCCCAAATACCCCTTAAGCGACCATTTGCATCGGCAAGCTTGGCATGCAACCAGCATTTCAATGGCAGGAGGAAAATCCTCAAGTCATTAACGTGTAATGGCGTCTGTCCGGGAAACTGTGAGCCACCATCCCCACAAACAAATAACTAAATGCTGGACAGCGTTTGTGTATTTACTCTATCCTCTGGCTCCCCTTTCAGAGTGAAACAACAGCACTCCAATTTAAATTCATAATACTTGGCCCAGCAAAGAATTCCTCAGCAAAGATGAGCTTTAATACAGAAATAATAGCAGAATGCAAGATGCAGCTCATGGCGGCAGTTCTTGAAAACTACAGCTCCTGTTTACAGGAACTGAGTGAGCATTCTGTGTACCAAATCATTTTTTTTTTAAAGATTATAAAATGAAGAAGTGAATTTTAACTAAGTGTGAGTAGTCCATCTCCCACATTAAAAAAAAATAGCCCCTGCAGCAAAATGGAGCTCAAGAGAATATAATGCTTTGTGTGCAAGTCAAAGTCACACTCGCAAGGGTTGCTAAACTAGCTGCATTACATCACCCTCTACTGGCAAGAATTAATGGCAGACCAATTATAATTTGACTAGAGATCCATGAAATTCTAAACGTTGTTTAATTTAAACATTTTTTTAAATTTAAAGTAATCTCATTACTTTTCTATGCCACAGTGTGAATCACAGAAATACCTTTTGTCATTCAATCTCTCCTGCCTTCCATCCTATCACAGACCTTTCCTTTTGTTCTTTCCTCTCCTCCCCACTTTCCCTGCTTCTGCACTTGCTTATAACTGGTTATATCTCTAACTTTTTCCAGTTCTGACGAAAGGTCATCAACCTGAAACGTTAACTCTGTTTCTCTCTCCACAGATGCTGCCTGACCTGCTGAGTATTTCCAGCATTTTCTGTTCCTATTTCAGATTGCCAGCATCTGCAGTATTTTACTTTCTTATCCTCTACAGATATAGCCCATCCATTCCTTCCACTCATTCCATGACTCTCATTCAAAGGTCTCTTGTTTCCCTCCTTTCAGAAGAGAGCACAGAACACCTGGGAGAGGCAGAGAACCAGAGGTGACCCTCCAGTCATGACACCACTGACTGCAGCAGAGGAGGCGGCGCTGGAGATAAGCAGAGTTGCAGGCGCTACTGGTGGTGAGAGATGGAGAGAAGGGGAACTACCAGCTACCTGGTGATAGAATTAAATATCACACAGCCACATGGCGTACAACAGTCACTCACGCTGACTTGCTATCAGCAGCCAGTAAAATATGATCATGTGCATAAAACATTTTCATAACAGTTCTAATTCATGTCTTTACTCTCCCACAGGCCAATCAAGTTTCCCCCCCAACAGTCCAGCCAGAGGAGGAAGACTACTCCTCAGGTGATTGCGGACCCCGAGGGTGCACCGTCACAGGACCCATGCACACCAAGCACCAGCGCAGGTACACACACGTCGGTGGGACCACTAAGTCAGAAAGTAGTGTTGTCACCTGGTAACTTACAGATCATGTGAGCAAGTGCAGATGGTGGAGACAGGGACAGCAGTGGAGTCTCCTCGTTGGAGGGTGCAGGACGCTCCAAGCAGTGCTCAGCTGGTCGAAGACGCTGAACCTCGGGGGCCATCGACAAAGCGGATGATTCTGGAGGAGCAACAGAAAATGCAGGAGGCTCTCACAGGATTTCCAGCCGCGATGTGTTCGCTTGCAGGGAGAATGGAGGAATCTATATCCAGCATGACTGACATGATGTCGCAGGCCATGGCTATGATGTATTCGTCCATGGAAAGGGCGGCCACCCGCATGGAGCATCAAAGGGGCCATTCAAAAAAGTGCATGCTTGCTCTCATCAACAGCTTGCACACTCTGAGTGCCACCTTAACTACGATGGATAGAAACCTAGGCTTGGCCATTCATCGCCCCACTGATGTGCAGCAAAGTACTCTCCAGCTCCTTGCTAGCAGGGAAGTGCGGGTGGGCCATGAGAGGGATGATGCTGGAAGGGGACATGGAAGTGGGGACTCTGCTCAAAGCGCTCACACGTCTCTCCCATTGCCCCCCGCCTCTCAGTCAGAGCCCCGCATGCTGCCTCATGTCCCGACGGCCAAGTCTGCCCCTGCACAGGTGCAGAAGGAGCAGTCTTTGGTGGGGCCCTCATGGGCTCCAAAACCCAGAGGACATTGGCCAAAAGCATCTCAGCAGTCAGAGCAGAGCAGAGGCCTCGACCTCTGCTGAAACCACAGCGGTTGCCTGGTGTAGAGGTGGCAGGAAGAGGAAGATGAAAGAATTCTAGATGCACATGGGCCACAAAATGTTAGATTGTTAAGTTTCGGTTTACTTTTTGAGCCACATAAAATTATTCCTTTGCACCACTTTCCTGTGTTGTCCATTTTTGCCTGCTGCCTGGCAAGTGGCCTCGTCAGTTGGAGTGAATGGAAAGACATGACTTAACTTCAAGGAATGGGTGTGTGTGGCAGGAGTGGTTTTGTCATTTTAGGACTACTTTTTGGTGTGGTGGGGGAGGGGGGGCAGGGGGAAAGTTGATTCAATAAAAAAAGAAAGGTTGGGATGGGAATGGGGCCATTAAGGGATAGTCAGGATAATAGCAGAGGTAACGATAGAGAGATGGCAGAAATATTAAATCATTATTTTGCTTCAGTATTTACCAGGGAGATAGAACAGGTGGACATGACATTGGATGATGAGATTAATAATGAGGTAAGTGCATTTAAAATAAAAAAGGGGATATATTAAATTAATTAATCAAACTCAAAGAGGATAAAACCCCTGGTCCGGATGGATTGCATCCACGCATTTTAAAAGAATCTAGGGAAGAGATAGCAGAGGCATTACTACACATATTTAATAATTTGTTAGAAAAAGTTGCAGTGCCAGAGGACTGGCGGATAGCTAATGTAATACTGATATTTAAGGGGGATAGAACATGTCCAGGGTATTATAGACCAGTCAGCTTAACATCGGTGTTAGGAAAACTAATGGAATCCCTACTAAAGAAGAAAACAGAAGAATATCTAGAAACTAAAAATATAATAATGAATAGTCAACATGGATTTCAAAAGGGAAAGTCTTGCTTGACCAACCTTATTGAATTTTTTGAAGAGGTAACAGAGAGAGTAGACAATGGTAATGCAGTAGATGTAATTTAGCTGGATTTTCAAAAGGCCTGATGAACAAGGCCAGAGAATGTGGAGTCAGGGGACAAGTAGCAGAATGGATAGCTGGCTGGCTTCAGGACAGAAAGCAGAGAGTAGGAGTAAAGGGTAGCTAATCACAGTGGCAGAGGGTGGGCAGTGGTGTTCCACAAGGATCAGTGCTGGGACCACTGCTGTTCACAATTTACATTAACGATTTAGACTCAGGAATCAAAAACACAATTTCTAAATGTGTGTATGACACCAAATTGGGGGGGGGGGGCAGTCAATACTGAGGAAGACTGCAACAAGTTACAGGAGGACATTAATAAACTTGCAGAATGGACATATAATTGGCAAATGAAGTTCAACACAGGTAAATGTGAGGTATTACATTTTGGTAGGAAGTATAGGGAGGTCACTTATCACTTGGAGGGTGCGAGTCTAGGTGGGGTAGAGGAACAGGGATCTAGGAGTACAAATACACAAATCACAAAGTATCGACACAGGTTAGCAAGGCCATAAAAAAAGCAAACCAAGCACTCAGGTTATTTCTAGAGGGATAGAATTGAAAAGTAGGGAAGTTATGCTAAACTTGTATTGAACCTTGGTTAGACCACACATACAGTTCTGGTCCCCAAATTATAAAAAGGATACAGAGGCACCGGAGAGGGTGCAGAGAAGATTTACAAGGATGATACCAGAAATGCGAGGCTATACATATCAGGAAAGGATGAACAGGCTGGATCTCTTTTCTCTTGAAAGAAGGCTGAGGGGTGACCTAATAGAGGTCTTTAAAATTATGAAAAATTTTGATAGAGTGGATACAGAGAGAATTTTTCCACTTGTGGGGAAGAGCATAACTAGAGGCCATCAATATAAGATAGTCACCAAGAAATCCAATAGGAAATTCAGACGAAACTTCTTTACCCAAAGAGTAGTGAGAATGTGGAACTCGCTACCACAGGGAGTGGTTGAAGCGAATAGTATGGATGCATTTAAGGGGAGGCTAGACAAGCATATGAGGGAAATGGGAATAGAGGGTTATGCCGATAGATTTAGATGAGGAAAGACGGGAGGAGGCTCGTGTGGAACATAAACGCCGGCATGGACTGGTTGGGCTGAATGGCCTGATGCGTATATCCTATGTAATCCTACGTAGTTAAACAACTGGGTGCGCTGGTGCAACCTAACTAAATCGTGCCATTATGAGGCAATCCCGGGCATCAACGTGCTGGTGCCATGTCCACTTCAAGTTCCTCCTCCTCCTCATGTTCCTCCTTCGAAGAGGCTTGTAGTGTATGTGCCTTTAAGAGCCCCATGTGTACTGTAATGCCGGTAATGGCCACTCGGCTATATAAGCCTGAGTATTGTGTTGTATCCGTTAGTTCCCCTCCAGACTTTGTTTAGTAAACACCTATCAAACCAACTCCTGTCTTCAGTGTCTCTATCAACACAGAGACACAACAGTGGCGACGAAGTGGAAACGGACTTACCTACAATTCGGCAGCACCTCAAGGACATCGATTCCTCTGGCGTCCAGAAGAATCAAGAAGTGAAAGAAGCTGTTGTTTCACCAGCTGGCCAAGCTGCTGGCAGGTACTGCGATAATCCTTCCTGGGCGTCAGGCTGGGGCTCCAGCGGCTGGCTCTACAGCTGGGCCAAGCAGCGAAAGCGGAGGCAAGCAGTAACAGACGGGGAGGGAGCACTCGGGAGACAGCCGGCGCTGCAAGCAGGTCGGCGTTCAGACCTAGAGAGTCCGGCGGGAACGAGTCTCCAACTGTAAATAAATAAATAAATAAATAAAAGAACGGAAACCGCGGGAAACAGCGTTGTCATCGGCAGCAGCGGCGGGAAAGCGTCATATCTTTTCTGCAGAAAAGAAAGAAAAGCGCGGGAAGCGCCATATCTTTTCTAAGATGCCTAATTCTGGCAATATTGATGCTTTTGATAACGAGATAGAGGATTGGACCACATATGTGGAAAGAGTGGAGGTATATTACACCGCAAATGGAATAGAAGATGAAAAAAAAGCTTCAGTACTTCTAAATCTAATGGGCGCAAAGACATACAAGCTGTTACGAAACGTAATCACTCCAGCCGAACCGATGGACAAGAATTTTAAGGAGATTGTTGATACCCTACACTGCCAATTCGAGGCAGGACTGGCAGATTCTTTACGAGACAAATTCGTCTGCGGTCTCCGAAGTGTAGGAACACAAAAAAGGCTACTTTCTGAGAAAGATTTAACACTGGACAAGGCTTTCAGTGCAAGAGGAGCTGCAGAGATACAGCAAAAGCCACAAGACTTCGGCACCCATGAAATGACACGGGGTTTCGAGAGATGTTATCGCTGCGGCAGATCCACCCATGACCAGAGGGACTGCTGGTTCAAGGACAAAGCATGCAAGCAATGCGGAAAGATGGGACACATTACACGTGTATGCCAATCTGGAAACAAAAAATCCACTAACAGGAAAAAAATCAATAAGGAAAAGCACAGAAAGGTACAAATGATGACGGACAGTAGCTCCGAAGACCAGAAGAGCGATAGCGACTCCGGGAACAAGAGACTAAGTTCTCTCAAATTACATCATGTAATTGCCAAAGAAGATTACCAGACCATTTGGGTTACCCTCACAATAGCAGGGTCCCCAGTTAAAATGGAGCTAGATACAGGATCAGCTCTGACCGTCATAAATCGACGGGATTACGAGCGGCTATTTCCGCATATACCTTTAAAAGACACATCCATTATCTTGAAAACATATACGGGGCAGAAAGTATACCCCAAAGGAAAAATAAGAGTGCCTGTTGTATACAACGGCAAGGAAATACAGAAGTTGTATTTATACGTTCTACAAGATGGTGGTCCACCGCTGTTGGGACGTGAATGGATCAGGAAAATACGTTTAGACTGGCACTCCATTCAGGCACTGACGGTGACCAGTAAGGAAAAAAATGATGATGACGTCATACCTGAACGATTAAAAGACATCGTGGCCAACGCCAAGGAAGTGTTTCAAAAGAAACTAGGAACCTTGAAAGGCATCACCGCCTCAATAAAAGTGGAAGATGCAGCAATTCCCAAGTTTTTTAAGGCAAGACCAGTGCCATACGCAATTCGTCCAGCAGTCGAGGCAGAGCTGGAGAATTTGGAAAAGGCAGGCGTATTATCTAAAATAGATTGGAGCGAGTGGGCAACACCCATCGTCCCAGTCATGAAGAAAGCATTGAAGAATGATAAATCTGAAGAACAGATAAAAATTCGCATCTGTGGAGACTTCAAGGTGACTGTAAACCTGGTCCTTCACATGGTACAGTATCCTCTTCCGAGGATAGAAGATATTTTCACCTCACTATCAGGAGGGAAACGTTTCACCAAAATTGACTTGGCACAGGCATATCTACAGATGGAGGTTGAAGAGGCCTCTAAAAAATCTCACGATAAATACACACAAAGGTCTGTACCAGTACAATCGACTGGTTTTCGGAGTAGCATCAGCTCCAGCTATCTGGCAAAGAGCTATGGAGCAAGTCCTCCAAGGGATTCCAGGGACTCAATGCTACCTAGACGACATCCTTGTAACAGGAGAAAACGACAACGAGCACCGTGCCAATTTGGAGCAGGTGCTCACTAGGCTGAGAGAACGGGGCCTACGAGCAAATCGCCCCAAGTGCGAATTTTTCCAAAATCAAATATCATATTGTGGCCACATAATTAATAAGGAAGGGTTGCATAAGTCACCTGAAAAAATTGAAGCGGTCATAAAAGCCCCAGCACCTGAAAATGTTTCACAATTAAGGTAGTTCCTGGGATTAATAAATTACTATCATAAATTTTTACCGAACTTATCAACTCTTCTACACCCTCTTAATGAACTGCTACAAACAGGAGTAATTTGGAAATGGAGCGAAGACTGTAAACGTGCCTTCCATAAATGCAAAGACTTAATCACGTCCAAAGAAGTTTTGGCTCATTACAACCCATCACTGCCAATCAGACTGCCGTGCGATGCATCCCCTTATGGCATAGGAGCAGTATTATCGCATAAATTCCCTGATGGCTCAGGATGGCCGATAGCTTTTGCGTCACGCTCATTGAACTCAGCTGAGTGTAACTATGCCCAAATCGACAGGGAAGCACTCAGCCTGGTATGGGGAGTGAAGAAATTCAACCATTACCTACACGGACAAAAATTTACCTTGTTGACTGACCATCAACCCCTCATCTCCATATTCAACCCTAAAAAGGGTGTTCCCATTATGACAGCGCAAAGGCTACAGAGGTGGTCCCTTTTTCTAGGGGCACACCAATACAACATAGAATACAAAGGATCAAAACAGCATGGGAATGCTGACGGTTTATCGCGCCTACCGTTGCCAACGGTAGAAGAGGCACCTACAGTAGACCCAGTGGAGATGTTCCACTCAACCATAGTGGAATGTCTACCAGTAACAAATTCTGCCATTGAAAAGGAAACGAGAAATGACCCAACTCTCTCACGAGTCTACGACTTAACGGTGAAGGGATGGCCAGCACATGGCGAACCACTGTTGCCAGCATTCTCGCAAAGAAGAGAACAGCTGTCAGTGTGCCGAGGAACCTTGATGTGTGGATCCAGAGTGGTGATTCCACCCAAACTCCAGGATAAAGTGCTAAAGGAGCTTCACGAGGGGCATCTGGGTGGAGTGAAAATTAAGAACCTAGCCAGAGCGTTTGTATGGCCCTCATCTCCCTGGCAAAGGGTACACATCGACTTTGCTGGTCCATTTATGGACTCAATGTTCTTAATCGCGGTTGATGCACACTCCAAGTGGCCGGAGGTAATAAAGATGTCCTCCACCACCACGGAAAAAACCATCACAGTATTAAGGACCATATTTGCCAAGAATGGGCTGCCGGAACAGATCTGTTCTGATAATGGACCGCAATTTGTGTCCGAAGAATTCAGGAAGTTCTTAAAAAACAATGGGGTTAAGCACTACACGTCCGCCCCATACCATCCCGCCACCAATGGATTGGCTGAAAGGTTTGTCCAGACCTTCAAGAAGGCCATAAAGGCCATGGGTAATGAAGACATAAAACTTCAGCACAAGGTGGATAACTTCTTGTTCGCATACAGGAATGCAACACATATGGTTACAAACCAAACTCCCGCCATGATGTTCTTCAATAGAAGCCTAAGATGCCGGCTGGATTTGATCAAGCCCAACATCAGAAGGGACGTGGAGAACCGGCAATTTCAAGGCATGAATGAAAGGCCAACTAGAACCTTCCAGATAGGTCAACAAGTTTTGGCCCGGGACTACCGTACCGAGAAATGACAGCCTGGAACTATCTGCACACGACTAGGACCGCTGATGTATACCGTGGACATCGGAGAAAGCATAATAAGGCGCCATGCTGACCAAATCATAGAGTCATCCGAAAAGGGACAACCTACACCACAACTCTATACGCCTAACGATGAAGTAGAGATACCCATATCTACCTCCGATCCAGTGATACTGGAACCCGATGAACCCGACACTGGCATTCAAGCCGAATCAGCCTTGCCAAAAGAACCTACTACACCACCAGAAACTACTACACCACCGAGGTGTTATCCGGACCAAGTCAGGAAGCCTCCAGAGAGACTGACTTATAATTAATTAACTGCAGCAATGTATAGATTATTTTTCTTGTAACATGTAATTAATAATTACTTAAAATATTATGTACTGGTTAGCTAAAAGGGGAGGAATTGTAGTGTATGTGCCTTTAAGAGCCCCATGTGTACTGTAATGCCGGTAATGGCCACTCGGCTATATAAGCCTGAGTATTGTGTTGTATCTGTTAGTTCCCCTCCAGACTTTGTTTAGTAAACACCTATCAAACCAACTCCTGTCTTCAGTGTCTCTATCAACACACAGACACAACAAGGCTCTGTGCCTTGTTCCTCCAGCAGCTCCAATCCTCGCTGCTGCGCTGTGTGGTGCAGAGAGCAGCATACCACGAGCATTCTGGAGACCTCTGACTGGTGCGTATTGAAGGGCTCCTCCAGATCTGTCCAGACATCTGAAGCGCATCTTCAACATCCCGACTGCTTGCTCTATTACACATCTCATCGTCATTTGGCTTTGATTGTAGTGCTCTTCAGCCTCATTGCTTAGCCTCCTCAAGGGTGTCATCAGCCACGTCTTCAGTGGATACCCCTCGTCTCCAAGCAGCCAGCCAGTAAGTCTGGTCGAAGGTGCGAAGAGGGAGGGTGGACTCAGAGGGAAAACTCTCCACTGGCTGGAGTTATACCTAGCACAGGATGAATGAATCATGACAGCTCCCTAGGAATCTGGGGTCTTTTGTGGTTGCAGACGCGCTGCACATTGATGGAGTGTAAGCCCTTAGGGTTCACAAACACTCCTAGGTGTGCAGTCGATGATGTCCTGCACTTGTGGGAAGTGCTTCCTGACTGGCTTCATCGGTGGTAAAGTGTACGTAAGTGCCTGCCCTGTCAAACATGGCATCGGTCACCTGGGTGATGCAGTTGTAGGTGGCGGACAACAAAATCCTGCAAATATCTCCTGCAGATACTTACTCACCAATAACCTGCTCAATGATGCCCAGTTTGGGTTCGGCCAGGATCACTCGGCTCCAGACCTCATTACAGCCTTGGTCCAAACATGGACAAAAGAGCTGAATTCCAGAGGTGAGGAGAGGGTGACTGCCCTTGACATCAAGGCAGCATTTGACAGTGTGTGGCATTAAGGAAGTCAATGGGAATCAGGGGGAAAACTCGCCACTGGCTGGAGTCATACCTAGCACAAAAGAAGATGGTTATGGTGGTTGGAGGTCAATCATCACAGCCCCAGGACATCGCTGCAGGAGTTCCTCAGGGCAGTATCCTGGGCTCAACCATCTTCAGCTACTTCATTAATGATCTTCCCTCCATCATAAAATCAGAAGTGGGGATGTTCGCTGATGACCGCACAGTGTTCAGTGCCATTCGCAACTCCTCAGATAATGAAGCAGTCCATGCCCGCATGCAGCAAGACCCGGATGACTTTCAGGCTTGGGCTGATAAGTGGCAGGTAACATTCGCGCCACACAAGTGCCAGGAAATGACTGTCGCCAAAAAACAAGCACCTAACCATCGCCTCTTGACATTCAACGGCATTACCATCGCCGAATCCCCCACCGTCAATATCCTGAGGGGTCACAATTAACCAGAAACTTAACTGGGCCAGCCACATAAATACAATGGCAACAAGAGCGGGTCAGAGGCTGGGTATTCTGCGGCGAGTGTCTCACCTCCTGACTCCCCAAAGCCTTTCTACCATCTACAAGGTACAAGTAAGGAGTGTGATGGAATACTCTCCACTTGCCTGGATCAGTGCAGCTCCAACAACACTCAAGAAGCTCGACTCCATCCAAGACAAAGCAGCCCGTTTGATTGGCACCTCATCCACCACCTTAAACATTCACTCCCTCCACCACTGGCGTATCGTGGCTGCAGTGTGCACCAATCTACAAGATGCACTGCAGCAACTCGCCAAGACTTCTTCGGCAGCACCTCCCAAACCCGCGACCTCTACCACCTAGAAGGACAAGGGCAGCAGGCGCATGGGAACACCACCACCTCCAAGCTCCCCTCCAAGTCACACACCATCCTTACTTGGAAGTATATCGCCGTTCCTTCGTTGTCACTGGGTCAAAATGCTGGAACTCCCATTCTAACAGCACTGTGGGAGTACCTTCACCATACAGGCTGCAGCGGTTCAAGAAGGCGGCTCACCACCACCTTCTTAAGGGCAACTAGGGATGGGCAATAAATGCTGGCCTTGCCAGCGATGCTCACATCCCATCAATGAATTAAAAAAGATCCTGGAAGGAGCCTGAGGCAAAGAAGTTGAGGGTGGTGTTCACTTTGACAGCCACTGGTAACGCATGTTCACCAGGTCCATTTGGCAGCAGGTCGTCTTCTAGCAGGCTACAAATGTCTGCCACAACCTGACACGATAGTCTGAGCCTCCTGAGGGACTGGTGTTCAGTTATGTCCAGGAAACTGATCCCTGCCTATATACCCTGTGTTGGGGGCATTGTCTCCTGCGAGGTGCACCACTGCGTTCATTCCCTCTCTCCTGTGGAGCGGAAGTTTGGTGAGGAGAAGGCTGCTGCTAGTCTGATCTTGGTCCTTATCTGAGGTCAAAGATGAAACAGCATAAGCAGCACCCGTGCTGATCTGATATTTGAGAAATGCAAAGTGCAGATCAGGCGCACAATCCTCCAATGTAGTGAGAGTGTCCTCCATTGTAGTGAGAGCAACCTCCAAAGTAGCGAGAGCGACCTGCAAAATTGTAGAAATTCACCTTCAAACTTCTGAAAGCAAACTCTCAGAACAAGTGGTGTCACCAAGAGCCTTTCCATTAGGCAAGGAAGCAGGTGTAAGTTGAGAGTATGTGTGTGATTTTTTTTTAAACTGTCAATCGTTCAATTCCCACAATGGCTGCTCTGGCTCTTGCCTTACTTTCACTGGCGAGGTTCCCCAAGTTCGGGAATCCCATGGACAGCCAGTAAAAGCTCCAATAACAGGTAAAAAAGGCTGTTAGTAGCCTCTTAGCTATCTCTTAATTGGTTTAAATAGGTAACCCGCCTAACGCGCACGAGTTAAAGGGGGAAGCCATCGGGTTGAAGCCGGCTTCCCGACGCACTGTCAATTTCAGCGCTTTTAACTGCTCACTTGTTCCCAAACCAACTCACTCTTTAATGTTAAAATTCAGCCCTCTGTTCTGGATGCACGTACTGATAATGCTGAGGTTGAAAATCCTTAGGCTCACTGAGATGTACAATGTTTAGAATGAGCTCAACTGAGCGTCTTGGCCTGTAGATTCTGTCGAAAGTCACTTTCTTAAATTGGCCCAGGTAGCAATCTTGGATACGTTCCACAAACTAATTACTCAAGTCATAATTTAATTGAAGTCAGAGGTCTTGTAAAGGATAAAATTGTTGCAACTTGTAAATGGGTTTGGGTGTAGCCTGGCAGGCATGCATGGGAATACCTCTTTAGCTTAGAGAACAGCATAACCCTGTGGCAAAATGTTATGGAGAGGAATTTCAGGTGAGATCTAACAGCAGTTAGTTATATAATAACTAGTGAGCTCTACTTGGGGGAAATTAACCCCTGGTGTCTATTGCTAAAGTTAAATCTCAAAAAGCTGTTGATTAAAAAAAACAAGCTGCACAGGTTTATCTGTGAAAATAAAGGTTCCAAGAATGAGCCAGGTATTGGTGAGCCAGTATGCATACAATATAGCCCTTCTCCCCCTCAGCAGACTTGCTGTTCCATGCTTCTGTTCACAACTTGCCAGATGTTGAATGTCACCACAGCTGCTGCTCCCTATACTGGTCTTTTTCTCTAGAGAACTCTCTAGAAACCGTGTAGCCCTTTTTTATTTAACAAAGCAAATGAAAAGAGTTAACAGTGGAGCAGGCTTAATGGGACAAATAGGCTCCTTCTTGTGCTATAATTTTGACGATTCCATGACTTGTAAAACTATATAACTTGTTGTTTCAATAGGGGTTTTAACCTTTTCTGTGAGGACAGGGACAATCCTGCCTCCAAAGAGAGTTTCCTCATCTCACTCAAAGAAACAGAACACGAATGAACCTGCACTGACTTTGGAATGTGTGCTGGGCCATAGCAAGAAAGCAAGCATAAACAGAGATGACAAACAATGACAGACTTTTTCTTCCCTGTAATTTTTCTTCTTTACCAAACAGGAAGCATACAATACAAAATCAGTGAGGTAATATTTAACTTGTACAAGACCTTAGTTGGAGTATTCCGTACGGTTTTGGGCATCACATTATAGGAAGGATACAAAAACAATGAACAGGTACAGTGTAGATTCCTTCGGATATCACCGGGGGAGTTAGGACGATAAAGGGAAACTCAAAAAGTTAGTTTCTTTTTAAAAAACTAGAGCTAAGGAGGTTAAGTGGTGACCTGATAGAAGTCTTCAATATTAGGAAGGGTTATGATAAAGGTAAATAGTGATGGACTGTTCCCAGCAGACAGCAAGATGATAACGAAAGCGCCGAAATTTAAGATGGGTGGTTAGATTCTGCAATTCTTTGACACAAACACGTCCATAAGTTCTGTTGCAAGGAAATTAGACAGTTGTTGGAAAGAGAGGAATATTAAAGGATATGGGGAGGAAGCCAGATGTGTGGGATTAAACTAGGTCTCTTACAGAAGAAAACACCAACACAACCACGGTTAATGTCATTCTATAGTTGGACACAAGGACATCTGGGCAACTAGCTACCCGATTCTCAATGATTCACCCCTTTTCTCCCTCTTGTAGAGCATGAAAGTGGCTCAGTGTCAGTATTGACTCAGTAGTAGCACTCTTGCCTGCATCAGAATGCCATAGATTCAAGCACCACTCCAGAGACTTGGGCACATAATCTAGGCCGACACACCAGTGCAGTTGGAAGAGCGGTCTTTTGGATGAGACATTAAACCCAAGCTCCATCTACTCTCTCAGGTGGATGTAAAAGATCCCATGGCACTATTCAAAGAAAAACAGGGGAGTCATGTCCTGGCCAGCATTTATCGTTCAACTCACACCACTAAAAGAGATTACTGTATCTGGTTATTCCAATTCCAATTCCAATTCCAATTAAAATGCTTTATTGGCATGAAAGTTTACAGAGAACCATATTGCCAAAGCTTACATAGCAAAAAGGTACAGTTTTCCAACATTCTGTAGGTGTCAATCGATTTGACATTTGTTGGGTACATACAATATTACTTTTAAACAATATTAATTTTAGACAGTCTTTGTACTTCATTTGGTACGTTCAATATTAATTTTAAACAGTCTTAATTTTAAACAGTCCTCAGGTTGTGACAGGTTATTTATCTCATTTCTGTTTGTGGGACATTGCTGTGTGCAAATAGGCTGTGTTTTTTCCTACATTATAACAGTGGCTACACTTTAAAAGTGCTTAATTGGCTATGAAGTACTTTGGGACATCCCAAGGATGCAAAAGGCAGTATATAAATACAAGTTATTTCTTTCCAAGACTTTTAAACCTTTTCATCAAACATTTAAGGAGATTTTAGGATACAAGAAGTTATAATGGCTATTTTATGAACCTGGATGGGATGAGCCCAAGTACTAATTCCGCAAGTACTTGGAGTCAAGGGAAACTGTAGATGCTGTGTGCAAATTGGGTGTCGGGTTTGCCTTCATTACAGTATGATTTGGACAGGTTGGGTGATTGGGCAGAAGCATGGCAGATGCAATATAACGTGGATAAATGCGAGGTTATCCACTTTGGTGTCAAAAACAGGAAGGCAGAGTATTATCTGAATGGCAATAGATTGGGAGAAGGGGGAAGTGCAACGAGACCTGGGCGTCCTTGTGCACCAGTCGCTGAAAGTAAGCATGCAGGTGCAGCAGGCAGTTAAGAAGGCAAATGGTATGTTGGCCTTCGTAGCGCGAGGGTTTGAGTACAGGAACAAGGATGTCTTGCTGCAGTTGTACAGGGCCTTGGTGAGGCCACACCTTGAGTATTGTGTGCAGTTTTGGTCGCCTTATCTGAGGAAGGATGTTCTTGCCATGGAAGGAGTGCAGCGAAGATTCACCAGGCTGATACCTGGGATGGCAGGAATGACGTACGAGGAGAGGTTGGGTCGATTGGGCTTGTACTCGCTGGAGTTTAGAAGAATGAGAGGGGATCTCATCGAAACTTATAAAATTCTAACAGGGCTAGACAGGCTAGATGCTGGAAGGATGTTCCCGATGGTCGGGGAGTCCAGAACCAGGGGTCACAGTCTAAGGATAAGGGGTAAGCCATTTAGGACAGAGATGAGGAGGAATTTCTTCACCCAGAGAGTGGTGAACCTGTGGAATTCTCTACCACAGAAGGCAGTAGAGGTCAATTCATTAAATATATTCAAGAAGAAGTTGGATATATTTCTTAAGGCTAAAGGGATCAAGGGATATGGAGAGAAGGCAGGAACAGGGTACTGAATTTGGATGATCAGCCATGATCTCATTGAATGGCGGAGCAGGCTCGAGGGGCCGAATGGCCTACTCCTGCTCCTATCTTCTATGTTTCTATATTACAACAGTTAATACACTTCAAAAGTACTTCATTGGCTGTGAAGTGCTTTGGGATGCACAAAGGATGTGAAACACAGTATATAAATTCAAGTTCTTGCCTTCTGTCTTTCTTTCTTATCTGAGCACAACAAGGTAAACTTTTTTATTTGACATAGCATCCCCTGGGGCCATAACAGACTAACTACTGCTGTTTATTTTCCTTTTAAGTAGCAACTGAAGACCAAATGCAGAGGTGCTACCAAATAGAGAGCAAATTCAGCCTAGTTGGAAAAGTCATCAGAAAATGGATCAAGGTATCTAACATTGATTGGTGTGATCATACATGTACTAGGATTCATCTGGACTGTAAAACTGATAAGTGAGTGACACATACATGTACTCTAACTTAATGTATGTAAAATGCTTACACACATAAATGTCATGTGATCTTATACATACATGTGTTAACTGTGCAGGTGACAATTCTCACAAAAAAGTTGGACCATCAAGATTTTAAAAACTTTCCTAATCAGGAAAGCAGAGCAAACAAGTGCAGAAGAGGGGCTATTTTTGGGAGCAATTTAGAAAGCAACGCAGCAGCAAGCTCATACACCTCACCCAGGCCGGACAGCAGGTTTCAATACACAGCAACTCAACTTAAAAACTGATCAATTACCACAAGACAACTACATGCTCGTTCAAATTATTCAAACTTACACCTCAATTAAAGCAAATAAGGTCACCAACCTACAATAATGAATTCATACAATGGTGATGGAAATGTAGAATAAATAAAAATTTATATCTGTTTTCTGCTGCTGAAAGCTTTACGTTTGTTCAACAATTTAAGTACAAAGATTCAAATTTTCACACGTCTATTTTTAATCAGCCACAGAAGAGCACAAAGAGGCTACAAATAGTCCAGGAAATTAAAAAATTTCCAATCTTCCATTAAGTGCACAGGCTCGCTGTAAGTATATTAATGATGTCATAAGATCAAAGGTCAAACTGAATACAATCATAGAAATTTATGGCACAGGAGGAGACTATTCAGCCCATCGTGTGTGTGCTGGACGAAAGAGCTTTCCGGCCTAATCCCACTTTCCAGCATTTGGTCCGTAGCCTTGTAGGTTACAGTACTTCAAGTGCATATCCAAATACTTTTTAAACGTGATGAGGGTTTCTGCCTCTACCACCTTTTTCAATCAGAGAGTTCCAGGCCCCCAATCTTTGGATGAAAAAAGTTCTCCTTCTACCAATTACTTTAAATCTATGCCCCCTCGTTATTGACCTCGCTGCTAAGCGAACTAGGTTCTTCCTGTCCACTCTATTTAGGCCCCTCATAATTTTATACATCTCAATTAAGTCTCCCTTCAGCATCCTCTGTTCCAAAGAAAATAAACCCAGCCTATCCAGTCTTTCCTCATAGCTAAAATTCTCCAGTCCTGGCAACATCCTCGTAAATCTCCTCTGTACCGTCTCTAGTGCAATCACATCTTTCCTGTAATGTGGTGACCAGAACTGTACGCAGTACTCTAGCTGTGTCCCCGCTCTTATATTCGATGCCTCGGTTGATAAAGGAACGTATCCCGTATGCCTTCTTAACCACCTTATCTACCTGTCCTGCTACCTTCAGGGATCTGTGAACATGCACTCCAAGGTTCCTCTGTGTCTCTACAATTTTCAGTATCCTACCATTTATTGTGTATTCCCTTGCCTTGTTAGCCCTCCCCAAATGCATTACTTCACACATCTCCGGATTGAATTCCATTTGCCACTTTTCTGCCCATCTGACCAGTCCACTGATATGTCTACAGCTTTCTTCATCACCATCAACCACAAGGCCAATTTTTGTATCATCTGCAAACAACTTAATCATGCCCCTTGCATTGAAGTCTAAACCATTGATGTATACCACAAAAAGCAAGGGACCTAGTACTGAGCCCTGCGGAACCCCACTGGAAACAGCCTTCCAGTCATATAAACACCTGTCGACCATTACCAGATCTCATCCAAAAAAGCCCCCAAAACAGTGTTAGCTTTAGCAGATAACTGGAAAGAATTCAATTCATTCAGTGAGGGAGACAACAGCTCCTTCGAGCCCAAAACATATAGGAAATAAGAACTTGGGGTTTGATTTTTGTCCCTTACCAACAGTTTCAAAGCACTAATCAGAATATATTTCTTAATCCCCTTACTTATAGCAGATTGTAAAAGTTATGAAATTGCAATTGTCCATATTTTCTGCCGTTAATGTATGGAATGCTCAGTCACATTTAGCATTTTTAGACAGTGAATCCTACTAATATTAATTTATTCATATAGACGGCATCTTGACTTAAGCCAGTTGAGAGAGAAATGTCCTTTCCTCGATGCTGCATTGCATCCATTTTGTGCATCTCTATCGAGGACTTGCTTTACTTATTGTAAGATAAATTCATCAGTATTACTACACAGATCCAGTTTCATACATCTTTATCGTATACACTGTTAAAAATTGCAAATTCTTTCTTTGATTAAAAAATCTAAACTATATTGACTCCAGTCTGCCGATGGTAAAGCCCTGGTCAAAATGTGAACTATTATGCTGAAGTATGCCATTTAAAAATCACAGAATATGCAGAAAGTTTCAAGTTAATTGAATCCATTGCCAACCATCATGCAACAATCACAATTACACCTATATTATGCAAGGCTATCATTTTGTCTTGATTCAGGTCTCCTCGCAAATGAAAGTGTGCTTAATTCTTTGAGTATCTCTTCATTAGTCTGCACAACGTTCTCATGCCCATCTCTTTACTGACCTACGTAAAAGTAATAAGCTCCCAACTCAATTCAATAAAGGTAGAATCTGTCCACAGTTTATTTCTGAAGACAAATCTGGAGAGTTAATTTAATGCATCTGTTATTCCCAGGTTCCCTTATTCCTATTCAATTTAGTTCCTTTAAGAACATCTGGTTTAAAGTTTTTTCATGGACAATGCTCATTTAAGAACACAGGGATTACAAAAAACATAATCTTACACCAACTACATCTTTTCTGTAATAACACCCCTGTGAAGAAGAATGCCTTCAGAATTGAAAGTGCTTGTTCATTTACAAGACATTTAGTTATGTTCGGATTCAACAATGATAACATTTAAATATCACAATGAGAATGCAGCCACTATCTCCATAAACACAAAGGCTTAGCATGTCCAGACTAACTAGATTGCAGCATACCACACACTGAGCATCTCATCATTAAGCACCTTTCAGTCCGAGCCAGGACTTCTACTTACAACAGATTAGCCTGGACCTGCCACCAGAAAAGGAGCTCTCCCCCTCCCTCCACTTTTCCAAGGTCTCCGCGCACCACTCCTTAACCCACAAGGCAATCCTTACCCAGGCCTCTGCCACTCTTTCAATGAGTAGAAGCAGCTTGGGATAACTCTCCCTCCAATACATCTCTGCAACAAACCTTAATCTAAGAACCTCCCCAACTGAGACTGAAATTAATCTTATGGGAAACAAAATTACTTCACCTTCTTGGCACACCACATTGGAGCTCCAGCACCTCTGACATAAATTTTTTTTTCCTGTAGATTAAACACCACAATTTTCCACTGAGCCATACAGACCAAAAATTGACCATGGATCAATTCCCAGTTTGTGCCAAGTTGAAGCCTTGGTCAGAGCAATAATGGAGGCACTACAGTTAGTTCCCTGGAGAGAGTTAGGTCAGCAGCTCGTTCAAGAAGGTGAAGGGAACATGGAAGAAGTGATGTTGATGGGGTCTGGGGGAGGGAGGGCAGGAAAGGAAAGCAAGTATGAAGGAAGCCGCAGCAGCAATCAAGCAAAAGCTTGTTGTTCGAGATGAAAATGTCCAAGTGCACCTTGCACTGTTAGAAGAAAGGAGGTCGGTGGCTGTAAGGGCAGGAGGTCTGAGAAAATGGTAATAGAATAGAAAAGAGAAAATGGTGACAGGAAATAAAGAGAGTTTTGGGCACCTGGGGTAACGGGCTGTTTGGTGCTTGAAAAGGCAGGTATGGAACAGGTAGAGGAAAGTGTCAAAAATCAATGAAGATGATGGGCCAGAGGACACTTCTAACCCTGTGGAATGGAACACTTCATTTCAGGCACTAGTGTCAACAACAAGGATTCCAACTCAAATACAGCACAATTAAATGTCTTTCTACTCTGCTCTTCAGTCCCAACATTATAACAGCATCCTTACTGCATTAATGTGACATTTTATTTGGGAATTTGGAAAGAGTGGGGATTTCTGGTAAAGAGGGGGAAGGAGTTGTTGCTTTTTGCCTACACTACTTGTAGCGCTTTGTGTTACAGGTAGATACTTAATTTCAGTACCCTTAACTTAATCTAGATCAAGTAAGTAGTCGAAAAACTACACTGTAAACGAAGTTACCTAAATACAGATTTAATTAAAGAAAACAAGCGCGGAGCTGCGAGGAGTCGGCAGCAGAGAATAGAGAGGGTGGGACCTGAGGACAGCGCGGAGTCAGCAGCAGAGAATAGAGAGAGTGGGACCTGAGGACAGCGCGGAGTCAGCAGCAGAGAATAGAGAGAGCGGGACCTGAGGACAGCGCAGAGCAGCGAGGAGTCGGCAGCAGAGAATAGAGAGAGCGGAACCCGAGGACAGCGCGGAGCTGCGAGGAGTCGGCAGCAGAGAAGAGAGAGAGCGGGACCCGAGGACAGTGCGGAGTCGGCAGCAGAGAATAGAGAGAGCGAGACCCGAGGACAGCACGGAGACGGCAGCAGAGAATAGAGAGCGGGACCCAAGGACAGTGCGGAGTCGGCAGCAGAGAATAGAGAGAGCGGGACCCGAGGACAGTGCGGAGTCGGCAGCAGAGAATAGAGAGAGCGGGACCCGAGGACAGTGTGGAGTCGGCAGCAGAGAATAGAGAGAGCGGGACCCGAGGACAGCGCAGAGCTGCAAGGAGTCGGCAGCAGAGAAGAGAGAGAGCGGGACCAAAGGACAGCGCAGAGTCGGCAGCAGAGGATAGAGAGAGTGGGACCCGAGGACAGCGCAGAGTCGGTCGCAGAGAATAAAGAGAGCGGGACCTGAGGACAGCGTGGAGCTGCGAGGAGTTGGCGGCAGAGAGTAGAGAGAGCGGGACCGGAGGACAGCGCGGAGCTGCGAGGGGTCCGCAGCAGAGAACAGAGAGAGCAGGACCCGATGACAGCGCGGAGCTGCAAGGAGTCAGCAGCAGGTACAAATCCAGTGAATTCCAAAAGAACAAGCGGCAATTTATATTCGGTGAAAAAAATTCAAGGAGTGACGTCACAGGACAGCAGGTAAGTGATTGGCTGGTGAGTATTACCTTTGTCTTTTTCTCTCTACGTTAGATCAGTGGGTTAGTCTATTAAATAGAGGCAGGGCAGCTCAGTCCCGTGGAGTGCACATCCTATGTCAGGTGGGAAGTCCTGGACGCCAGCTACAGCAACTCAAGCTCCAGGTTTCGGATCTTGAGCGGCAGCTGGAGTCACTGTGGTGCATCCACGAGGCTGAGAGTTACGTGGATAGCACGTTTCAGGAGGTGGTCACCCCGCAGTTTACGGGTATGCAGGCAGAGAGGGAATGGGTGACCGCCAGACATAAAGGAGGACCACCAGGCAGGTAGTACAGGAGTCCTCGGAGTGTATCTCGCTCTCTAACCAGTATTCTGTTCTGAGTGCTGGTGGGGGCGATGGTTCCTCTGGGGAGTGCAGCCAGAGACAAGTCCACGGCACCACGGGTGGCTCAGCTGCACAGGTGGGGAGGAAAAAGAGTGGAAGAGCAATAGTGGTAGGGGATTCGTTAGTTAGGGGAGCAGAGAGGCGTTTCTACGGCCGTAGACATGACTCCAGGATGGTATGTTGCATCCCTGGTGCCAGGGTCAAGGATGTCACTGAGCGGCTGCAGGACATTCTGAGGGGGGAGGGTGAACAGCCAGAGATCGTTGTCCATATTGGTACCAACGAAATAGGCAGAAAGAGGGATGAGGTCCTGCAGGCAGAGTTTAGGGAGCTAGGAGAGAGATTAAAAAGCAAGACCTCAAAGGTTGTAATCTCCGGATTACTCCCGGTGCCACGTGCTAGTGAGTACAGGATTAGGAGGATAGAACAGATGCTGGAGAGATGGTGCAGGAGGGAGGGCTTTAGATTCCTGAGGCATTGGGGCCATTTCTGGGGAAGGTGGGACCTGTACACGCCGGACAGGTTACACCTCAACAGAGCTGGGACCAATATTCTCGTGGGGAGGTTTGCTAGTGCTGTTGGGGAGGGCTTAAACTAGCTTGGCAGGGGAATGAGCACCAGCATATAGGAGTAGAAAAGAGGAATAAGGTGCATAAAAGAGTGAGTGTGTTGGATAGTACTAGAGAAGAAAGTAGTACTAGTGGCAGAAGTAGTGCCATATTAGATAGCAGGTTAAGAAAGACTACGAAAAATTCAAAAATGGGTTTATAATGCATGGACGTAAACGCACAAAGTGTGGTGAGTAAGGTTGCTGAGCTACAAGCACAATTAACCGTGTGGCAATATGATGTTGTGGCAACAACGGAAACGTGGCTTAAAAACGGTGAAGTCTGGGCACTTAATATTCAAGAGCACAAGGTGTTCTGAAAAGATAGGGAAGGAAAAGAGGGAGGTGGGGTGGCAGTGCTGATTAAGGAAGACATTGTAGTGTTGGAAAGGGGGGATGTTCTTGAGGGGACAAGGACAGAATCCATTTGGTTGGAGCCGAGGAGCAAAAAGAGTATGATCACGCTATTGGGGGTATTCTATAGGCCTCCAAATAGTGAGAGGGAGGTAGAGGAGCAAATCTGCAGGGAAATTGCAGAGATATGTAAGAGCTATAGAGTGGTGATATTGGGGGACTTTAATTACTCAAATATCGGTTGGGATAATGCTAGGGTAAAGGGAAAGGATGGGGAGGAATTTCTGAACTGTGTTCAGGGGAATTTCCTTGACCAGTATGTTTTTGGCCCAACTCGGAAGGAGGCATTGCTGGATCTGGTGCTGGGGAATGAGGTGGGCCAGGTCGACCAAGTGTCTGTGGGAGAATACTTGGGTACGAGTGATCATCGTATCATAAGATTTAGATTAACAATGGGGAGGAGCAAGGAACAATCTAGCGTGGAACTTCTAAACTGGAATAGGGCTAACTTCAATGGATGTGAAAGGATCTAGCCAGGGTAAAATGAAACCAAAGACTGACAGGAAAAACTGTAATGGAACAATAGGTGATCGTTAAGGAGGAGATGTTCCAAGTACATGCTAGGTACATTCCAACAAGAGGGAATGGTAAGGGAACCAAACCAAGGGCTCTTTGGATAATGAGGGAGTTAGAGAAGATGATAAAACAAAAAAAAGAGGATGGTAGATAGTGATAAAAACATAGAAGATAGGAGCAGGAGTAGGCCATTCGGCCCTTCGAGCCTGCTCCGCCATTCAACGAGATCATGGCTGATCATCCAAACCCTAGCACCCGGTCCCTACACCAACAGCCATCCCACCCAAGCCCTATCCCCGTAACCCCACGTATTTAATCCCCCCTAACACTAAGGTCAATTTTAATCATGGCCAATCAACCTAACCCGCACATCTTTGGACTGTGGGAGGAAACCGGAGCACCCGGAGAAAACCCACGCAAACACGGGGAGAATGTGCAAACTCCACACAGACAGTCACCCGAGGCCGGATTTGAACCCGGGTCCCTGGTGCTGTGAGGCAACAGTGCTAACCACTATGCCACCATGCTGCCGTGATGTTCCCCAAGGGTCAGTGCTGGGGCCACATGACCTGATTATTGGAATAGAGTAGAATTTCTAAATTTGCCGATGACACCAAACTTGGGGGTGTGGCAAACAGTGAGGATGATACCAATTGACTGCAACAGGACACAGAAAGACTAGCAGAATGGGCATACAAGTGGCAGATGGAATTTAATAGAGAAGTGTGAGGTGATGCATTTTGGCAGAAGGAACAGGGTGAGGCAATATACACTTAATGGCACAGTTTTAAAGAGTGTACAGGGACAGAGGGACCTGAGAATTAACGTGCATAGGTCCCTGAAGGTGGCAGGTCATATTGAGAGAGGTTAGCAAAGCATATGGGATCTTGGGCTTCATAAATAGAGGTAGAGTCCAAAAGCAGAGAAGTTATGCTGAACCTTTATAAAGCGTTGGTTAGGCCACAACTGGAGTATTGCATCCAGTTCCGGTCACCACACTTTAGGATGGATGTGAAGGCCCTTGAGAGGGTGCAGAGGAGATTTACCAGAATGGTTCCGGGGATGGGGGAATCTTAGCTACAAGGACAGGTTGGAGAAGCTGGATTTGTTTTCGTTAGAGCAAAGGAGGTTGAGGGGTGATTTGATAGAGGTGTACAAGATTATGACGGGTTTGGATAGGCTAGACGGGGAAAGGCTGTTCCTACTAGTTGATGGTACAAGGACTAGAGGACACAGATTTAAGGTTTTGGGCAAGAGATACAGGGGAGACGTGAGGAAAAACTTTTTTATGCAGCGAGTGGTGAGGACCTGGAACTCGCTGCCGACGGAAATGTTGGAAGTGGAGACACTCAGGCCTAGAAATTGGGTATAGCACAGCTTGAGACGTTAGAACTGGCGCAAAGTTTATAGCCAGACGCAACTTATCGCTGCCTGGCGCGATATTGGGTTGCATCGCCCCCAAAGGTGATTGAGGCGCGAATTCAGACGTTGCACGGGACTCCTAAGGTGCTAAACTTCCGGCGCAACCCAATATCGGCGCGGACGGGCGCAGCGCAGGTGCTCTCAATTACCGATAACCACGAGACTTCCAGGCGTCGGCCAGCTCTTAAAGGGGTGGGTCAGTCAGCCTCAGCTTCCACACTCAGCGCCTTGGAGGCCTCAGATTCGGCGCAGGCCCTTCTCTGGCGCAAAAAACTTGGACCAGATGGAGAAGGTGAGGCAGAGAGCAGAGTGCTTCAGCAATGAGGCTCTGGAGCAATTGGTGGCCGCAGTGGAGCGCCGTCGAGATGTTCTGTACCCAGACAATGGCAGGGGGCCGAATCATCAGGACTAACGACGAGCTTGGAGGGATGTATGCCAGAGGGTCAACTCCAGCAACATGGTGACCAGGAGCCCTGTCCAATGCAGAAAGAAATTCAACGACCTCACTCGGGTCGTCAGGGTGAGTGTTGTTTCTGCATACTTCTGCATCCCTTCATTTGCACCTGTCTTTATGGCTACAGGGTGGCCTGTGCCCCATTGGCCATCTGCCAGCAAGCACCGATGGCCCTTTCTGGGCACACACATCCACATTTGACTCAGGGCATCATGTAAGGGCTCTTGCACCATGGGGGGCATGAGATGCTCACTCAGGGCATCATGTTACATAACTTCCCCTCCTTTCCCCTGCAGTCCAAGCTGGCGAAGATTCGCAAAGACCAGCTTCGAACCGGTGGAGGACCTCCACAAGTGGTCACTCTCACGGATCTCGAGGAGAGTGTGCACCAGATTCTTGGAGGACGTCTGAGTGGTCCTGTTACCACTGCAGCTGCCGACCCCATTGTCGACAGCGATGGTAAGGTTCTCACCTTTTACAACTGTCTCCTTCCACTCGGTCCCCCCGCCAGCATGCTTTCTCACTGTGGAGCCATGTCATAGCCTTGCCGCAATCTGGCATCCCTTGCTGCCAACCTGTCCTTTTGCTAAAGCCACTCTTCCACCTCCCTGCTTTCAGATGCTGCATCACCAGCTCGGGATCTGGGCCCTGAAGCTGCCAGTGCCAGTGCCTCCGGAGACGAGGAGCAGGAGGAAGCCGGACCATCCGTTCCAGCCTCAGGGGAGCCTGCACATCTGCAGACTGGGGATAGTAGTTCCCTGGAGGGGAGGGGGGGGGCTCTGATGAGGAGCCAGTTGCTGGAACAAGCGGCCTGCAGCAACGCGAGGGGGGTAGGCAAGTTCGGGCACCGGCTCCCCGGAGGGCAAGGCAGGGAACGATGACTGCTGCACAGAGTGCAGAGGAGGTGCGTAGCCTGGCTGAAATGAGCACCCAGGCCCGGCTCAGGCACACTGAGCTTATGGCTGCAGTGGGGAGGATGCCTCAGTCGATCGACACACTGGCAAAGAGTGTGCTGGACTTTGGGGCAGCAATGGAGAGGACTGTCCAGGGCTTCGAGGCCACTATGGAAAGGACCGTTCAGAGCTTCGGACAATCCCTGGAAAGGTCTGTCCAGGGCTTGTCCGAGGCAGTGGAACGGACTGCTCCGGCCTTGTCCGAAGCAATGGAAAAAACTGTCCAGGGCTTCTCCGAAGCACTGGCACCTGCCACACAGGTCCTCACTGCTGCCACGCAGTCACTTGCTGGCCTCGTCCACACCCAGATTGAGGCAACGCGAACTCTCACTGCTGCCACCCTAGCTGCATCAGCCAGGATCACCCCGGGACCTTCCACTACCACACGAGGCTAGGAATCAGTGGAGCAGTCGATTGTGGCGGATGATCTGAGCTGGTCCCCTCAGAGAGCCAGTGTGTCGTCCGACCATGGTGCAGGTGTCCTCTTTCGGCAGGTGAGCATTGCTCATGCCACCACTGGAACGTCTGCAGTGCAGCTGCCACCACCTGCAGTGCACACTGCTTCCAGCCATGCCCAGTTCAAGCAGCCAGCTTCCGCGCCCTCCAAGCCCAGAGGTCGTCCAGGCCGTCCCTCAGGGGCTTCTGCGCTTCCAGTCAGCAGGCGTCCCCCAGCCTTGACGCCGCCACTGGGGTTCAATTACGTAGGAGCTGCAGGGAGGGAAGGGGCCAACCGCGAAAGAGAAGTCGGTCTCCATCAAGGGGCCAGCAGTAGTGGGAGGTGCTGAGACGTTTCTTTCTCCAAATTCAAGGACGCCCTCACCTGTTGTGATTGTTTGTGATGGTTTGTTTAGTTTTGCGGCTTTGCCAGAGTTAACTGTTATTTTGTTAGTTATGGTTTCTGTTGACATGACGTTATGCTGGAAGGAAGCACTTTTTTGACAAAGAATTTTTTTTATTTACAATGGTAATCGTAACTATTTACACTCATGGTGGCCTTCAAAGGCTTTGAACGAGCTGAAGTGCGCAGTACGAATGACACCCATCATTCAGTTAGAGGGGCCTAGAACCGAGTCCTTATGAGCCTCTGACGGACGGCCCTTCCAGTTTCAGGAGCCCTCCCATCTTCCTCCTCCTCCTCCTTGTCCGCATGCTCCTCCTCCTCGTCTGCCTGCTCTTCCTCCTCCTCCTCCTCCTCCTCGTCCACCTGCTCTGCTGGACCTTGAGGGTCAGCTGGCATTGGCTGGGTTCGTCGAATGGCCAAGTTGTGGAGCATGCAGCAGACGACGACGATGCGACCCACTTGCTCCGGCGAGTACTGCAGGGCTCCCCCCGAATGGTCTAGACAGCGGAAACGCTGTTTGAGCACACCAATAGTGTGCTCCACAATGTTCCTGGTCGCCTGATGGCTGCTGTTGTAAAGCTCTTCTGCCGGGGTGGCGGGCAAACGGAGTGGGGTCATGAGCCATGGGCAGAGAGGATAGCCCTTGTCGCCAAGAAGCCAGCCTCGTGGGTGAGCCGGGCCCTCAAAAAGGTCAGAAACTGAGGTCTGCCACAGGATGAACGCATCGTGGCTGCTCCCAGGGAATTGTGCGTTGACTGCCATGATCATCTGGCGGTGGTCACAGACCAGCTGGACATTGAGGGAGTGGAACCCCTTGCGGTTGCGAAACTCCTCCGGATTCTGTAATGGCGCCTGCAAAGCCACGTGTGTGCAATCAATGGCCCCCTGCACCATGGGGAAGTCCGCAACAGCAGCGAAGCCCTGCGCGCGCTCCGCCTGCTTCTCCAGGGTCACAGGGAAGGTGATTAATTGATGCCTCCTTCTATAGAGGGCAGCTGTCACTTGCCGGATGCAACAATGCACTGCAAATTGTGATATATTCGCGATGTCCCCAGTGGTTGACTGAAAGGATCCGCTGGCGTAAAAGTTCAGGGCAACAGTCACTTTGACGGCCACCGACAGAGAGGTCCTGCACCGTAGACGCGGCTGCAGATCTTCAGCAAGCAGGTGGCAAAGCTCAGTCACAACCTCCTTACCGAATCTGAGCCTTCGCAGACACTGCTCCTCCGACATGGTAAGGTATGACACCCGCTGCCTGAAAACCCTCACAGCGTATCGTCGGATTGGGCGACCTCCATTGCCCCTCCTCCTTCTGGCCAATCCCGGCCCTCTCTCCCGCCGTCTCTGTGCCCCTTCCAAGTGTCCGGCCACGAGGACGTTCCCCTCCAAAGCAGCTCCCATTGCTATGCCAGATGGGCAACACGCAGTAATGTCTAGCGCTCCAACTGCTCCGGACAGGGCTGCAGGTCCCAAGTCTCCGAAGGCTAAATCCGAAAAATTCTGTGCAACAGTAGCTCACCAACTCTCTCCAGCAACGCTCAGAATGAACAGGCCAAGTGGCTGCAGCTTTTATACTAGAGCTGTCCCCTTTAAATAGCGCCCCCCGACTCCGAGAAGGGCCTGGGAACGTTCCATCCAACTGTCACTAATAGCGCCAGGCGGAAAGGTTCCGGGCACCACCGAATATCCGGTCAGGGGCGCCAAAAAGGCATTGCACACTGAAATGACGTCATGATCTGCCTGCGCACGCTAAGAGTTAGCGCAGGTGCTAAATGGATACTCAATATGGGAGGTGGCACTATCTTCACTGCGCCCGCCCGAACATTGGGTAACGCCCCAATTCTCAGGCTCTTTAGGCGCTAATCGCTGGCGCAAACAACCGAATTTCTGGGCCTCAATGTTTTCAAGGGGAGACTGGATAGGCACTTGAGGGAAATAAACGGGGGAATGGGACTGAATGGATTGCTCTACAGTAGAGCTGGCACAGACTCGATGGGCCAAATGGCCTCCTTCTGTGCCATTATGACTCTATGACTATATAGGGATGGCAGTGCAGGTGGTGTGCCGCAGCTGCAGCATGTGGGAATTTGTGGAGAGCATTGTGATCCCGGACAACCACGTTTGCAGTAAGTGCCTGCATCTTGATGGAACCTCAGCTCAGAGTTTTTGAGCTAGAGTCTGAGGTGCAGACATTGCGGGGCATCAGGGATGGGGAGCGTTACCTGGACACTTTGATCCAGGAGGCAGTCATACCCCTTAGGTTTTGTAGTGGTAAGGTCTGGTTAGTGGTCATGGACAGGAGGGTGTGACTGCAACTCAGGCAGGTAAGGGGACCCCAGGTGCGGTGCTGGAGGAGTCTCAGCCTTTGCCTTTGTCCAACAGGTATGAGGTTTGTGCTGCCTGTGTGAATGAGGGAAAAGCCTGCAGGATGGATGAGCAAGCTTACCATGGCACCGTGGTGCAGGAGTCCATTCAAGTGGGGGGTAGTGAAAGGGAGTGTAGTTGTGGTAGGGGACAGTATAGTCAGGGGGATAGATACTGTTCTCTGCAGCCGCGACCGAGTTCCGAAGGTTGTGTTGCCTGCCCAGTGCCAGGGTTAACGACATCTCCTCACGGTTGGAGAAGAACTTGGAGTGGGAGGGGGAGGATCCAGTTGTCATGGTTCACGTGGGAACGAACGACATAGATAGAATTAGGAATGAAGTTCTGCTGAGGGAGTTTGAGGAGCTGGGATCCAAATTAAAAAGCAGAACCTCAAAGGCAATAATCTCGGGATTGTTATCTGAGCCACGCGCAAATTGGCACAGAGACAAACAGATTAGAGGTTTAAATGCGTGGCTCAAAGAGTGCCGTGGGAGGAAGGGGTTTCAGTTCATGAGGCACTGGCACCAGTACTGGGGAAAGAGGGAGCTGTTCCGTTGGGACGGGCTCCACTTAAACCGGGCTGGGACCAGTGTTCTGGCGAACTGAATAACTAGGGCAGTAAGACGGGGCTTTAAGCTAATGAAGGGAGTGTGGGAAGATTCAGGAAAGAGTAAATTTAAAAGCAGCGAGAAACGTCAAGGCTCTAGAGTAGAGTTTTGGGTAAAAATAAGCAGAGTGGGTCAGGAAGAGACAGAGAGAGTAACAAAGGTAATAAGGCATCAGTGACTACGGTGACATCAGGGGAAAAATAGATAAAAGTCAAAGCTAAAGGCACTATATCTGAATGCGTAAAGCATTTGCAACAAAATAGATGAATTAATAGCACAGATAGAAATGAACAGATTTGATCTAATAGCCATAACGGAGACGTGGTTGCAAAGTAGCCAAGGTTGGTAACTAAATATTCCAGGATACTTAACTTTTAGAAGAGATAGGCAAAATGGAAAAGGAGGAGAGGTAGCCCTGATAATAAACGTTAGTGGGAGTGGTATATAGACCTCCAAACAGTAATGCGGAGGTCGGGGATGACATTAAACGGGAAATTAGAGAAGCGTGCAATAAGGGCACAGCAGTTATCATGGGTGACTTTAATCTACATATAGATTGGGCTAACCAAATTAGTAACAATACAGGAAACTCTCGATTTACCGGCACCCAAACAACCGGAAATCTCGGTTAACCAGCAAAATTCAGGAGTAGGTTCAGTTAAGTTTTTCTTCATATTAGTGGCCGTTTCTTGATTCTTGGCTGTGTAATCGGGGGTTCCTGCACTTGTTGCTAAACAACAGGGACGCTTGGTCTGTGGCCGGGCTTCTTGCACCTGTTGCTAAGCAACAGGGAAGCCTGGATTTGTTGCTATGTACGGAGCTCTCGTGCCTTTTAACTATAACTCTCTGTAATCCGGACTTTTTGATAAACCGGCACCACGCTGGTGCCGGATAAAAAAAAGAGTTCCCTGTACTGTGGAGGAGGAATTCCTGGAGTGTATATGGGATGGTTTCCTGGACCAATATGTCGAGGAACCAACCAGAGATCAGGCCATCATAGACTGGGTATTATGTAATGAGAAAGGATTAATTAGCAATCTTGTTGTGCGAGGCCCCTTGGGTCGGAGCGATCATATGATGGAATTCTTCATTAAGATGGAGAGTGAAGTAATTGACTCAGAGACTAGGGTCCTGAATTTAAATAAAGGAGACTACGATGGTATGAGGCGCGAGTTGGGTAGGATTGATTGGGGAATGTCACTCAAAGGGTTGACGGTGGATAGGCAATTGCAAAGATCGCATGGATGAACTACAGAATTTGTTCATCCCAGTTTGGCATAAAAATAAAACAAAAAAGGTGACTCAAAGGGAAATTAGGGATAGCATAAGATCCAAGGAGAGGACATATAAATTGGCCAGAAAAAGCAGTAAACCTGAGGATTGGGAGCGGATTAGGATTCAACAAAGGAGGACAAAGGGATTAATTAAGAGGGGGGAAATAGAGTATGAGAGTAAGCTTACAGGGAACATAAAAACTGACTGTAAAAGCTTTTATAGATGTGCGAAGAGAAAAAGATTGATGAAGTCAAGCGTAGGTCCCTTGCAGTCAGAATCAGGGGAATTTATAGTGGGGAACAAAGAAATGGCAGACCAATTAAATACATACTTTGGTTCTGTCTTCACAAAAGGAGGACACAAATAACCTCCCAAAGATGTCAGGGAACATAGGGTCGAATGAAAGGGAGGAACTGTTAGAAATCAGTATTTGTAGGGAAATGGTGTTAGGGAAATTGATGGGATTGAAGGCCGATAAATCCCCAGGGCCTGATAATCTACATCCTAGGGTACTTAAGGAAGTGGCCCTAGAAATAGTAGATGCATTGCTGGTCATCTTCCAAAAGTCGATAGACTCTGGAACAGTACCCCTGGATTGGCGGGTAGCTAATGTACCACCTTTTTTGAACAGTGGGGTAAGGGAGAAAACGGGGAATTACAGACCGGTAAGCCTGACATCGGTAGTGGGGAAAATGCTAGAGTCCATTATAAAGGATGTAATAGCAGAGCACTTGGAAAAAAGTGATCGGATCGGACAAAGTCAACATGGATTTATAAAAGGTAAATCGTGCTTGACTAATCTACTGGAATTTTTTGAGGATGTAACTGGTAAAATAGATAAGGGCGAACCAGTGGATGTGGTGCATTTGGACTTTCAAGGCTTTCGATAAGGTCCCGCATAAGAGATTAGCGTGTAAAGTTAAGGCACATGGGATTGGGGGCAAGGTATTGACTTGGATAGAGAACTGGTTGGCAGACAGAAAGCAAAGAGTTGGAATAAATGGCTCTTTTTCCAAGTGGCAGGCAGTGACTAGTGGGGTACCACAGGGATCGGTCCTTGGACCCCAGCTATTCACACTATATATTAATGATCTGGACGAGGGAACTAGATGTAGCATCTCCAAGTTTGCAGACAACACAAAGCTAGGTGGGCGTGTGTGCTGTGAGGGGGATGCCGAGAAACTCCAGTATGATTTGGACAGGTTGGGTGATTATATTGCATCTGCTATGCTTCTGCCCAATGTGGATAAATGCGAGGTTATCCACTTTGGTGTCAAAAACAGGAAGGCAGATTATTATCCAAATGGCAATAGATTGGGAGAAGGGGAAGTGCAACGAGACCTGGGCGTCCTTGTGCACCAGTCGCTGAAGGTAAGCATGCAGGTGCAGCAGGCGGTTAAGAAGGAAAATGGTATGTTGGCCTTCGTAGCGAGAGGGTTTGAGTACAGGAACAAGGATGTTTTGCTGCAGTTGTACAGGGCCTAGATGAGGCCACATCTTGAGTATTGTGTGCAGTTTTGGTCGCCTTATCTGAGGAAGGATGTTCTTGCCATGGAAGGAGTTCAGCGATGATTCACCAGGCTGATACCTGGGATGGCAGGAATGACGTACGAGGAGAGATTGGGTCGATTGGGCTTGTACTCGCTGGAGTTTGGAAGAATGAGAGGGGATCTCATTGAAACTTATAAAATTCTAACAGGACTAGACAGACTAGATGCTGGAAGGATGTTCCCGATGGTCGGGGAGTCCAGAACCAGGGGTCACAGTCTAAGGATAAGGGGTAAGCCATTTAGGACAGAGATGAGGAGGAATTTTTTCACCCAGAGAGTGGTGAACCTGTGGAATTCTCTACCAAAGAAGACAGTAGAGGCCAATTCATTAAATGTATTCAAGAAGGAGTTGGATATATTTCTTAAGGCTAAAGGGACCAAGGGATATGGAGAGAAGGCAGGAACAGGGTACTGAATTTGGATGATCAGCCATGATCTCATTGAATGGCGGAGCAGGCTCGAGGGGCCGAATGGCCTACTCCCGCTCCTATCTTCTATGTCTATGATGGGATAAAGACAGTAGAGAGAAAGGATCTTGGCTCTGAAAATCAAGAAGTAGAATCAGTTTGGGTGGAGCTAAGAAACAGTAAGGCGCAGAAAATATTGGTGGGAGTTGTTTATAAGCCCCCAAATAGTAGTTGTAATGTAGGGCAGAGAATTAGAGGCGCATGTAACACGGATAATACAGTAATCATGGGGGACTTTAATCTACATATAGACTGGGCAAACCAAATTTGCAATAATAATGTGGAGGACGAATTCATGGAATGGTTGCAAGATAGTTTTCTAGATCAGTATGTCGAGGAAACAACTAGGGAACAGACTATTTTAGATCTAGTATTGTGCAATGAGAAAGGGTTAATTAATAACCTTGCAGTAAAGGGGCCTTAAGGGAAGAGTGACCATAATATAGGATTTTATATAGAGTTTGAAAGTGATTTAGTTAAATCCGAAACTAGGGTTTTAAATCTAAACAAAGCAAACTACGTAGGTATGAGGGGTGAGTTGGCTAAGGTATATTGGGAAACTACATTAAAAGGTATGACAGTAGACAAGCAATGGCTAGCATTTACAGAATACATAATTTACAACAAATATACATTCCTTTACGGCACAAAAACCCCACAGGAAAAGTGGTCCAACCATGGCTGACAAGAGAAGTTGAAGAAAGCCATGATCTTATTGAATGGCGGAGCAGGCTCGAAGGGACAAATGGCTGACTCCTGCTCTTATTTCTTATGTTCTTACGTTGCCATTTTCCACACTAACCATCCTGTGGCCTGTGAGTCAATTAGTATTTAATTTGAGGTGGTTATTTGCTGCACCCATTCAGAATAAATTTAAACTTCCCAATTTGCTACTGTATTATGCAAGACCCTGACAACCAGCAGACAAGAGGGATTTTCAGTCCAGATTATATTTGAAGCCAGGTCAGAGGTGAAAGTCCCAATGCATCAACCAGTTCTCCTAGTCTAGAATAGTATGCTATATTATGATGTATGGAAAATTTAGAAGTTCTAAGCTGGCTACATGTGACTACTGAATCAAAGGCTGAAAACACAACATTTTGAGTCCGGCAGTGTCAGCCCTATCTCTAAGATTTTAAGCAAAGTTCTGCTCAATCTTAAAAGTAATTGCATTTTTTCAGGGCCAATGGTACTGCTGAAAACAGTGGGATATGTTCTAATTACAGCGCACATGCGTTAACGACATCTTCACAGATGTGCTTGATCATTTATCACATCTTTCTCATAAAATAAAAATATTCCAGTTAATTTTACAGCCTTCACAGTACATTATGCAACTGCTCTGCTTTAGAACCGACATTACACAGTATATATGCACCCAATCTTTTCAATTTACATTAAAACCTAAAGTACACTGCATTAAAAAAAAATACTATCCTAATCTAAAACAGTGGGGAAAAAGTAAGCCATTAAATCCTTTATGATAATCCAAAGTGCTTCCTATCCACTTTTGAATTTAAAATAATCATACTGTTCGCTAATTATGGTGCAGTTCTTAAAATTATATTCTTCAAGAAACAGCAGGTTATCTGAAGTCTTGATGAAACACAGAGGACAGAAACAATTAATATCAACTGTGAATTCTGCTATAATTTACATATCTCAGATGTCATTACAATGAGTTTGTTTTCCAATGAAGTTCCCATATGTTAAGATTTTTGAGTTAAATTCACATGAGCACAAACAGAAATGCATTATTTATGATTGCCTGCAAAATACTTCAAATTGGGACTCAAGTTTTAGACTTAATTTACAGTACATTACAGTATTCAATACTGATGCACATTAGGGATGGAACCAAAGCAAAAACACACAGCAAGTCTCAAGAATTTGAATACTCACATCATCATTTAACTGATCTATCCTAACAAGGCAAGTTTCACTATACTCAGTTAGATGGATCATCGCATTAGCAAAGGTGGAACAAGACCTTCAAACCAAAAACTTTGTAACATCACTGACAATGCCATTAACCAGAGAGGAACAAATGGGGAAGAAAATGAAACAGAACAAGTTGTTACTGAGTGAACCTTGTGAACTGTCAAGTTGGACTAATGGCCATTAAGTAATGGCATGTCTTCACAATGCAAACCAAGAGGCTTTCCTACAATGGTAATCAAGATTCCTTTTCAGCTAGAACCCACTGAGCGGAGCGAAGGTTGGCATTCTTCTCAAGCTGTACTCGTCATTCTAGCATGGAACGTAACTGAAATGCGCAAGTTGAGATAACTTATTGCATAAGTAGATATACCTGTTAAATGTATTTGATTGCGCTACAGCTGTTCCATGCTTTAGAAGTGTAGTACTTCATGCATCTGAGCTGAGCTTCTGACCCCAGATCACCAAGATCGCCTACTTCCACCCTCCGTAACATCATCTGCCTCCACTCCTTCCTCAGCTCATCTGCTTCTGAAACCCTCAGCTATGCCTCTGTTACCTCAAGACTTATTCCAAATGCTCTCCTGGCTAGCCTCCGTGGCCTCACCCCGCCCTATCTCTGTAAACTCCTCCAGCCCTAAGACCCTTGGAGACCTCTGCGTTTCTAATTATGGCCTCAAGTGCATCCCTGATTTTCATCGCTCCACCATTGGCAGCCATGCCTTCAGCTGCCTAGACCCTGAACTCTGGAATTCCCTCCCTAAATCTCTCTGCCATTCTCTCCTCCTTTAAAGACGCTCCTTAAAACCTACCTATTTGGCCAAGCTTTTGGTCACCTGCCCGAATATCTCCTGATGTGGCTTGGTGTCAAACTTTGTTTGATAATGCTCCTATGAAGCACCTTGGGAAGTTTTGCTAGATTACAGGTGCTATATAAATGTAGGTTACAGAGATAGGGAGGGGCAAGGCAATGGAGGAATTTGAAAACAAGGACTTCTTTATTCCGATCGCAGCCCTGCCTTCGATCTATTTTCTTTTCTTTCCAGTTTTGAAGAAGGGTTCAACCCGAAACGTCAACTCAAATTTCTCTCCACGGATGTTGCCTGACCTGCTGAGTTTTTCCAGCATTTTCTGTTGTTATTTCGGATTTCCAACATCTGCAGTATTTTGCTATCATGATAATTTTGAAATCGCGGCATTGCCGGACCAAGAGCCAATGTAGGTCAGCGAGCACAGGGGTGATGGGCGAACGGGTCTTGGTGCGAGTTAGGATACAGGCAGCAGATTTTTGGATGAGCTCAAGCTTAGGGAGGGAGCAAAGTGGGAGGTCGGCCGGATGATCATTGCAATAGCCGAGTCTTAAGGTAACAAAGGCATGGACGAGGGTTTCAACAGCAGATGAGCCGATTGCACTGTATTAAAGTCCAAGATTAGATAACTATTACTTTCCAATTTACTTAGATAGCATGGTATTTTTGGGGGAGTTATGATGTACATATGCCATCCGTTACTCAGATACAAATCAATAAACAGATCTAGTGATCAACAGAAAGCCACAAATACTTTCAGATGAAGTAGAATATAGCTTCTTCTCAAACTCACACTGTAACTCTGGCTCACTGACAGGTGCTGTAGATAAATACTAAAACCCTAAATTTCCCAACAGAACAGTATTGAGGGAATAAGCACATTGCAAATGATGGCGGCCTCTCAATAAGTTTTATACCCCTATGGTACCTAAAGAAATGAAGCATTGTCATGTTCTGTTGATAATTAAAATTAAAAACTACTCATGTGGCTTAAATAATTTTGTGGAAGCTTTATTAAACAGCCATTAAATTTACAAACCATGTAGAATAAAGCTCATAGTAAATTGATACAAAACTAAGAGCTCCCTTTTATACATTAGGACTTAACTACTTAAAAATAAATGGACGTAAATTACACACTTTCTGCATTATTTTAGTCAAATGGTGAAATTGTCATCCAGCATGATTTCTTGCAAGGCACAAATGTCATAACATTTTACGGGAGCCTACAAACAGGAGTAGACCATTCAGCCCCTCGAGCCTGTTCCGCCATTCAATTAGATCATGGCTGATCTGTACCTCGATTGCATTTACCCGCCTTATCCCTCAACACCATTACCTAATAAAAATCTGTCCTTCTCAGTCTTGAAAATTTCAATTGACCCAGCACCCACAACCTTTTTGTGGGGAGAATTCCAAATCTCCACTACCCTTTGTGTAATACAGTGCTTCCTACATTACAACAGTGACTTGGGACATCTTGAGGTTGTGACAGGCACTATACAAATGCAAGTCTTGCTTACTTTTTCTTTGATTTCAATCTTGAATGGCCTAGCGTGAATTTTAAGATTGTGCCCCTTTGTTCTGGATTTCCTATCAGAGGAAATAGCTTCTCTGTATCTACTCTATCAAATCCTCTTATAATTTTACACACCTCAATTAGATCACTCTTCAAACCTCCAATGTCAAGGGAATAAAACCCAAGTTTATGCAACCTAGCCTCACAATTTAACCCTTTAAGCCCTGGTATAATTTTGACAAATCTGCAACGTACCCTCTCCTGAGGCGCAGTGCCCAGAACTAAACACAATCCTCCAGATGGGATCGGACCAAGACTTTGTGCAACTCAAGCATGACTGCCTCCCCTTTATGTCTGAAGGGTTGATAACAAGAGAGCACAGAGGAATTGGATAACTACTTGGAGAAAAAATTGCAGGGATATAGGGAAAGAGCGGGGGAGTGGGAATAACTGGATTGCTCTTCAAAAAGAGCTGGTTCAGACTCGATGGGCCTCGATGTACTGTACTAGTCTATGATTCTATGTTCCAACCATCTTGAGATAAAGACCAACATTCCATTAGTCTTTTTGAATACTTTTTGTACCTGTGCACTAGCTTTTAGTGATTTATGTACCTGGACATCCAAATCCCTTCACTTCCAGTTTTATTTTGATTTGTCTTTCTTGGATCCAAACTGGATGATCTCCCACTTCCCCACATTGAACGCCATCTGCCACAGTTTAGCCCACTCACTTAATCTGTCCATGTCCCTTTGTAACTTCCTGCTCCCATCTACACAACTTACTGTTCAGCACCATTCGAGACTCGTCAGATACTGACGCAGTCCGTGTCCATATGCAGCAACACCTGGACAACATTCAGACTTGGGCTGACAAGTGGCAAGTAACATTCGCACCACACAAGTGCCAGGCAATGATCATCTCCAACAAGCGAGACTCTAACCATCTCCCCTTGACATTCAATGGCATTACCATCGCTGAATCCCCCACTATCAACATCCTGGGGGTTACCATTGATCAGAAACTGAACTGGACCAGCCATATAAATACTGTGGCTACAAGAGCAGGCCAGAGGCTGGGAATTCTGCGGCGAGTGTCTCACCTCCTGACTCCCCAACGCCTTTCCACCATCTACAAGGCACAAGTCAGGAGTGTGATGGAATACTCTCCACTTGCCTGGATGAGTGCAGCTCCAACAACACTCAAGAAGCTCGACACCATTCAGGATAAAGCAGCCTGCTTGATTGGCACTCCATCCACCACCTTCAACATTCACTCCCTCCACCACCGGCGCACTGTGGCTGCAGTGTGTACCATCTACAAGATGCACTGCAGCAACTCGCCAAAGCTCCTTCAACAGCACCTTCCAAACCCGTGACCTCTACCACTTAGAAGGACAAGGGCAGCAGACGCATGGGAACATCACCACCTACAAGTTCCCCTCCAAGCCACACATCATCCTGACTTGGACCTGTATCGCCGTTCCTTCACTGTCGCTGGGCCAAAATCCTGGAACTCACTTCCTAACAGCATTGTGGGTGTACCTACACCATATGGACAGCAGCGGTTCAAGGCGGCGGCTCACCACCATCTTCTCAAGGGCAATTAGGGATGGGCACTAAATGCAGGCCTAGCCAGCCAGCGACGCCCACATCCCATCAATGAATAAAAAAAAATTTTTAGTGTCATTTGAAAATCTGGGTACACAACTCTCTATTCCTCTATCCACGTAATGAATATATATGGTGAAAAGCTATTTTTCCACACATTGGCTGGAAAATAAGTATCAAAATACTATGGTTCTCTACCCGGAAAAGAAAACCATTTTGGATAAGCTGGTCTTCTCAAGACCCAGAGCATCAAATGCAGACACTGGAGTGATGCTACAGGTAGGAATCTGGGTTGGTCAAACAATGCTCAGGGTGACAAACATGACCACCTTCCATAATCAGTAAAGACGTGAAATTACTCAGATTACCTCAAAAGGTATATTTTGAATGCTGCATCGTGCCCAAAGCAAACGGAAGCTCATCCTTCCTTGCTTAATAATGTGGATAACCATAATCTTGCTGTTGCTCTTCCCAACTACAGACAGAAGTATGACCGTTATTGAGTGCACAAAGGGTAGATGGTCTCATTAAGGTACTGAACCTGCAGCATCACATCTCCTCCTTAAAAGCTCACTCTGTACCTTCTGGCCTTTAAGTACTGCGCTATTTTTAACTCCGGTTCTTCTCCAAGGTCCTCAAACTTGTCATCACCACCCAATTCCATAATCACCTTTCCCACCACACCCTGCTAGAATCCCTCCAAGTCTGACTTTAGTACTGCTCACAGTACAGAAATCACCACGGTCAAAGTCACCAAATATTCTGCATCACTGCGAAGCCTTGCCTCTCATTACCTTTGTCTTTTTCTCTCTACGTTAAATCAGTAGGTTAGTTCTTCATCTATTAAATAGAGGCATGGCAGGGCAGCTCAGTCCCGTGGAGTGCACATCCTGTGCCATGTGGGAAGTCCTGGACGCTTCGCGTAGCCTGAACGACCACATGCCTAGGGCAGCACGGTAGCATAGTGGTTAGCACTGTTGCCTCACAGCGCCAGGGACCCGGGTTCGAATCCGGCCTCGGGTGACTGCCTGTGTGGAGTTTGCACATTCTCCCCGTGTTTGCGTGGGTTTCCTCCGGGTGCTCCGGTTTCCTCCCACAGTCCAAAGATGTGCGGGTTAGGATGATTGGCTATGATAAATTGACCCTTAGTGTTAGGGGGATTAAATACGTGGGGTTACGGGGATAGGGTGGGATATGTGTTGGTGTAGGGGTTACGGGGATCGGGTGGGATATGTGTCGGTGCAGGCTCGATGGGCCAAAATGGCCTCTATCTGCACTGTGGGGTTTCTGTGATTCTGTGATGTGCAGGAAGTGTCGCCAGCTACAGCAACTCGAGCTCCGGGTTTCGGATCTTGAGCGGCGGCTGGAGTCACTGCGGTGCATCCACGAGGCTGAGAGTTACGTGGATAGTACGTTTCAGGATGTGGTCACCCCGCAGCATAAGAGTATGCAGGCAAAGAGGGAATGGTTGACCGCCAGACAGAAGAGCAGGACCAGGCAGGTAGTGCAGGAGTCCCTGGAGTGCATCTCACTCTCTAACCAGCATTCTGTCCTAAGTACTGGTGGGGGGCGATGGTTCCTCTGGGGAGTGCAGCCAGAGACAAGTCCACGGCACCACGGGTGGCTCAGCTGCACAGGTGGGAAGGAAAAAGAGTGGAAGAGCAATAGTGGTAGAGGATTCGATAGTTAGGAGAGCAGAAAGGCGTTTGTGGCTGTAGACATGACTCCAGGATGGTATGTTGCCTCCCTGGTGCCAGGGTCATGGATGTCACTGAGCAGCTGCAGGACACTGAGGGGGGAGGGTGAACAGCCAGAGGTCGTTGTCCATATCGGTACCAACGACATAGGCAGAAAGAGGGATGGGGTCCTGCAGGCAGAGTTTAGGGAGCTAGGAGAGAGATTAAAAAGCAGGACCTCAAAGGTCGTAATCTCTGGATTACTCCTGGTGCCATGTGCTAGTGAGTACAGAAATAGGAGGATAGAACAGATGAATGAATGCATGGATGGAGAGATGGTACTTGAGGGACGGCTTTAGATTGTTGAGGCATTGGGACCATTTCTGGGGAAGGTGGGACCTGTACACGCCGGATGGGTTACACCTCAACAGAGCCGGGACCAATATTCTCATGGGGAGTTTTGCTAGTGCTGTTGGGGAGGGCTTAAACTAGCTTGGCAGGGGGATGGGCACCAGCATATAGGAGTAGAAAAGAGGAATAAGGTGCATAAAAGTGTGAGTGTTGGATAGTACTAGAGAAGAAAGTAGTACCAGTGGCAGAAGTAGTACCATATTAGATAGCAGACTAAGAAAGACAATGAAAAATTCAAAAATGGGTTTAGAATGCATGTACGTAAACGCACAAAGTGTGGTGAGTAAGGTTGGTGAGCTACAAGCACAATTAACCGTGTGGCAATATGATGTTGTGGCAACAACGAAAACGTGGCTTAAAAACTTGAGGACTGGGCACTTAATATTCAAGGGTACAGGTGTTCAGAAAAGATAGGGAAGGAAAAAATGGAAATGGGGGGGGGGGCAGTGCTGATTAAGGAAGACATTGTAGTGTTGGAAAGGGTGGATGTTCTTGAGGGGACAAGGACAGAATCCATTTGGTTAGAGTTGAGGAGCAAAAAAGGTATGATCACGCTATTGGGGGCATTCTATGGGCCTCCAAATAGTGAGAGGGAGGTAGAGGAGCAAATCTGCAGGGAAATCGCAGAGATATGCAAGAGTTAAAAAGTGGTGATGTTGGGGGACTTTAAATACCCAAATATCGATAGGGATATTGCTAGGGTAAAGGGAAAGGAGGAGGGAGGAATTTCTGAACTGTGTTCAGGGGAATTTCCTTGACCAGTATGTTTATGGCCCAACTCGGAAAGAGGCATTGCTGGATCTGGTGCTGGGGAATGAGGTGGGCCAAGTCGACCAAGTGTCTGTGGGAGAACACTTGGGTACGTGTGATCATCGTATCATAAGATTTAGATTAACAATGTAGAGGAGCAAGGAACAATCTAAAGAAGAAGAGTGGAACTGCTAAACTGGAATAGGGCTAACTTCAATGGGATGCAAAAGGATCTAGCCAGGGTAAAAAGGAACCAAAGACTGACAGGAAAAACTGTAATGAAACAATGGGTGATTGTTAAGGAGGAGATGTTCCAGTACAGGTTAGGTACATTCCAACAAGAGGGAAGGGTAAGGGAACCAAAGCAAGGGCTCCTTGGATGATGAGGAATATAGAGAAGATGAAACAAAAAAAAGAGGGGAAATTATGTATGTCAGGTGAATTCTTTAAGGGAGAACCAGACCAAATACAGTAAGTTGAGAGGGGAAGTGAAGATGAAAATAAGATTGGCAAAGAGAGAATATGGGGGAGAAATTGGGTGAGTAGCGCCACCTGTTAGCGCCTAAAGAGGCAGGCAGTGGCTGTAGCGCCACTGGCTGCGTCTCCCGCGATATTCAGTAGGGGCGCTAATGGTGGCGTTAGGCATTTGTGCTGCGCCGCCACCGATGACGTCATCGGTGTGCGCAGCGCCCCATTCGTGCCCCGTTCGCGATATTTGGTAGCGAACGGCGCAGTTCGCTACCCGCGCCCGGTTCACGGGGCCTTACTGTGCCGGCAGCGGCGCAAGTTAAGGTGGAGGTGCGGGGCGGCCGCCTGCCAGCACCTCCGTCCCCGGCCTCCTAACCACCCCCCCCCCCCCCCCCGCGGCATTGCCGGCTGTTTCCCGAGAGCCCGGCACTTTTCCTTGGTGCCGGGCTCATTTGCCGGCACTCGCGAGCGGGGATCGCGCTGTTGCAGGCACCTCCCCCTTAACAGTGGGAGGAAGGCCTGCAGTACCGCAGCGTGCCGTAGCGTGTGGCGCTGCGGCACGTTGCGCTGCGATAATCAGTTGCAGCGCCCTAAGAGGGACGCGGAGCGCCTCGAGCCTCGCCCCGTGTCCCTCGAGCGGCACTGAAACTGAATTTCTGGCGATCGGTATCACTCCGATCGCTGCGCTAAATCCTGCGCTCAGGCGACTTTTGCGCCACTTTGGCGCCCCAACCCAATTTCTAGGCCTACGAGACTAGAATGGCTGGTAACATAAAAGGGAACGCAAAAATCTTCTACCGGCATGTAAATAGTAAGCAGGTAGTAAGAGGCGGGGTGGGGCCTATTAGAGACAAAGAAGGTGATATATGGTTAGAGGCGCAGGGCAAGGCTAGAATACTCAATGAGCACTTTGTGTCGGTGTTTACTAAGGAGGTGGATGCTGACAAAATATCAGTAGAAGTGGATGATGTGCCTCAATAATTCCGAGACTCGAAGTTAGCAGAACAAAAACAAGGCTTTTATTAACTTAGAACGTAACACGTAAGAGAGAGAGATGTCTTCCTTCTGGAGACTGAGGCCAGACTGAACTAGCTTACAAACGGGGCCAGGTATGGGTGGAGCCCTACACACAGCACATTCCAGTACACAATACAATGAGGTCTGGGGGAAGGGAAATGACACTGAAACCGATCTCAGTCACAGGCAGTGATGAATGGAATATTTCATCACATTCACCCCTTCTATAGATTTAGTCTGTTCGGGGGTTTGATAGTCCTCTGCGACCGACGTGGCTGTTGCGGTGCCGCGGGTGTCGGCTGGGTGTCCCCGGTAGCCTCCTGGGTCTCTGCCGGGGGTGCCGCCAGGGTTGTTGAAGGGGAAGTTGGTGGGGGTGCCGTTGGTCGGTGTTCTTCCGGGGGTGATGAAAGAGTAGTGGGTGGGTAAGAGTTGCTGTGATCGTCGTTGCCGCTATTGCCGTGGTTGTTGTCGATGCCGGCTGGGGCGACGTCTTTTATGGACACGGTGCCCTCCCTTCCGTCGGCGTGCCGGACATATGCGTATTGGGGGTTGGCGTGGAGTAGGTGTACTGGCTCCACGAGAGGGTCCGTCTTGTGGCCCCTCACATGCCTTCGCACGAGTACCGGACCTGGGGTGGAGAGCCATGACGGCATGGATACGCCGGAGGTGGATTTCCGGGGAAAGACAAACATTCGTTCATGAGGCGTGGTATTAGTGGCCATACACAATAGCGACCGTATCGAATGGAGCACATCCGAGAGGACTTCCTGCCAGCGGGAGATAGGGAGGCCCTTGGTCCTTAGAGCTAGAGTGACTGCTTTCCATACTGTCCCGTTCTCTCGCTCCACTTGGCCGTTACCCCGGGGGTTGTAGCTGGTGGTACGGCTCGTGGCGATCCCCCTGGACAGCATGTACTGGCGTAGCTCTTCACTCATGAAGGGCGCCCCCCTATCCGTATGGATGTAGCTCGGCATACCGAACAGGCAGAACAGGCTGTTGAGGCATTTAATGACCGTGGCGCTGGTCATGTCTGGGCAGGGGAAGGCGAATGGGAACCGGGAGTATTCGTCCACAATGTTCAGGAAGTAAACATTGCGGTCGACGGACGGGAGGGGGCCCTTGAAATCTAAGCTGAGCCGCTCGAAGGGCCGTGTAGCTTTGATTAAGTGGGCTCTATCTGGGCGGTAGAACCGAGGCTTGCACTCAGCGCAAGTGCGGCAGTTCCTGGTCAGGGACCGAACTTCCTCAATCGAGTAGGGTAAGTTACGGGATTTTATGAAGTGGAACAGCCGCGTGACCCCTGGGTGGCAGAGGTCGTTGTGGAGGGTCTGTAGCCGATCCCCGGTGGCGCTGGCACACATCCCTCGTGAGAGGGCGTCAGGGGATTCGTTAAGGGCCCCTGGCCGGTAAATGATGTCGTACTCGAAGGTGGAGAGTTCGATCCGCCACCTAAGAATCTTATCATTTTTAATCTTCCCCCTCTGTTTATTATTGAACATAAACGCTACCGACCGCTGGTCGGTAAGTAGGGTGAAGCGTTTGCCGGCTAGGTAGTGGCGCACTGCCTCCACGATGGCTTGGGCCTCCTTTTCCACGGAGGAGTGTCTGATCTCGGGCCCTTGGAGGGTCCTCGAGAAGAAAGCTACGGGCTGCCCCGCCTGGTTGAGGGTGGCCGCCAAGGCGAAGTCAGACGCATCACTTTCCACTTGAAATGGAGTGTTCTCGTCCACTGCCTGTAGCGTGGCCCGCTCAATATCCTGCTTAATGCTTTTGAAGGCGGCGTGGGCCTCAGCAGAGAGCGGGAAAGAGGATGCTTTCAAGAGGGGGCGGGCTTTGTCGGAGTAGTTGGGGACCCATTGGGAATAATAAGAAAATAACCCCAGGCACCTTTTCAGGGCTTTGGGAGTGTTGGGCAGGGGCAGCTCCCGTAGGGGGCGCAATCGGTCGGGGTCTGGTCCGATTTCCCCATTCTCCACCACGCTGCCTAGTATGCAGAGGCGCGTGGTGTTGTAAACGCACTTGTCCTCGTTGTAGGTGAGGTTGAGTTTTTGTGCGGTTTTCAGGAACCTCTCGAGGTTCGAGTCGTGATCCTGCTGGTTGTGACCGCAGATGGTGACGTTGTCGAGGTAGGGGAAGGTTGCCTGCAAGTGGTGGTCATCGACCATGCGGTCCATCTCCCTCTGGAAGACCGAGACCCCATTCGTCACCCCAAAGGGGACTCTGAGGAATTGGTAGAGGCGTCCGTTCGCCTCGAAGGCGGTGTACGGGCGGTCCTCTGGTCTGATAGGGAGCTGGTGGTACGCTGACTTGAGGTCGATGGTGGAGAACACCCGGTATTGGGCGATTTGGTTCACCATTTCTGATATGCGGGGTAGCGGGTAGGCGTCTAGTAGGGTGTACCTGTTGATCGTTTGACTATAGTCGATCACCATCCGTTTCTTCTTGCTACCCCTTACCACTACCACTTGGGCGCGCCACGGGCTGTTGCTGCGTTCAATAATGCGCTCTTTCAGGAGCCTGTGTACCTCGGTCGCGATAAACCGCCTGTCCTCCCAGCTGTACCTCCTGCTTTTGGTTGCTATTGGCCGGCAGTTAGGGGTAAGGTTTGCGAATAGCGAAGGCGGCTTTACCTTCAGGGTAGCCAGACCGCACGCTGTGAGGGGCGGCTGGGACCCACCGTACTTGAGCGTGATGCTTTGGTGGTTGCACTGGAAATCCAGGCCCAAGATCACGCTCGCACATAGGTTCTTCATGATTAATACTTTAAAATTATCATATACAGTTCCGTTAACGCACAATTGTACCGTGCAGTAACCCAGAATGGTCGATGTCTGGGTTTTGTCAGCCATAGAGATGGTACCCTGAGTAGGGACCACCTTTAGGGAGAGTTGTTGTGCCAGTTCTGGGTGGATAAAGCTCTCCGTGCTTCCACTGTCAATTAAGCATTTAACCCGGCACCCGTTTACCTCGATGTCCACCATTGATCTGGATAGCGGGTGCGGCCTGGTCTGGTCCACTGTGACCGATGCCACTGTAGGGCCCTGATCGATACAAGATGGCGTCCACGCTGTCTGCTCACAAGATGGCGGACCCCACGAGGTCGGGCAAGATGGCGTCCAAGATGGCCGCTCCCACGGCGCACACACGGCGGTGGCGGGTTTTCCGGCGGTGTTCCCTCTGCACACCTTCCCGAAGTGCCCCTTCTTACCGCACTTAAAGCAGGTGGTGCCTTTCGCCGGGCACAGGTTTCTGGTGTGCTTTGGCTGCCCGCAGCAGTGATGAATGGAATATTTCATCACAGTGGAAAAGGTAGAAGCAATGGAAAGGGTGAAATTGATCGACAGGATGTACTAGAAAGGCTAGGTATGCTTGGATAAGTCACCTGGTCCAGATTGCTAAGGGAATTGGGGGAGGAGATAGCAGAAGGGCTTACCATAATTTTCCAATCTCCCCTAGATGCGGGGGAGGTGCCCGAGGACTGGAAAGTGGCAAATGTGACACCATTGTTCAAGAAAGGGTGCAAGGACAATCCGAGTAACTACAGGCCAGTCAGTTTAACATCAGTGGTGGGTAAAGTTTTAGAAACAATAATCAAGGAAAAAATTAACAGGCACTTGGAGAGGTTTAAGCTACAGGTAATTAAGGAAAGCCAACACGGATTTGTAAAAGGCAGATCATGTTTGACTAATCTAATTGAATTTTTTGATGAAGTAACAGAGAGGATTGATGAAGGGAAAGCAATGGACGTTGTCTACATGGATTTTAGGAAGGCGTTTGACAAAATACCACATAGAAGGCTGATTAACAAAATTGAGGCTCAGGGAATAGGTGGGTCAGTGGCAGCTTGGATAAGGAATTGGCTTAAGGACAGAAAACAGCAAGTTGTGGTAAATGGCTGTTTTTCAGACTGGAGGATTGTAGACAGTGGTGTTTCCCAAGGGTCAGTGCTGTGGCCATTGCTTTTTTTGATATATATATATATATAAATAAAAATATGACCTGGATATTGGAATACAGAGTAGAATTTCTAAATTTACCAATGACGCCAAATGTGTGGCAAACAGTGAGGATGATACCAATCGACTGCAACAGGACATAGAAAGGCTAGCAGAATGGGCAGACAAATGGCATATGGAATTTAATACAGAGAAGTGTGAGGGGATGCATTCTGGCAGAAGGAACAGGGAGAGGCAAGATACACTTAATGGCACAGTTTTAATGAGTGTGCAGAGACAGAGGGACTTGGGAGTTAATGTGCATAGGTCCCTGAAGGTGGCAGGACATATTTGAGAGAGTGGTTAGCAAAGCATATGGGATCTTGGTCTTCATAAAAAGGTATTGAGTACAAAAGTAGAGAAGTTATGCTGAACCTTTATAAAGCACTGGTTAGGCCACAACTGGAGTATTGCATCCAGTTCTGGTCACCACACTTTAGGAAGGATGTGAAGGCCTTTGAGAGGATGCAGAGGAGATTTACCAGAATGGTTCCAGGGACGGGGGATCTTAGCTACAAGGACAGGTTGGAGAAGCTGGATTTGTTTTCATTAGATCAAAGGAGGTTGAGGGGTGATTTGATAGAGGTGTACAAGGTTATGACGGGTTTGGATAGGCTAGACGGGGAAAGGCTGTTCCCACTAGTTGATGGTACAAGGACTAGGGGACACAGATTTAAGGTTTTGAGCAAGAGATACGGGGGGATGTGAGGGAAAACTTTTTTACGCAGCGAGTGGTGAGGACCTGAAACTCGCTGCCGACAGAAGCGGTGGAAGCGGAGACACTCAATGTTTTCAAGGGGAGACTGGACAGGCACTTGAGGGAAATAAACCTACAGGGCTACGGGAATAGAGCAGGGGAATGGGACTGACTGGATTGCTCTACAGAGAGCTGGCACGGACTCGATGGGCCGAATGGCCACCATCTGTGCCGTTATGACTCTATGGCCTAGAAATTCAGTATAGCCACTTTTGGGGCGGTAAAGTCGGGCGGCCGCTAAAGTTTGCGCCCGGCGCAAAGTGGAGGCCACTTCGCCGATATTCAGTAGCTTTGGCCAAGGAGTTTGCTCGAGCGCTAAAACTGGCGATGCACGGCTATCTTTAGGTGCTAAGCCGGCGGTGCAGAGTGATACCGCCGAGGCTGGGCGCAGCGCAGGTGCGGTCATTTCTTGATTGACAGCAGACACCCTGGCGCCGGCCAGCTCTTAAAGGGGGAAGGGTCGAGTTCGTCTGCTGCCACGCCCTGGATACTGCAACCCTCCAGCTAGGCCTAAACACTGCTGCTGGAGAGAAATAGCGCCAGGAAGGATGCAGAGGGCCCGTGAGCGAGCGCAGCGCTTCTCTGCCCATGATTTAAAGGTGCTGGTTAGGGCTTTGGAGAGGAGACGCCATATCTTGTTCCCGGACAGTGGCAAGAAGCCTGCCACCAGGGTGTACAGGAAAGCCTGGAGGGATGTCGCCCAGAGGGTCACAGCCACCTGCGATGTCCCCAGGACTGGTGTCCAATGCCGGAAAAAGTTTAACGACCTCACTCGGATTGTCAGAGTGAGTACCCTTTCCAGTGTCCTCCTCATCCTTGCATGTGCACCTCACATTATGGGCAAAGGGACCTCAAAGCCCTAATGGCCAGCCCTCATCCAGCAGCTATGGCACTGGCATGAACATCAATTGCACTTTCTGCACTTTACACACTGGCCAAGCTATTCGACCATGGGAGGCAGTGCATACAGCAACAGGGCACCACACTGGCCAAGCTATTCGACCATGGGAGGCAGTGCACACAACAACAGGGCACCACACTGTACTTAGAGGCCGTCCTTTCTCTTGCAGGCCAAGCTGGCCCAGAATCTGAGGAGCCGAACTGACACCGGGGGAGGCCGTCCCCAGTTCCAGCAGCTCAGTGACCTGGAGGAGCGCGTGGGTCGACTCATGGGTGTCCGGCTGATTGGCCCCGTTGCATGTGGAGATGCCGACCCTGTGCTGGGCCCCAATGGTAAGGACATCACCTTTTGGACCTCTCTTGTTCCCCTTGCGCTTCAGATCTACATCCTTTGCCACTGTCCGACCAATGCGCTGAATGCCACCACTCATGCCTCCCTCGCTGACGCCCTGTCCTCACTCTAAAGCTACTCTTGTGCCTTCCTGCTTTCAGCTGGTGAGGAGGAGGTCCCTGAAGCTGCCAGTGACAGTCCCTCGGAAGAGGACGACGAGGAGGAGCAAGAGAAAGGCGGCCCATCGGGGGGAACCCTCATCCGCGCCAGGGGATGGCAATGGAGGGGACACGTCTTCCCTGGAGGAGAGCCAGGGGGAAGTGTCGGAGGGGGGTGTAGCTCCTGTGCCCAGTGGCGTCCAGCAACGCAGGAAGGGTCGGCCAGCTCGGCGGCCTTCTCCCCAGAGGGGGGGGGGGGGGGGGGGAAAGTGTTGCAGGGGAGTGTAGTTGCTGGGCCCAGTGGCGTCCAGCCACGCGGGAAGGGTCGGGCAGCTCGGCGGCCTTCTCCCCAGAGGGAGAGTCCGGCCTCCAGTCCGGAGACGGTCCTCGCCCAGGAGGTGCGCCTCCTCGATCAAATGTCCGCGGACTCAGATCGCCGGCACACCGAGTTCATGGGGGTTGTGGCACGGTTGCCTGAGGCCATCGAGTCCCTGGCTCATAGTGTGTCCGATTTCGGGGCCTCACAGGCCAGGGGTTGAGCAACTCGGGGCAGCACAGGCCAGGGGTTTCGAGCAATTCGGGGCAGCACAGGACGCGAGTCGGGCCGAATTCAGGGCAGCACAGGACGCGGGTCGGGACGACTTTAGGGCAGCACAGGCAGCGAGTGGCCAGTTGATCAGTGGTGCCGTGCAGTCACTGGCTGGTCTGATGCGGGCACAGACCAGGGCAGTACGGGCACTCACTGCTGCCACACTCGCTGTGTCAGCCAGGCATCGCCAGGGCACCCGCCGCGCTGCAGCAGCACAGCGGTCTGGCCTTCAGCAGATTGCTGCGCATGCTGCAGTGCCAGCCCGGCCGAGTGCCAGTGTCTCAGGCGAGCAGCGAGCGCCTGGCATCAGCCAGCTTGCCCCCATTGCTGCAGCCGCCACTGCCACTCCCCCAGTGAAGCTGCCACGAGCTGCTGGAGAGACTGATGCTGCCCAGCCACAGCTGCAGCAGTCAGCAGCCGGCCCCTCAAGGGCCAGAGCTCATCTAGGCCGACCCCCAAGGGCATCTGCCGTCACGCCATGTGCCCCTCAGGAGCCTTCCCCCAGCCTTGCAGCACCCACAGGGCCCAGGTTGAGGCGGAGCAGCAGGTCGGCCAGGGGCCGGAAAAGGCTGGACAAGGACTCGCCCTCTCGGCACACAAAGTAGAGGGTGTTGCCAAATGTTTTTTTTATATGGGGGTGGTTGTGTTGTCTATGGGGGTGGTTGTTTTGGTAAGGCCGAGGATGAAGGCCATTTGGATGGAAAAGTTGCGTTATTCCTCCCCAGGTTGTGGGAGTGAGTCATGTGTTTGACTGTTTTTTGGGGGTGTTGTCTGGTTTTGGGTTTCATGTGGGAAGGGCCCTGAGTTTGTTCAATAAAGCTTTTTCTTTATTCAGCTTGTCCATGTTTGATGTTTGAAGTGGTTGTTGCGTTAACCGGCTGAGGGCTTGCGGAGCGGCTGCATTCATGTCCCTTCATTGCCACAAGCCATTCCCTGACAGGGGGCCTAGAAGTGTAGTTCAATAAGCCGCTGACGGACAGCCCTTGGACCTTGTGGCTCCCTCCTGGGCTGGTACTCCTCCTCCTCATGGTCCTCCTGCTCCTCCTCCTGAGGTGGTGGTCCAACATGAGGTAGCAGTGCCCGAGTCCTGCGGATAGCCAGGTTGTGCAGCATGCAGCAAACGACGACGAACTGGGAGACTCTATCCGGCGAATACTGCAGAGATCCGCCGGAGCGATCCAGGCAGCGGAACCGTTGCTTGAGGACGCCAATCGTTTGTTCTATGATGTTCCTTGTGGCTTGATGGCTTTCGTTGTATGCCTCCTCAGCAGGGGTCCTGGGCGCGCGGAGCGGGGTCATGAGCCATGTACACAAAGGATAGCCTTTGTCCCCGATAAGCCATCCTCTTGGGGGAGGCTGTGCCTGGAACATGTCAGCCACAGTAGTCTGGCGCAGGATAAATGCATCGTGGCTGCTGCCTGGAAAGCCGGCATTGACAGCTAGGATGCGCTGCCTGTTGTCACACACCAGCTGTACATTGAGGGAATGGTAGCCCTTCCGGTTGCGGTAATCCTCGGCATTGTCGATAGGTGCCCGCAAAGCCACATGCGTGCAGTCAATGGCGCCCTGCACCATGGGGAAGTCCGCGATCCTCGCAAATCCGACTGCACGCTGCTCCTGCCTCTCCAGGGTCATGGGGAAGGAGATGAATTGGTGTCTCCTTGTGAAAAGGGCATCGGTGACCTGCCGGATGCAGCGATGCACGGCAAACTGGGATATGTTAGCTATGTCCCCAGCAGCGGCTTGGAAGGAGCCGCTTGCATAAAAGTTCAGAGCCACCGTGACCTTCACTTCCATCGACAGAGACGTCCTGCACATCAGCTGTGGACGCAGATCTCTGTGAAGCAGCTGGCAGATCTCTGCAACCACCTCCCTTCTGAAGCGCAGCCTCTTAACACACTGTGCGGCAGTCATGGTGAGATAGGACACCTGCTGGCGGTATTCCCTGAGTGGGTAAGGCCTACGTTGCCGACGCCTGATGCCCCCTCTGCATCTAGGCATGGCTGCCCCTCTCACACAGCGTCTGCGAGCCCTTCGCACATAATGCTGGAACTGAGGGTTGGCACCCCATGCAGCCCCCATAATATACTGGCAAACAATGAAATCACTGAGGCAAATTGCCAAGCTCTGGCCAGAAGCCAAAAAGACCTCTCCTATGTTGGGCCAAATCAGTAAGGTCTCTTCCTTGGTCTCTGTCCAGAAATCCGTTGCACAAAAGTCATTGCAGCAAAACGGCTGGCCTTTATAGTTCAGTGTAAGTGCCCTTTAATTAGCGCTCCCCGAGGCCCGCAGGGCCTCTGCTGCGTTCCACTTCACAGTTCTTAGCACCGCCACGCCCACATTGGGCGGGCGCGACTGAAGTTCCGGTTTGGGGCGCACAAAGGGCGTTGCACGACGAAATGACGTCATAAGCTGCGCGCGCAGCTGAGCGCGCGCAAACACTTTGCGCCGGCGCTAAATGTCTACTGAAGTTGGGCGTAGGCGCAGATCGCGCTGCGCCCGGCCGCTAAGTGCCTAGCGCTCGAAGTCTACTCCTCTTAAGGCGCTAACGGCTGGCGCACGCAACTGAATTTCTAGGCCTATGACTCATCCTTTCTGCAGCCACTCTGTCCTTCTCCACCACCTTTCCCCTTTGATTGGCCTGTGTGGCACCATCTTTTTATGCTCCATTTGTATCCATCACAACATACACAGCATATCTGCAGTAACGACTTCTCCTCCAGAATGCCGTTATGGTTCCAATCTCATCCCTCTCCTATATATGCTATCTTTTGGAGAAAAAGGTAAAAATAGGGTTAGTACTATGTAGAATCAGGCAATATCTGGCTTTAACTCATTCCTACAGCCCTTGGTTCCATGATAGCTGCCGTACTATCCATTATCAAGTTGGGATGAGTCAGAACTTTCTCCAACTAAACACTGCAAAGAACAACACCATTTTGTTTCATACTTGCTAGAAAATGTGTGTGCTATCCCTCAACCATATTCCCTTCTCAGATAAACCATATAATGTAGATTGATATTCAACCTCAAGGGAAGCACAAACTCCACATGGATCTTTTTGCTGGGGAGTTTCAATCCAAGTGAACGCCTGTGCTGCTCTACTGATAGTTATTATATTTCATGTGTATGAGGCATGATTCACCTGTAGGTTATATGTTACTTGACGCCAATCAATACCAATGTTCTTTGGATTGGTATATTCTCAGTGCTATAAAATCCTTGGCAGTGGGTGGTATTGGCAAGTCTGCTGTGCCAATGAGCACCAGTGCACACTCAGTGTTGCCTAATGCCAGAGAGTCCCCAGCAACTACAGATGCTGTTGAGTCTTTAGCACTGCCTAGTACCAGATTCCTCAGCACCAAATTGATGCCATAAGGTACTGGATATTGGATATCTTGGGTTTACTGGTCTGAATGATTCAGGAAATAATTGTGCAACATATTTTATACATGCCTTTAGTAAATCCAAGGCAATTGTGGCAGGTCGTAGTGTCGTATTTTGGCCGTAAGCATTTTATGCACCCCTAGTGTGTGCATCAATTGTGAATTGACTATTGTAATTTTAGACTGAGAGACTGATGCAGACATACCAATCCAAATTGAGGAGGCATTTAGTGCATTTTGAAACAGGTAATGTATTGCATGGTCAGGACCAAAGGGCCATTAAACCACAGGTCTGTTGGGGCACATGGCGCTGAATGTAAAAATTCAATTCGTGCCTCTGGCCCTTAAGCATGGAAATGTTTGTATTTGCCTAATTTGTTGTCACTAGGGTAAGATTTCCTTTTTGTATTAGTAGTAACAAAATCATTAATGTGCCGATAAAGAAGTTTACAATTTCACTTCAGCTAACACACTGAAAAGATCCTTGCCCTATATGGTTTAGAGAACATGTTAGCATACAGCCTAAATTTGCTTTGTTTCTCTCTTGCTGCCTAGCATCAATTTTAATTAATCTCTTGAACGCTTGTCCTAATAAGGACAGCCCTGGATCTCGAGATTTCCCCACAGCTTCACTTGGTACCTTAAATTTTCAGGAAACATGGGAGGAAAATACACTGGAGTGGCCAGTTTGGAGTACATTATGGACCTGAAATTGCAATCGGAGGCTTCTGTGGGCGAATGCCTCCAAACCGCAAGTAAAATCCGTACTTATCTGATGGCCCCGGACCTATGAAGACTCGTGCTCCTGGGCCTGCAGGCATACTCCTGCGGAAAGGCACACGTATCCCAGGGGCGCAGGCGGTTTGCAAGCATCCCTGGGATCATGTGGGCCAGTCCAACCAATCAAAAAGGGGGAGTCCCATTATGCTTATGACGATTCTATATACATACGGAATCCCCATTAGCATAATATAAATCAACTAATAAATACACTTTCATACAGCCCAAATAAAAATAAATCACATTTAAAATTAATTAAAATACAAATTAAACTTTCCAATTTAAAAAAAAAAAAATTGAAAAATAAATTTAAACTTTTTAAAGGGGCCAAAAATAACCTAAACTAATTTTAAATGTTTTTGAATGCTTAAACGATTTTTAAAATTTGATTTTAATATTTATTTAAACCCTTACACTGGTAAAAGCAGGTCTTACGCCTGCTTTTACCAGACATTAGAGTTTCGTGGGCCAGCGAATGTCCATTTCCTTCGGATTCGTACGATCTATCAAGCTGAAACTTTACAGATCGCAAGTTCTGGGTTTTCACGCATGCGGAAACCTGGAACTTGCGGGGCACTTACGAACGTCCACGGTCATAGGCCCCGGAAAATCCGGGCCAATATTTTGATGCTTAAGGTCTGTTTAATATAACCTACTCCTGCTAAAAGACTGAGGCCTAGATTTTCAGTGGGCTGCGCCACCCGTTAGCGCCTTAAGGGGGCGCTAAGTGGGTTGGAAGCCACTGGCCACGCCTCCCGCTAAATTTAGCGGGACGCTAATGGCGGCGCTAGCCGTTAGCGCTGCACCGCTACCGATGGCGTCATCGGTGTGCGCAGCGCCCTGCTACCGCCCCGATCGCGAAATTTAGTTGCGCCTCCTGCTTTAACGCCGGTCGCTATTTGCGACCGGTTCAGGGGGGCCTACCTGCGGCGGTAGAGGCGATGAGGTGCGGGGCGGCCATTTTTTTTGCTGGCCGCCTGCCAGCACCGCTCCGCCGTCCCCGGCCTCCTGAGCAGCCCCCCGCCCCCGCGGAGTGCCGGCTGTGTTCCAAGAGCCCGGCACTTCTCCTCGGTGCCGGGCTCTTTTGCCGGCACTCGCGATCTTTGATCGTGCTGCAGCAGGCCCCCCCCTTTAAGAAGGGGAGGAAGGCCTGCAGTACCGCAGCGCGCCGGTGGCGCTGCGGCACGTTGCGCAGCGATATTGAGTTGCAGTGCCCCAAGAGGGATGCGGGGCGCCTGCAGTAGCGCTGCGTTTCCCTCTGGGGCGCGCAGTCAATTTCCGGCGGGCAGCCGCGACTACTTCCAGGGCGCTACTTTTAGCGCCCTGGCGAGGCTGATGCCCCAAATGGGGCGCCACTGAATTTCTAGGCCTGAGACTTTACCCTAATGCTGGCAATGAAATGTTCGACATAAGGAACAACAACATAGCTTTAGATGGGGAGAAACAAATTGGTCCTATGTATAGGTCCTGGAGCTTTATACGACGCTGGATAGAAGACGACGTGCAGCACTACCTATCTGCAAAGTCATTCTGATGTTTATGCATAACAGGTGGTTTTCCCTTGAACCCACCAAGCTAAGCCTTACTTTTAAAGTCTGTGGAGTATGTTTAATGAGGAAGGAAAACATTTGATTTCAGAGATTACTGAGAAAAAAAATGCACTTTGGGAGGGATGTCAGGGCCTTGGGGAGGTTGCAGCGGAGACTTGCTGGAGGGACTTCAGTTATATAGGGAGACTGGAGGGACTGGGATTGTTCTCCTTGGAGTGGAGAGGGTTGAGGGGAGATTTGGTGGAGGTGTTTGAAATTGTGAGGGGTTTTGGTGGACTGCATAAGGAGAGGCTGTTTCCACTAGCAGGAGGGTCAGTGGCTGGAGGACACAGGTTTGAAATGATTGGCAGAGGAGCCAGAGTAGAGATGACAAGAAGCCTTTTTGCGCAGTGAATTGTTATGATCTGCAATGCATTGCCTAGGTTGATGGCAAAAGCAGATTCAGTGGTAGCTTTCAAAAGGTAATTGGATAAACACTTAGGGAAAACTTGCAGGGCTATGGGGAAAGAGAATGGAAGAGGGACTAATTGGATAGCTCTTTCAAAGAGGTGGCACAAGCACGATGGGCTGAATGGCCTCCTTCTGTGCTGTATGATTCTAAGTTTTTAATCAGCAGACTGGTATAAAAGCTGTAGCGAACATTCAATACTTAACACTGAAGCAGCTACTCATTATTTAGGTTTTCGCCCACTACTATTTATAAAGACAAGTTAATATATTTTGACAGTCACACAATTAAGCTGTCATGAAGATGAAGTTTTAGTTTGGTTAAAAAGAATGCAAGTAATTTAACATGCACGCTTCATGTGAAGGAGAGGATTTGCTTGCAGGCAGCCCGAGATCTGGAGGGGTTCCGGGATTCATCACGTATAACGCTACTGAATGCTGCATGATGGTTAGGTTGCTCAACCACAATTAAAGTCCTTTCATCTAATAATATCCTTAAGGAACACATACACCATCTGTTACAACAGTAAACACTGAAATGGAGGTCAGAAAGTTTATTCGCCCCTTAGGTCTAGTTCTACAAGGCAAACAAGAGTACAGCAATAAAAAAAAATTAAGTCAGGATATTCGCACAACCCGAAAAGGTCAAGAGCCTTTTAAAAAGATTCTTACACTAAAAGCAAACAAAGTCTCAAATGACTTTAGATTAACATTTATTTTGACCGAAGTAAAATGTTTTCATGTATTCTTAATGAAATTCCAGTTGAAACATGAAATACCTTACATCTCGCGCATGTTAAAGCAGATGGCAAAATAACTACCCAATTATTATAAATCTCTTTAGAACTTCTGTCTCATATCAGAGCAGGTCTTTTTGTTTACAAGACTATGTCATGCATCATCTACTGTTTTCCATTTATCATAATGCTAACATTTTGCTCAAACTATTCCCAGATGAGCAACCACAAATAAGCCATGCAACATCATAGTGTACTTCCCTTGTTGCATTTCCAGTGGGCTGTGCCTACAGATGTAACAATAAATCAGCATTTTAACTCCATTTACATAAAGAAACAAATTCTGGCCAACATTTTAAACTCCGATTTAGTGGGAGAATTGGGTTTTATTACAGAGAAACGGGCATGAAAGGAGATGAAAAGAAAAAGATCCAAGAGGCTCCAAATCTGGTTTTCAAATACAGTATCAAAGTTAAAAAAAAATTACAAATCTAAATGTAGTTTTTGGAAGCTGTAGCCTGCTAAATTGATCTATTACTGTATTTGTACTGGCACATATGTTACTATAGGTCCCACTTCAGATTCTTAAACTAAATTTTTTTTAATGGAAATGTAAGAGTCCAGAACCCGTAAGTTTTTAAAATGGAAGCCATGTTTCTGTTAAGTTTTTCTTGGGGTCCTTTTGGCTCGAGAGCCCATTTATAAAGCAAATACATCAATTGTTCAGTTAGCCATCGGTATCTAGGGATGGATGGACTCCCACCAGACTTGTCAATTGCATCTGCAATCATTTGTCGTTAGATGCCCTGCTATAGCATATTATGCACCATTCTCTTGTTTCTTTTTAACTGATGACTCAGGAGCTGGATATCATGGCGGACTCGCTGAAAACAAAACCCAGATACCATCACTGGCTATTACTGAGAGCAACGTTCCCCCTAAGGTGCGCGGCCACGCATCAAATTGTGAGGTCCTGCGCAGGCCGCACACCAGCTGCTGCTGTTGGAAGAGATAGCGCGCATGCATGGCTGTGCAGAAAATTTAAAGGCACAAAAAAAAATTAAAAGGAACATTGACAGAGAAGGAATAAATTGGCTGCAAAAGAGGATTCAACACTGATTCAATGGTCTCGCTTCTTACTACAGTATTGCCTTCATCTTGAACTGAAAGCACAAGATTGCTTTTATGGTGCTGCTATATAAATAATGCTGAACAGAGAAGTTACATTCAGTCAAAGCCAGCTAAGGCAGAGACGCCAATGTTGAAATTAACTATATTGGGCCAGAATTTGCTGAAAAACGACGCTCGCCGTTATTAATGTACAAATCGGGCATGCAAATTTCGGTGAGGAAGAGATGCCCCGTGAAATGCGAATCTCTACAAGTTGCTGGATGATTTGCACCAGTCCGCCGTTAGCTTCCTGAAAACAGCATCTCACCCTTAACCTCCGTGAGTTTCATGAAGTTGCTGCATTTGTACATTAATTGCTCATTAAACTCGCCACAGAAAATCTAGTAATTAATAATGTAAGTACACTTGTAACAAAGTGATAATTGTTAATAACTGCCAATCAACTGTCCTTGCCCAGAAAGTGAACAATTAAAAGTGCAGTCTCATTCCTTCAAGTAGTGAATTATTGTGGAAGATTTTAAAAATGTAAAAAAAAGGTTCTTACTCTTCCTTTGTCTTTTTCCACTCTCTTAATCCAGCAATCTCTCTTTCCCTCTCTATTTCTTTCTGCACCTGATCTAACATTGAATTCACCCATTCTAATTCACCCTCCTTCTTAATCCTTCCTCTGTTTACAATATCAACAAATTGCATTTATATAGCGCCTTTAATGTAGTTAAAAAGTCCGAAGGCACTTCACAGAAGCATTATCAAACAAAATTTGACACCGAGCCACATAAGGAGGTATTAGGGTAGATGGGTAGGTTTTAAGGAGCGTTTTAAAGGAGGAAAGAGGGGTAGAGAAGTGGAGAGGTTTAGGGACGGAATTCCAGTTCTTAGGGCCTTGGCAGCTGAAGGCACAGCCGCCAATGGTGGAGCGATTAAAATCAGGGATGCTCAAGAGGCCAAACTGGAGGGGCGCACAGATCTCAGAGGGTTGTAGGGCTGGAGGAGGTTACAGAGATAGGGAGGAGTGAGGCCATGGAGGGATTTGAAAAGGGTGAGAATTTTAAAATCGAGCCTTTGCTCAACCGAGAGCCAATGTAGGTCAGCGAGTAGTTTATTTCTCAATCCTTAAATCTCATTGGTTAAGGAGATAGATGGTTAGTCTCGTCGTTCATCAAAGTCCCAGTTGCCCTGACCATGCCGTTACTAGCTCGCACTTCCAGCAACTTACAGGGCAAAAAGATTATGAGCTGAAGGGTGCAGGAAAAAGTCTAACAGAGCACGCTGTGAGATGACCTGCTCCAGCAAATTCTGGGCCAATATATTATGCTGAACTGAGCTACAACTGTGCTATAGTGACTGTGAAACCAAGCTACTGTATCATTTTGTGATAACTATTTTATCTTTACATATTAATTTCTTGAACTCAGGTAAGCTGAGTTTAATGGTTTTCAGCTACTGTATTGTACTTTGCTCAGACTACCAGCAGATTATTTTCTTATTAAGAGTTGGTTTAGTGTTCAAGTCGAAGCAAGCTAATTACAGCTTAATAAACTGTGACATAATATGATAAATTCAGAGGATTATATGTCTTACATTATACATGAGCATCATATCTTTGGGATTTTCCATCTAATCGCCCCAACATATTGGATATAACAACAGAAAATACTGACAATACTCAGGAGGTCAGGCAGCATCTGTGGAGAGAGAAAGAGTTAACAGCCCCGATTTTCTGCCAGCCGTCGGGCGGCTTTTCAGGCGGCCGGGGGCTGAAAATCGCCGAAAAAGCGGGTTGCGACCACCCCCCGCCTGATTCCCCGCCCCGTCCGACTTTCGGACCGCCGTTTCTCCGCGACCCGATTAAGTCCCGGCCGCCGCTGGCGGGACTGGTCGTCGGAACACTAATGACCAATTATTACCTTGTTGAAGTAGATTTTCCGGGGCCGTTGCGAAATTGGGGCTTTCCCCACGTGAAACACGCCTGCGGGGAACCCCGCTGATGAGACCTGGCGTGAAGCTTGCCTGCTTGCTTGCGGTCAGCTGCAGGTCAATCGGAGAAGCTGCAATTTAAAGGGACAGCACTTGTATGTTGAAGGACCTTGTTGTTGCAGGTTTGGGGCTACTTCTTCAAGGCTTAGGCACAGCTGTGGAAGGTTGGAGCCTCACACACTTCTCCAATGCGATCTCCTGGGAAGCCCCTCTCGCCACCCTCACTCAGCACTTCCTCAGCGGAGGCATCGAGAAACATGGGACGCCTTTTTTCCTTCCCTTCTTGCCATTAGAGGATCTCCAGCAGCAGAGGCGGCAGCAGCAGAACCAGGAACAGCAGGATGAACACCAGAAGCACCAGGCTGCTGCTCACTCACCTGAAGCTGCACAGGCCAGAAGGGGCCAGCGCTTGGAAGTGGCTTGAGAGCACCTTGCTGCGCTTTAGGGGGCCATGGGGACCCGTTTCTGCACTGGCAGTCCTACTCAGAAGGACTTCCATGAAGATCTGGTTTCTCTATTCAACAGATGGCCAACGCTCCTCAAGAGATGTCATTCTCTTATGTGCACTCACCATGTTTTCCGTACCCTGGCGAGTTATCTCCTCCATGGAGGTTGCCAACCTTTCCATGGTGATGCGTTCATGCGCCAATGACTCCACTAAGGCTCTGGTCATGGTCGCTATGGACTCCTCCATTCGCTCACACTCGCAGCGACCCTGGAGACAAAACCTGCCAGAGACTCCTGCATCTGTGCATGGAGATCCATCACCTCTTCTCTTGCGGATGGACCCAGAGGCAGAGGGTCGACATGCAGCGCAGCTGAGCTGAGCTGGCAGAGTCCTGCGCCCTCCGACGAGGACTCTCCACTGCTGTCCCTGTCTCCAGAATCTGCTGAGGCTCACTTGTGAGCTGTGAAACACCAGGTGACAACACTGCTCTATGTCCCGAAGGTCCCCCCAAGGTGTGAGTGTCTGCGCTGGTGCTGGGTGCGCTTACTTCTGCTGACGCTGCGCCCTCAGAGGTTGGAGCTTCCTCTGAGGAGTCTGGCTGCACAGCCTCTTCCTCCTCCACAGTGAGGACGGGGGCTCTGGATGGTACTGTGGGGGAGTAAAGGAAGGAGTTAGAGATGTAATGCCAAGGTTCTTCTGGTGACTCCCAGCGAGTTGGCATCTGCTGACACCTGCACCCATGCAGCATTGGTCTCAGTGGGAGGCCTCTTCCTCCCTGACCTAGGGAAAAGGACCTCCCTGTGGGCCCTAACCCCATCCAATAATGCTTGCAGTGAAGCCTCGTCGAATTTGAAGGCAGCTCGGGGTCTGGCGCTGGCCACAGCTGCTGCAGGCTCCTCTGCCATCCTGTATGGTTCGTTTGGAAGCCTTCAGAGGATGCAGTGCTTGCTATGGACCTTGCAAGCACCACGAATGATGACATCATACTGTGGGGATTTCTGACTCGAATTGAACAATTAGCAAGGCTTTCCACATGCTGGGAATTAATTGGCCACTTGAGGGAAAATTGCGTGGAGCTGGCTGACACATTTTACGTGCGTCAGAAACCCCACATTCGGGGAAACCCGGCCATTTCCCACACAAGCCGAAAATCGGGGCCAACGTTTCAGGTCGATGACCTTTCGTCAGAGTTCTAATGAAAGGTCACTGAATGGAAACGTTAACTTTGTTTCTCTCTCCACAGATGCTGCCTCACCTGCTGAGCAATTTCCCCCTAAGGTGCGTGGCCGCACAGTAATCTCAAAGGCCCCGCGCAGGCTACTCACCGACTTTTACACTGTAAATACTGCTCATGCGCAGAAATTTAAAGGGACTGTGCATTGAAAGAAAAAGGCCGCGCAGAACAAAGCGCAGCTTACATGGAACATTGTTGCTGAGTATTTCCACCATTTACTGTTTTTATTTCAGATTTCCAGCATCTGCAGTATTTTGCTTTTGCACCTTATTGGATATTCAGGTTCAAGTTAATTTCTAGTCTGGTCTAACACCTATTAATTATTCCTACAATACTCATTTTGGGAATGCATTTTTTTATACATCTAAAAATTTGTAGAGTCATTTTTACTACAAATCATTTTAAAATTGAGGGTGCTAGGCCACGAGATGTGCAAAGTTTGAAACAAGATAGAGAGAATTAAAGAAATTGTATTTATCGAGCACCTTATTACATCCTTAGGACATTCTAAAGCACTTCACATCCAATTAATTACTTTTGAAGCATAGTCATAGTTGGTATACAAGCAAACACAGCATCTAATTGTACACAGCAAGACCCCACAAAGAGCAAGTGAGATCACTGACCAGTTAAATTACTTTTAGTGGCATTGGTGGGGGAAGAATGTTGGCCAGGACACTAGGAGAGCTCTTCTGCAAATAGTGAAATGGGATCCTGAACATTCACCTAAACAAGGAGATGAGGCCTCAGTTTTATGTTTAATCTGAAAGACAGCTATTCCACCAATCCAGCACACTCTCGGGACTACACTGAAGTGTCTGCCCAGATTATGTGCTCAAGTCCTTCAGCAGAGCTTGAACCTACAACTTTCTGATTCCAAGGCGAGAGTGTTACCAACTGAGCCAAAGCGACAATTTCCATAGTTTGGGAGAAAAAAGGCATTTTCTGATTTTTGCAGTGTCGTTTAACATCCCAATCAACAATTATGTCAACTTACTCCTGATAAAATCCAGGTTGGCTTTGTAGAAAATGTGGACAATTAACATTTCTTCAATTTACACATCTTTCAGAGATACACAAATTCTAGTTTTGCCACCAAGTACGCTAAATCAGAAGCAAAACTTAACTTTCTGTACTAGTTTTTTTTAAATTACTCTAAACTATAATATTTGTTAATACTAGAGTCTGATGCTTTTTAGGAAATCTACTTCACCACAGGAAGGAGAGGAGCAAAAATAGGTCTGCTTGACTTAAAAATAAGCTTGCAAAAATGAGAATCTAACATGGACTTCTTAAAAAGAGATGATGTACTTTGCATAAAAACTACTGTCCCCTAGTATGACCTAGTCGTTTGAAGAGATAGTACCCCTAAACATTTTTTACTGCATTGGGTGTAGTATGAATAATGAAGAATCATATTTTAATGAACATTCAGGTAGTAAATCCAGAGACAAATACTGGACAGGATGTTGAAACGTTAGCCAGATCTTTAAAAACTAAATCAACATCCTACTTCAATTGGAATATACAGCATCTAGTACAACTGTGCAAGCTTCTTATTTTAGAAGTTACATTCCAGACTTCATAGGATTTTAAGACATTTGCATTACAGATTATATTTTAATTAAAAACCAAGAATTACAGGTGTGTGTCTTAATTTTGGAACCCCAAAGTTAGATATGGTTTAGGGCAAATTAACTGTAAATGCTGATTATTCATTACTGCAAAAATAAAAATGTTTTGAATGGATAAAATGACGCTTTTTATTGTCTATATTAAAGATATCACAGCAATCTGAAAGAAAAATTGTGTTCGCACACATTTTATTCCTTTCTTAGAAATGTATATTTTGATGTTCGACAAGTTCACATTTAAGAAAAGGAGGTCTATACAGTTAGGGAAAGATTTAAATTTCATAGTGGGTGAGCTATAAACCAGAGGGCGTAAAGAAAAAGTTTTAAAAAAACAGACTCAGAGTATCGCTTGCTGTCTGTTACATTCTATGTGGAGAATCCAGCACTTGGAAGAAGCAAGCATGCAAATAGTCCAAGTAATTTAATGAGTCAAGCTATGCGCTGCACAACAAAAATTTAAAAAGTAAAAAGAAACAAAGTGCAACTCCAGATCGGTTATATCAAATAGAACCTCTTCCATTGTTGAAGTGTATGCTGGTTAAAATGAGGAGCCCCAAAAATCTGGAAATAACAGGAGACAGTCACAAACCTAGCACCTACATCAAGTGTCGTTAGGCCTTTATCAATGTGTACTGCTTCTAAATGAGCAAAGTGGATTTGAAATTTTAGTAAATGCAGGAAGGATTAACCAGCATATATTTCCTTGAGGCTCATCCAAAATTAAGCAAACTTCACTGATTGCTTCACTAAATATGCCACGCACAATATCCTCACAACTTGCATTTCTTGTAGAATCCATTGAACAAAAAAAGCAAGCTGGTCTTTCTTGTCGGACACACATGGGGACGCACATAAGATGCTCACAACTCCACTACCAACATTTACACATTATGGGCAACTGAACCCCAAAATGACAGTAAGACTCTATTGCTCGTACCTATCTAATCTAATGTATGCATAAGCAAAGTAACCACTACTTTGCTGCTGTAAGTTAATACATACTGCAGCTTAGCTTCACCAGCATATTTACAGGAGATATACATTTGATCAAGTTCTCCATAACTATTTAAGCAAAGAAAACCTTGTCATCTTTGTGGTAAACCACTGTTTGTATTCCACTGTGTACATGCCTGGACATGCCTCGGCTGACTCCTCCCACAAGTCCTAGTATAAATGTGACTGCTCCCCAGCCCCCTTTGTATTCTGGACCGGTCGACCACTCGAGGCAGACCTTCATTCTTTTGTTAATAAAAGCCTTTAGTTACTCTCTTAACTCTCAGTCTTTTATGAGTAATTGATAGCGCATCAATTTTATTAACAAAATTTTATAATGGAGAAGATCCTCACACCAGCATGCCTGGACTTAGGTCATCGGGAGGCGGACTCATCCACCAAGTTTACTCACTGGCTTAAGTGTTTCGAAAAATTCCTGACCGCCTCCGCAGCAATCAAATCGGACGAGGACAAACTGGATGTCCTGACCTCCAAAGTGAACCACCGAGTGTACTCGGTCATCCAAGACGCGACCTCGTACGCGGACGCTATCAAGCTCAAGGACCAGTACACGCGCCCAGTGAACGAAGTGTACGCCAGGCACCTTCTGGGGAGTCGTAAACAACAACCTGGGGAATCGACCGTGGAATACCTTCAGGCACTGTCTGTGCTTGGCCGGGCCTGTGGTTGTAAGGATGTAAAGGCCGCCGTGTACACAGAGGAACTTATCCGGGACGCTTTTGTAGCGGGCCACAGATCCAATTACACCCGACAGCGACTGTTGGAGCAGAGTGACCTCGACCTCAACAAGGCCTCTGAACTCGCACTATCACTGCATGCAGCCTACCGGGGCATGGATGCCTACTCCTCTGCACCGTGGACGCCGCGGGGAATGACAGCCTGGGACACGGTAGGACCGCCTCATAGCGCCGTGCCACCCCAGCAACGGCCCAACTACCGCAGCAGTGTCCCAAGGCCAGACAGCAGTGCCCCAAGGCCAGAAATGCTACTTCTGTGGCCAGGCAAAACACCTCAGAGCGCGCTGCCCGGCGAAAAACGCGATCTGCTCGGGCTGCGGGAACAAGGGACACTACGCTAACATCTGCAGGGCCAAAGCCACCCCGAACCCCAGCAGCGCCGCGTGTGGGCCATGCGGGCCGCCATCTTGGACCTCCCCGGCCATGTGCGAACCACCGGTACAGCAGCCATTTTGGACGCCTCCAGCCACATGGGGATCATGGACGCCGCCATCTTGGACGACAGCCGGAACGCAGCAGGCCCCCAACACCGCCTCATCTGATACCCGCAGCGACACACCGACCCCTACGCTGGCATCCGTTACACTGGACCAAGCGAGACCGCACCAGCTGGCCAGCTCCACAATGGACATTAAGGTAAATGGCCACGATACAATCTGCCTTTTTGACTCTGGGAGCACGGAGAGCTTCATCCACCCCAACACGGTGCGGCGTTGCTCTCTCCCAGTCCTGCCTGCGCACCAGCGGATTTCTATGGCCTCCGAGTCCCAGTCGGCGGACATCGGCGGCTACTGCGTAGTGACACTCGTAGTAGACGGGACCGTGTACGATCATTTTAAACTTCTGGTCCTGCCCGACCTCTGCGCTGCCGTCCTGCTGGGGTTAGATTTTCAGTGCCACCTTAAAAGTGTTACGATGGCGTACGGTGGACCCCTACCCCCACTCACAGTCCGCAGCCAGCAGCTCCCAAATTGCCCGCCGCGCACCAGGTGCAACCTCTCCACACTCAGAGTCACCCCCCCCCCCACTGTTTGCTAACCTCACCCCCAACTGTAAGCCCATCGCCACAAAGAGCAGGCGATACAGTGCCGGGGACAGGGTTTTCATTAAAACCGAAGTGGAGCGGCTCCTGAAGGAAGGGATTATTGAGGGCAGCACCAGCCCCTGGCGAGCCCAGGTTGTGGTCGTTAAGACCGGCGAGAAGCAGCGCCTGGTCATCGACTACAGCCAGACAATAAATCGCTACACCCTGCTGGACGCCTACCCACTCCCCCGCATAGCTGATATGGTCAACCAGATCGCGCAGTACCGCGTCTTCTCGACCACTGACCTGAAATCAGCGTACCACCAGCTCCCTATCCGCCCTGAGGACCGCCAGTATACTGCCTTTGAGGCAAACGGCCGCCTCTATCACTTCCTTAGGGTTCCCTTTGGCGTCACCAACGGGGTCTCCGTCTTCCAAAGGGAGATGGACCGGATGGTAGATCAAAATGCGTTGCAGGCCACTTTCCCATATCTGGACAATGTGACCATCTGCAGCCGTGACTTGCAGGACCATGACGCAAACCTCGAAAAATTCCTCCGCACCGCCCAACTCCTGAACCTGACATATAACAAGGAGAAGTGCATATTCCGCACAAACCGCCTCGCCATCCTTGGCTGTGTTGTGGAACACGGAGTCATCGGCCCCGACCCCGACCGGATGCATCCCCTTATGGAACTCCCACTGCCCCACTGCCTCAAGGCCCTGAAGAGGTGCCTAGGGTTTTTCTCCTATTATGCCCAGTGGGTCCCCTACTATGCGGACAAGGCCCATCCGCTGATCAAGTCCACCTCTTTTCCCTTGACGGCAGAGGCCCGCTTAGCCTTCCACCGTATCAAGGAAGACATTGCCAAAGCCACCATGCACGCAGTGGACGAATCCATCCCCTTCCAGGTGGAAAGCGACGCGTCCGACTTTGCCCTGGCCGCCACCCTCAATCAGGCGGGGAGACCCGTGGCCTTCTTTTCACGAACCCTCCAAGGCCCGGAGACCAGACACTCCGCTGTTGAGAAGGAGGCCCAGGCTATTGTGGAGGCTGTGCGTCATTGGAGGCACTACCTGGCCGGAAATCGATTTACCCTGCTCACTGACCAACGTTCAGTTGCTTTCATGTTTAACAACAAGCAGAGGGGCAAAATCAAAAATGACAAGATCTTGAGGTGGAGAATCGAACTTTCCACCTACAATTACGAGATCTTGTACCGGCCCGGGAAGCTCAATGAACCCCCGGATGCTCTATCGCGTGGCACCTGCGCCAGCGCGCAGATCGATAGACTGCGGGCCCTCCACAATGACCTCTGCCACCCGGGGGTCACCAGGTTCTTCCACTTCATCAAGTCCCGCAACCTGCCTTACTCTATTGAGGAGGTCAGGACCATGACCAGGAACTGCCAAGTCTGCGCTGAGTGCAAACCGCACTTTTATAGACCAGACAGGGCCCACCTGATAAAAGCCACTCGCCCCTTCGAGCGCCTGAGCGTTGATTTTAAAGGGCCTCTCCCCTCCTCCGACCGCAATGTGTACTTCCTCAATATTATTGATGAGTACTCCCGTTTCCCGTTCGCCATCCCCTGCCCGGACATGACCAGTGCCACGGTCATTAAATGTCTGAACGACCTCTTCACCCTGTTCGGTTTCCCCAGCTATATCCATAGCGACCGGGGCTCATCGTTTATGAGCGACGAACTCCGTCAGTACCTGCTAACTAGGGGTATTGCCACAAGCAGGACCACCAGTTACAACCCCCGGGGGAACGGACAGGTGGAAAGAGAAAATGCGACAGTTTGGAAGGCCGCCCTGCTAGCCTTAAAGTCTAGGGGCCTTCCAACCTCCCGCTGGCAGGATGTGCTCCCCGATGTGCTCCACTCTATTCGGTCACTGCTCTGCACTGCCACTAACGCCACCCCTCATGAGAAAATGTTTGTCTTCCCAAGGAAGTCCACATCGGGGACATCGCTACCGCCATGGCTGACGTCCCCAGGGCCGGTCCTACTGAGAAGGCACGTGAGGTCGACCTCCTCCACGCCAACCCCCAGTATGCTTACATTGCATACCCGGACGGGCGGGAGGACACAGTCTCCGTAAGAGACCTTGCACCCTCGGGGGCCGCAGTAACCCACTACTCACTACCAACCCCCCCCACGATCCGATATCCAGCCCCAGCAGACGGCAGGCCTGGGCCCAGCGACCCGCTCGACACCTACGAGGACGACACGCCTGTGCCACAGCCTACGCGGGACTCGACGCCGGAAGCTCCACTACCCCTGCCGTCGCCACGCCGATCGCAGCGGCAGACAAGACCTCCAGAGAGACTCCAATACACTAACTTTTAATACACTTCACCCCGCCGGACTCAATTTTAAACAAGGGGTGAATGTGGTAAACCACTGTTTGTATTCCACTGTGTACATGCCTGGACATGCCTCGGCTGACTCCTCCCACAAGTCCTAGTATAAAGGTGACTGCTCCCCAGCCCCCTTTGTATTCTGGACCGGTCGACCACTCGAGGCAGACCTTCATTCTTTTGTTAATAAAAGCCTTTAGTTACTCTCTTAACTCTCAGTCTTTTATGAGTAATTGATAGCGCATCAATCTTCAACATTTCACCCGAACCACATACAATTCAATGTTAATGAGACAGCAAGTAACAGCCATTTGTACTTACTGTGTAGGTTATTACTGCTAGCATCCCAATCAAGGTCAAGGTGCTTATAGAGAAAGACAAGGCAGCCAAACCATCTGCAAGCAAAACACACAAGTAGCAAATGTATTAATTGGGAACAGCAGCTCATTTCTTACTGTAGGTTACAAAGTACCCACGCAGCTGATGAAATCAGCAGAACGTAAACCAGCTAAACATGTATAATACTTCAATTTGTTTGGTGTAGAAAGTTATCTAATTAAAAACATTTAAAAAAACTAAAAGCTTGAGAACACATTAAAGTTAAAAGATTGATCAGGTTCATTAGGGGGAAAAGGGCAACACTAGAAATAAACAGTAGCATTCAACGTGCCCCATAGCATAAAAAGTAATTATAACAAAAGAATGCAGAATTAACAAAAGGCCCAGGCCATTGATGCAACTACTCAAGTGGTGAAGGGTTTCCATTCGATCGGATTGCAACAATAAATAATTTTCAGGTAGTTTTCAGCAAATTGTGAGTGATCTGGTTCCACTTCTAAAATAGAAAGTGGGACATAGGAGGCTTGAAATAAAGGCAAGCAATAAATCTGGTTATAATAGAAGTAAAATAAATCTTAGTAATAACGTTTCTTATTCCTCAGTGAAATATGCTTTTCTCCTTTCCAATTGGTTATTCTACTTTTCTTAATCGTATTTTTCTGAAAGACGTACATCCTCTGTGATACACTGGTGTCAAGACTGTTCCTCACCCACGCACCTACACATGCCTCCTGTATCTTTTTATCAGCCTTAATGGCGAAACAGTACCAGATCATTACTATATATCTATATAGAGCATAGATCCAGGGTTGCAAGAAGGGATAAGTTCAGTTAAAGATAAAAGATTAAATGAAGTCTTACACATCTGCAGTTTGCCTTCGCATGTTTATTAAGCGTAACTATACAATAATGGCCAGATGTTAGGCATTCAGCTATTTCCAGGTTACTAATCAAATCTCATTAAATCTAAATCCAGCACACCATCCACCCTAGTACTTCATGTGGTGTTGAGAAGTTGCCACAGATTACCTCAAAGTGCTACATTTTCACTTCTTCCTTTTATACTTGCCAGATTTGCCCATTTTCCCTCTGACTAAAATCCACAGATCATGAAAATGATTCCTGCAGCCACACTTATTTTTCTAAATAGCTTGTTATTGGGTTGTTCACGTTCATCTATTTGAATATTTATGTATGCACACCATCGGCATATTGACTATACCCATTTCCACAACCAGTCTCAAATCCACAACTATCACTTCTGTATCATCAGACTGCTTGCCCGAACAGCCGCAGTATGAACATTGGCAACAACAAATCCATACTTCAGCTCTTACCAAAACCTGCACACCCTGCCCAACCTCCGTCTATATCCTTATACCGAGCTGCTCGCTCAGGCCGAGTCAGAGGATGCATAATCTCCATGTACTGTTCAATGTTAAGCTTCAAACCCAATATCTTATCCAATTAACTTCACCTCTACTTCGTTGCCTATCACCATTATTATCTCACCCCTACTGCCACGGAAACTCTTAACATTTCATTATCTCCAGACTCAACTTCTCCTAAGTTTCAAGATACACAAATTCCAACTCATTCAAAATGTCTCTGCTTGTACCAGTTCTTCATTGTCCTTCTTGCGCAGCATCACTGACATCCAATAGCTCCTTGTCCCCAATGCATCAAATTCAAAATCCTCATTTAGAAGTTCCTTCATAGCTTCACCTCATCTTACAGCTACAATCTCCCCCAGCCTTACATCCCATCCTGTGCCTTTGGTTCTCAGAATCTGACCACCTGTGCTTCCCCCCCTCTCTCCTGCCCCATCATTACTGGTAGAGGTTTCAACCATCTTGCCCACACTCCAAGCTTTTAAAAGCCTGCTGAAAACCTCTCTTTGACCTGGCTGGGGCCATCTCTCAATTCTTCTACTGCTGCTCGTGTAATGCATTTCATGATAAAAGAACAAACTTGCATTTAAAAAACACCTTTCATCTCTGGATGTCCCAAATGGCTTCATAGGCAATGAAATACTTCTCTAGTGTAATCACAGTTGTAATGGGGCAAACACCAGCCAATTTGCGCACAGCAAGTCCCACAAACAGCAATGAGATAAATGACTAAATAATCTGTTTTAGGGATGTTGGTTGAGAGATTGATGGCTAGAATAACTCCCCTGCTCTTCTTTGAATAGTGCCATGGGGTCTTTTTATAGCCACCCAAGGGGGCAGGCAGGGCTTCGGTTTAAAGACTGCACCTCCGACAGTGCAGCACTCCCTCAGCATTGCACAGGAGTGTCAGCCTAGATTATGTACTAAAGTCTCTGGAGTGAGATTTGAACCCACAGCCTTCAGAGGCGAGTGTGCTGCCACTGAGCCACGGCTGACAGCTAGACTCAACTTAGATTTGATATCTTTGCCTGAAATCCCTGTGGCGGTGTTTGTGACACTGAGAATGTCCCCAGTACAATTGTTATACGTGTACTGCACCCTTCTATTTGGGCTTATTTTTACCCCCTCCCCATCCTCAACAGCATGACAACTTTCTTTGGTGTAGGTTCTTTCCTTTGGTGCACCTTTAATATCCAGTGATCTTTACTGGAAAATCTTAGGCACATATGAACAGAAATAAAAAAGGTGTTTGGCAAAGCTGATGTATAGTTATAATAAATAATTCATGTACGTATGCTTGCGAAATTAAGTGTTGCTAAAAATGTTGTCTATGATGTTTTAATGTTTGACTTTACAGTATTTCTGGGATTAAAATAGGTTCTCAAAATAATTTAGAGCTGCATATTTATTAAATCAGTGTATTTATCTATAGAAGTAAATTGGGTACAATGAGACAAAGTACTCTGCACACTAACGCTGTAATTGAGACATTGATTAACTGCTCCCTTTGTTCTGAAATTGATCACGGTAATTGTTAGCAAATGAGGAAAAATATCTCACTCTGTCTCAGGTGTTAGAAACAGTTAAATGTAATTATGAGAAAGATGCTGGCTAATCAATTTTGAGCTTGCTGGCACACCAGGGGGTAAAATTCCATGGTAGCTGGCAATCTGTACAAATGATTGACAGCTTCAATTGCAACAAATATCTTCTTCATTCTCTTTGCCCCAGTTTCAACTTGAAAAGGTACAAGAGATGTATATATTCCACACCAGTGTTCAACAGATCTTCAGTTCACTAATGAGAACTATGTGGGAGTAAGCAAAACTTCACACACAAGTTTGTTACAGATCCTGAGCCAGGTTAGGTATTATTCGCAGAATTAGTGATTGATGAAGTGCTGTGTCCCTCATTATTTTTGTATCCAATGAGATGGAAGTTAAAATGTTCTGTAATCAAGTGCAATCTGCTGTACTGATTTTCTACTACTGTTTAATAATACAATCTGTAGGTAGTTAGGGCTTGCTTATGGTTAGTGAAATCTGAAAAATACAATAATGATAAACCCTCTCCACCACCCACCACCCCCCCAACCATTTTCCACCTGAACATTTGCACTAATTCCTTTTATTCGCCAATACAAAATTGATCTTTCTACTTACGGCTGCTTCCCAGTTCCTCAAATAAAAGTTTCACCTTTTCCCATTCTGTGGAGTTCTGATTCGCTGGAATATTCAAAGGAACAAAAGCACTGCAATAAAAAAACATTTTTTTTTTTAAAGATATCACAGTATATCTACTTTACACACTATATTACAATAAGGACTATTCTTAGCTAATACATATTTTTTTCATGCTTCAACATGCATTTATTGCATTGAATTTCTTGCATTTTTAGTACCAAATGGGAAATTTCACTCCTGTAACAAATAAAACTGACTCAAAGTGGCATGGATTATGGATTTAACATTTATTTTAGATCTTTGCAATTTCATGAATTCAATGACTTGCATCTTAAATGCTCTTTTGTGAAAATGATAATTTACTGGTACAAAGAACTGACAGGAACTAATTGCACAGAAACTGTTCTTTGGCATTTAAATTTACATGGCATTTTTTCAAATTACATTTCTAGGAAATGAAAAGGTTTTTGACTTGGAAGAAATAATAATTATTTTTATCTAAACTTTAATAATCCCAGTAATTTTTTTACAGGCTGATACTACTGTAGAGTAACTTGCAATTATAAGTCATTAAAAAAAACTGCTTGAATTTGCCCAAGTGCCATCCATTGAACTTTCAAAGCATTGAGGAAGAAGAGGAATTCACTGACTAGCCCTTTGTACGTTTTGTTTCAATTGAAATTATAATGCATTACTTTACACAAGTTTGAGTTTAGGGGGAAAAATTCAGTTGTTTGCGCCTCCCGTTAGTGCCTTAAGAGGGCGCTAATGGGGCGCAAAGCAACTAGCGCCCGGGCGCGGCGATGTTTGCGCCGCTCGCAAAATTAACTAGACATTTTACGGCGGCGCTAAACACTACCGCCACGATCTCCTGCGCTGGCAGATTGTGACGTCAGTCGAGTGCACATCGCCCCGTTAGCGCACCGGACCGGACATTGAGTGGCGCCCCCTGCCTTACCACCTGCCGCTAGCAACGACAGGTTGAGGGGAGCGTTATGCTGTCAGAAAGGGACTAGGGGAGCGCTATTTAAAGGCGACTGCTTCCTGCTTTTTTTTGTCGGTGACATTTTTGCACCACGCCTTCTGAGAGAAAGAGGCTTCTGGAGAGATTCAACGCTGTGTGAAGGAGTTTTGGGTACTGAGCAGCACTTTGCAGGTTTATTTTGATTTGCCCTTCCTTGCTTTGCCAGCGCTCTGAGGTAGCGCCTCGCTCCTCGGCCTTTGCGCCTTAAGACAGGTGTGAAGTGCTTGATTTAGCGCTCCAATCACCTCCAGGGGCGATAAAAGCCAAGTTTGCTGTCGGAGGCGATAATTAGCGCCAGGCCGATAATGGCGCCCCAAATGGGGCGGTACCGAATTTTTCCCCCATAGTGTCAATTTAAAACAGAACTCGAAAAGGAAAAAAAAAATTTGGTTTCTTCCTAGAGAATTTCACTTCTTGAAATTAGGTTATTGTTCAGTTCCCAAAAGCTAAACAGGCCAAACAACAGTCTCTTTTGTGACTATCCACACACTTTGCCCTCTATTGATTTTTAGGGCTATTACAGCACTTCCTTCCCTCTTCAAACTTAGCTGACAAAGGAGGGCTGCCCAATTATTCACAATCAGCAACCGTCGCCACTGGCAAAACTTTCTAGATTAATGGTGTTACATAACCTTTGGGCAACTATGATTTTCAACCTTTTCCTAGAAATTCCTGTTTGTAAAATAACTGAAAATAATTGAAACACCTGTGTGGAAGAATGAGAAGAGGCAATATAAAATTAGTACAATTCTAAAAGGGGTGCAGTAACATTGAGATCTGGGGGTGTACGTAGACTAGTCATTGAAGGTGGCGAGACAAGTTGGGAAGGCTGTTAAAAAAAAGTTCACGGGATCCTGGGCTTTCTAAGTAGAGGCATGCAGTACAAAAACAAGGAAGTGATGCTAAACATGCATCAATACTGGTTCGGCCTCAGGTGGAGTATTGTGTCCAATTCTGGGCACCGCACTTTTGGAAGGATGTCAAGATCTTGGTGAGGGTGCAGGGGAGATTTACCAGAATGAAACGAAGGATGAGGGACTTCAGTTATATGGAAAGACTAGAGAAACTAGGATTGTTCTCTTAAATCAGAAAAGGTTATGGGGAGATTGTCTAGAGGTGTTCACAATTCGGAAGGGTTTTGAAAGAGTAATCAGGGAAAAACTGTTTCCATTGACAGGAGGGTTAGTAACCAGAGGACACAGTTTTAAGGTAATTGGCAAAGGAATCAGAGGGGAGATGAGGAGAACTTTTATTTAAATACAGAGGCCTAGAAATTGGGTTGGGGCGCCAAAGTGGCGCAAAAGTCGCCTGAGCGCAGGATTTAGCGCAGCGATCGGAGTGATACCGATCGCCAGAATTTCAGTTTCAGTGCCCCTCGAGGGACACGGGGCGAGGCTCGAGGCGCTCCGCGTCCCTCTTAGGGCGCTGAAACTGATTATCGCAGCGCAACGTGCCGCAGCGCCACACGCTGCGACACGGCACGCTGCGGTACTGCAGGCCTTCCTCCCACTGTTAAGGGGGAGGTGCCTGCAACAGTGCGAGCCCCGATCGCGAGTGCCAGCAAATGAGCCCGGCACCAAGGAGAAGTCCTGGGCTCTTGGGAAACAGCTGGCAATGCCGCGGGGGGTGGGAGGGGGTTAGGAGGCCGGGGACGGAGGTACTGGCAGGCGGCCGCCCCGCACCTCCACCTTAACTTGCGCCGCTGCCGGCACAGTAAGGCCCCGTGAACCGGGCAGCGAACGCCGCAACTGCAGTGTTCATTACCAAATATCGCGAACGTAGGCCCGAATGGGGCGCTGCGCACACCGATGACGTCATCGGTGGCGGCGCAGCGCAACAGGCTAACGCCACCATTAGCGCCCCTCCTGAATATCGCGGGAGGCGCAACAGCCACTGCCTGCCTCTTTAGGCGCTAACAGGTGGCGCTACTCACCCAATTTCTCCCCAGAAAGTTGTCATTTGGAATGTATTGCCTTGAAAGGGAGGTGGAAGCAGATTCAATAGTAACTTTCAAAATGGAATTGGTTAAAATACTTGAAAGGGGAAAAAATGCAGGACTATGGGGAAAGAGCAGGGGAGTGGAACTAACTGGCTCTTTCAAAGAGCCGAATGATCTCCTTCTGTGCTGAATCTATATTTACAAATACAGTAGAAAATTATTGATGGGCAATAGTTTTAAAAGGCCTCCAAACCACCAATAAATACAGTATTAATTTAGCATGTTTCATCAGTGGAACCACTGTGTTGATTGAAAAAAAATGAAAATCTGTCACAAGAAAATTAAGTAAATGAGGATATGTAGTGGGTACTGCTGCCTAGTGGTTATGGTACTGGATTAGCAACCTAGAGGTCACAGGCTCATGGCAAATTGTAAAGCTGCTAGAGGGCTACTACCAACAGCAGCCGAGCCAAGCAGTCCCACAACCTATAGCTCCACCAGTTGAGAATGGTGGAGGTCAACCAGCCAACTCACAGGAGGAGGGGGCTCCATGAACATCCCCATCCTCAACCATGGTGAAGCCCAACACACAAGTGCAGAAACTTAGAGAAGTGTTTGCAAGTATCTTCAGCCAGAAGTGCCACATGCACAAACCTACTCAGCTTCCTCCTGGGGTTTCCACCAAAATATATGCCTACGTCCACCCAATTCCAGTCACTCCATATATAACATTAAGCAGCAGCTTGAGTGCACTGGACACAATGAAAGCTATGGGCCCTGAAAACATCCTGACAGTACTGCTGAAGACCAATACATGAGAGCTAGTTGCTCCCTAGCCAAGCTATTCCAGGACAGGTATGACATTAGAATCTACCCAACAAGGTGGAAAATTGCCCAGGTATGTCCAATCCACAAAACAGGATAAACTTAACCCAGCCAATACCACCCAATCAGCTTTATTTCAATCATCAGTAAAATACTACATTGGTGGTTTGGAGGCCTTTTAAAATCGGTTATCCATCCAATAATTTTTCTATTTGTAACTACACAGGCGGTTTAATTATACTCAACCAGCTGAAGTGCCCGGCGGTGCTGAGGGTCTTTTGAGGGCATGTTGTTGTTGGAAGAGGGCGGGCGCGCGACCGGGGGGGGGGGGGGAGAGAGAGGCGGGCGCGCGACCAGGTTGGGGGGGGGGGGGGGGGGGGGGAGAGAGAGGCGGGTGCACGACCGGGGGGGGGGGGAGGCGGGAGCGCGGCCGGGGGGGAGGCGGGAGCGCGGCCGGGGGGGAGGCGGGAGCGCGGCCGGGGGGGAGGCGAGAGCGCGACCGGGGGGGGAGGCGAGAGCGCGACCGGGGGGGGAGGCGAGAGCGCGACCGGGGGGGAGGCGAGAGCGCGACCGGGGGGGGTGGCGAGAGCGCGACCGGGGGGGGAGGCGAGAGCGCGACCGGGGGGGAGGCGAGAGCGCGACCGGGGGGGAGGCGAGAGCGCGACCGGGCGGGAGGCGAGAGCGCGACCGGGGGGGGAGGCGAGAGCGCGACCGGGGGGGGGAGGCGAGAGCGCGACCGGGGGGGAGGCGAGAGCGCGACCGGGGGGGGGAGGCGAGAGCGCGACCGGGGGGGGAGGCGAGAGCGCGACCGGGGGGGGAGGCGACAGCGCGACCGGGGGGGAGGCGACAGCGCGACCGGGGGGGAGGCGACAGCGCGACCGGGGGGGAGGCGACAGCGCGACCGGGGGGGAGGCGACAGCGCGACCGGGGGGGAGGCGACAGCGCGACCGGGGGGGGAGGCGACAGCGCGACCGGGGGGGGAGGCGACAGCGCGACCGGGGGGGAGGCGACAGCGCGACCGGGGGGGAGGCGACAGCGCGACCGGGGGGGAGGCGACAGCGCGACCGGGGGGGAGGCGACAGCGCGACCGGGGGGGGAGGCGACAGCGCGACCGGGGGGGAGGCGACAGCGCGACCGGGGGGGAGAGAGAGAGCGACCGGGTGGGAAGGGAGAGAGCGACTGGTGGGAAGGGAGAGAGCGACTGGTGGGAAGGGAGAGAGCGACTGGGGGGAAGGGAGAGAGCGACTGGGGGGGGAAGGGAGAGAGCGACTGGGGGGGAAGGGAGAGAGCGACTGGGGGGGAAGGGAGAGAGCGACTGGGGGGGAAGGGAGAGAGCGACTGGGGGGGAAGGGAGAGAGCGACTGGGGGGGAAGGGAGAGAGCGACTGGGGGGGAAGGGAGAGAGCGACTGGGGGGGAAGGGAGAGAGCGACTGGGGGGGAAGGGAGAGAGCGACTGGGGGGGAAGGGAGAGAGCGACTGGGGGGGAAGGGAGAGAGCGACTGGGGGGGAAGGGAGAGAGCGACTGGGGGGGAAGGGAGAGAGCGACTGGGGGGGGGAAGAGAGAGCGCGACTGGGGGGGGAAGAGTGAGAGCGACTGGGGGGGGAAGAGTGAGAGCGACTGGGGGGGGAAGAGTGAGAGCGACTGGGGGGAAGAGAGAGAGCGACTGGGGGGAAGAGAGAGCGCGACGGGGGGAAGAGAGAGAGCGACTGGGGGGAAGAGAGAGAGCGACTGGGGGGAAGAGAGAGAGCGACTGGGGGGAAGAGAGAGAGCGACTGGGGGGAAGAGAGAGAGCGACTGGGGGGAAGAGAGAGAGCGACTGGGGGGGGGGGGGAAGAGAGAGAGCGACTGGGGGGGGAAGAGAGAGAGCGACTGGGGGGGGAAGAGAGAGAGCGACTGGGGGGGAAGAGAGAGAGCGACTGGGGGGAAGAGAGAGAGCGACTGGGGGGGGAAGAGAGAGAGCGACTGGGGGGAAGAGAGAGAGCGACTGGGGGGAAGAGGAGGGGGGAAGGGGAGGGGGGAAAGGGGAGAAGGAAGGGGAGGGAGGGGGAAGGGGGGAGGGGGGAGGGAGGGGGGAGGGAAGGGGAGAGGGAGGGGGAGAAAGGGGGGGGAGGGGGAGACTCCCCAAGCCCCCTGATCCCCGAGGCTCGCCCCCCCACCGAGCTCCCGAGCCCCGTGATCCCCGCCCCACCGAGGCTCACCCCCCCCCCCCGCCGAACTCCCGAGGTTGGCCCCGCCCCCCAACACCAACCCCCACCCCAAGCACCGAACTCCGGAGGCCCGATCTTCCGAGCACGGCCCCCCGCCCTCCCGAGCTGCCTTCAAGACCGCCGATTGCAGCTGTGAGACGGCCAGCGGGCCCGGTTGCCGGGGTAACCCTTCCCGCTCACCAGGCCCCGGCCGAGATCCGCACTCCCGAGAGCCCCGCCCCCCCCGCGCCGAGCGGGGAAGAGAGAGAGACGCCGCGTCTCAGCTGCTCCTGCTGCACGCGCACCTTGACCCTCGTGGCTGACGCCGTTGCCCCGGGTAACGTGACACCGGGGGGGGGGAGAGGAGCTTTGCAGAAGCCGTGGGACAATTACCTAGCTCGGGCCTGGCTGGGCAAGAAAGCCCCAGGCTTTCAGGCCTAACAAAAACGGGGAAAGGTAGGAAAAAGAATCTTCAGGTTAGAGAAAATATTTACAAATGAATGAAGTTTTTCTTTAAAACAATGTAATGAAAGCAATTTTATTTTGCTGGAAATGTATATTTGAAAAGAAAGACGCAGAAAGCAGGAAAAAGAATGGAAGCAAGATGGCGGCTACTCACCTCGGTTCAGAACGATAAGACCTCGAGGTCACTCTGTCGCTAATGAGCGGATAATGAGATGCTAATGAGCGGAATGTTGAAGGTTTTTCGGATACCGCGGGCGCGATTTTTGCCCGGCCCGAAACGTAAATACGCTTAAGACCGTTTTGGAAAGGTAAGCTTTCTTTCGACGTAACACACGCGTAGGTACGCTCTATAACTTTCGAGCGCATACCAGACAGACGCACACGTGATGACCGACAGAAGGACCGACAGAAGGACCGACAGAAGGAACCGACCTATATATATATATATAAGATAAAGTGATAGAAGTTATCAATAGTGCTAATAAGTGACACTTACCCAAAGTGTCCTGCTCACCGATGCCCAGTTCGGGTTCTGCCAGAACCACTTAGCTCCGCACCCTGATCACAGCTTTGATCCAGACATGGACACAAGAGCTGAATGCCAGAGGAGAATGACAGAGGAGAGTAGCTGCTCTCAATATCAAGGTAGTATTAAATACTAGTATGGCACTGTGGTAAACCACTTAACTCTGTACAGGTCCGGGCATGTCTCTGCCCCTGGCTCCACCCCTAAGCCCGGGTATAAAGGCGACTCACCACCCTTCCCCCGGGAGCTCTTAGGATGGATCCACTAGCAGAGGCATGCTCCAGTTCTTAGTCAATAAAAGCCTACTTCGTATAAGTTCAACTTGTAGTCTTTGGTGTTGTTGATAGTGCATCAATTTTATTGACTAAATTTTCGACATGGAGCAAATCTTGAAGCCGGAACGTTTAGACCTGGATCCTCAAGCAGCAGATGCAGCTAATAACTTTGAACACTGGCTGAGCTGTTTCGAAGCCTTCCTGGAGGCCTCCAGCACTACCGTCACTACAGATGACGCGAAACGGCTTGTCTTGAACTCACGGGTGAGCCACCGAGTCTATTCGATCATCCGAGACGCCACAACTTACACGGCCGCCATCGCGACGCTAAAGGAAAAATACGTGAGGCCTGTTAACGAGGTCTACGCCAGACACCGCCTGGCTACCCGAAAACAGCGCCCCGGGGAATCGGGCGCCGAATATTTACTGGCACTGAGAGTCCTCGGCCGGGCCTGTAATTGCAAAGCGGTGACGGCCAAGGAATGCACGGAAGACCTGATCCGAGATGCCTACGTAGCCGGCATCAGGTCCAACTATACTCGGCAGAGGCTGCTGGAACAGAGGGGGCTCGACGTGCAGAAGACGGTGGCCCTCGCTAACTCGTTAGACGTGGCCCTCCAGAACATGGACGCCTACCCCCCTGACCGGATGGCCACGTGGATGTCACGGGAGCAGCCATCTTGGGACCCGGTAAGGCCACAAGCCGCCAGCAGCCCAACTACAGCTGCAATGACCAGAGGCCAGAAATGCTACTTCTGCGGCCAGGCCAAGCACCCCAGACAGCAATGCCGAGCAAAGGACGCGACCTGCTCCAAATGCGGCAAGAAAGGCCACTACGCGAGAGTGTGCAGGGCGAAATCGACCCCCAATTCCAGCAGCGCCGCGTGTGAACCGTGCAGGCCGCCATTTTGGACCCCACCAACCACGTGAGAGCTGTGCGGGCCGCCATTTTGGGCACCACCAGCCGCGGGGGAGCCGCCATCTTGGACACTATTTCGAGACCAGGCCCCCGGCGCGGGCGAATACTACAGCGACCCACCGACCTCGACAATGGCCTCCATCACCCTGGACCAATCTAGGCCCCATCAACTAGCCAGGTCCATGATGAACGTAAAGGTAAATGGCCATGCCACAAATTGCCTTTTCGACTGCGGAAACACGGAGAGCTTCATCCACCCCGACACGGTGCGACGCTACTCCCTATCGGTTATGCCCACACGCCACCAGGTCTTTATGGCCTCAAAGTCCCATACGGCGGACGTCGGCGGCTACTGTGTAGCGACTCTGACAGTGAACGGCGTGGAGTACAGAGATTTTAAATTCCTCGTCCTGCCACAGCTCTGCGCTCCCGTACTGCTAGGATTAGACTTCCAGTGCCATCTGGAGAGCGTCACAATGGCATATGGTGGGCCCCTGCCCCCACTTACAGTCTGCAGCCGGCAGAATTTAAACACGGCGCCGCGCAAAGTATGCAGCCTGTCCACCCTGAAGGTCAAACCCCCCCCGTTGGTCGCTAACCTCGCCAAAGACTGCAAGCCAATTGCTACTAAAAGCAGGCGGTACAGTGCCGGGGATAGGAGCTTTATTAAATCAGAAGTAGAAAGACTCCTGAGGGAAGGGATTATCGAGGGCAGCACCAGCCCATGGCGAGCCCAAGTGGTGGTAGTGAAGACCGGCGAAAAACAGCGCCTGGTTATTGATTACAGCCAGACGATCAATCGATACACGCAATTAGACGCATACCCACTTCCCCGCATATCTGACATGGTCAACCAGATAGCACAATACCGGGTATTCGCGACGATTGATCTGAAGTCGGCATACCACCAGCTCCCCATCAGGCCTGAGGACCGCCAGTACACGGCCTTCGAGGCCGACGGTCGCCTCTACCACTTCCTCCGAGTCCCCTTTGGCGTCACCAACGGGGTCTCGGTCTTCCAAAGGGAGATGGACCGGATGGTTGACCAGAACGCGCTGCAGGCCACCTTCCCCTATCTAGACAACGTCACCATCTGCGGCCATGACCAGCATGACGACGACGCCAACCTAGAAAAATTCCTCCGTACGACCCAACGGCTGAATCTGACATACAACAGAGAAAAATGTATGTTCCGCACCACGCGCCTCGCTATTCTTGGCTGCGTGGTGGAAAACGGAGTCATCGGCCCCGACCCCGACCGAATGCGCCCCCTCCTGGAACTACCCCTCCCCCACTGCCTAAAAGCCCTGAAGAGATGCCTAGGGTTCTTCTCTTACTACGCCCAGTGGGTGCCCAACTATGCGGACAAAGCCCGGCCCCTCATCAAGTCAACCTCCTTCCCCCTGACGGCAGAGGCCCGTGCGGCCTTCACCCTCATAAAAGAGGACATTGCTAAGGCCACAATGCACGCAGTGGATGAGTCCATCCCTTTCCAAGTGGCGAGCGATGCATCAGACTTCACCCTAGCCGCAACCCTTAACCAGGCGGGGAGCCCCGTGGCCTTCTTTTCACGGACCCTCCAGGGCCCTGAAATTCTACACTCCTCAGTCGAGAAGGAGGCCCAGGCGATAGTGGAGGCTGTACGGCACTGGAGGCATTACCTGGCCGGTAAACGTTTCACCCTGCTCACTGACCAACGGTCAGTAGCATTTATGTTTAACAACAGACAAAGGGGGAAAATCAAAAATGATAAGATATTGCGGTGGAGGATCGAGTTATCCACCTACAACTACGATATCTTATACCGGCCCGGGAAACTTAATGAGCCCCCAGACGCCCTATCCCGTGGGACATGTGCCAACGCACAAGTCGATAGGCTACGGACCCTCCACAATGATCTCTGCCACCCGGGGGTCACCAGGTTCTTCCATTTTATTAAAGCTCGCAACCTGCCTTACTCCATCGAGGAGGTCAGGACCATGACCTGGAACTGCCAGGTCTGCGCCGAATGCAAACCGCATTTTTATAGGCCAGACAGGGCACACCTGATTAAAGCCACCCGCCCCTTCGAACGTCTCAGCGTCGATTTCAAGGGGCCCCTTCCCTCCTCTGACCGCAACACGTACTTCCTCAATATTATTGACGAGTACTCCAGTTTCCCCTTCGCCATCCCCTGCCCGGACATGACCAGCGCCACAGTCATCAGGTGCCTCAACGACCTGTTCGCCATATTTGGCTTCCCCAATTACATCCACAGCGACAGGGGCTCGTCGTTCATGAGCGACGAGCTGCGCCAGTACCTGCTCGAGAAGGGCATAGCCACGAGCAGGACTACCAGCTACAACCCCCGGGGTAACGGACAGGTAGATGTTGTGTATGTAATATGTGTGCTACTTTGAACCTATGGACAGGACTGCACTACTTGTTGGGCGTAGTGATACGCAGTACCACTCCTGGCCATAGGGGTATAAATAGTACTGTGGGTACTGATCTCCCCTCAGTTCCCGCCTGTGGGCATGAAGTAAAGACCTACTTGTAGTCCCTACCTCCAACCAGTAAAGACCTGTTTTATTGTTACTGATTAAGTCTGAGTATTAATTACTTGAAGAACTCACAGACTTAACACTGGCGACGAGTCTGATTCGGACCCTGCGGCAGTCACTCCACGGCAGCTTCGTCCACAGCCAGGACGTTGCAGAGAGGTTTCCACCCTCTCCACCCCACTGGAAGACATCCTGACCTCGGAGCCTCCATCGGCGACCGTCAGCTTCTTCTCCAGCTTGGTGGTGGGTAAGCCGTTGTCTGAGCCGGGCAGCGACGCGACAGGCAGTCGACCGCGTTGGCCGCACGAACGGGGCTGGGGGAGCAGGAGGAATAGGGCGAGAGCCGCTTCGAGCGGGAGGCGTTTCCACAGAGCGATCGCATCTCCTGATAAGAGCCGACAGCCGCTTCGCGATCCAGCGATCGCATCCCTGATAAGAGCCGCGGTGAAACGCGCGAGCGGGTAAGCCAGAGCCTGGGAGGGAGCGAGCAAGAGCCGCGGTGAAACGCGCGAGCGGGTGAGCCAGAGGCCGGGAGCCGCTTCAAGTGCGAGGCACAGCGCGAAGATAAGGGCCGCACTCGAGGGCTGAAGGGAGACGGCGTCGGGGGACGGGTGAAGACCGCCAAGCGCGGGAAAACCGCCATTTTGTGGGCGGAGGACGACGGCAAGAGCGGGAAGCCGCCATCTTTGATAACAAGTAAACAAAATAAAATCTGAGAAATTGCAAATCTACAATGCCTAAACACGGGAATATTAGCACCTTTGATAGTGACCTCGAAGATTGGGCCATATATGTTGAAAGAGTAAAAAATTATTGTAAGGCCAATAAAATTCGTGACCAAGATAAAGCTCTAACATTATTAAATTTAATGGGTGCGAAGACATACGGGCAATTGAAACACCTGTTATCACCAGATGAACCGGCGGATAAGACGTTCGATGAGATTGTTACTGTCCTGAAAGATCATCTAAACCCCACGCCGCTGATGCTAGCGGAACGATTTAAATTTTACGACAGAAGGCAGCTACAGCATGAAAGCAATGCTGAATATTTGCTGGAATTGCGTAAATTAGCGAAATATTGCCAGTTTGGAACGAGACTGACAGAGGCACTTCGAGACAAATTTGTGTGTGGTTTATTTAAACAGGATACACAAAAGCGACTGCTCGAGGAGAATGAGCTGACGCTTGAGAAGGCGGTCACTATGGCAGCAGCACACGAAGCCGCAGCGAGAGGCACGGCAGTAATGCAGCTACGGTCACCGGAGCTCAGTGCACACAAATTGGGTGTGAGTTCTGGCAAATGTTATCGTTGTGGAAAGACAACGCATGATCAGAACCAGTGTTGGTTTAAAAACCAAGAATGTAGAACTTGTGGTAGGCTTGGACATATAGCTAGAGTATGCAGGTCAGCGAAGAAGACCAGCAACAAGAAGTCACCGCAAGGAAAATACGCAAAGGTACACAAGGTGACCGAACAGGAGTCCGATTCAGACGTTAGCAGTAATGAACTGGCTAGCTTAAGAGTACTCAACGCTGGTAAGGGTGCAGACCTCCAGACAATTTGGGTCACTCTTCAGATAGAAGGAGTCCAAGTAAAACTGGAATTGGACACTGGATCGGCATTGACGGTCATAAATAAGAAAGATTACGGAAAGTTATTCCAACATATTCCCCTACAGGATACGGGGATTATATTGGAAACATACACGGGGCAAAGAGTGTACCCCATCGGGAAAATAGAGGTTGCAGTGGTCCACAAGGGCGAAGACAGTCAAATAATGGACTTATATGTGATATCTGAAGGAGGTCCTCCACTACTAGGACGGGAGTGGATTAGGAAAATGAATATGGACTGGCATTTCCTACAAACAATAACGAGTGAGAACTCGGTGAAGATAGTCGGCCCAGACTCTGGAACGGATGATGGTAAGCCCAACTCAGGTGCAAAAGACAAAGTTTCAGCACAGAATTCCACTGAGCAACAACAACATAGTTTAACTGTGGATTCTGAGTCTGGCAAGTCTACTGATGTGCCCATTTCTGAGGGACACCGGGCTCGAACTCAACTCCATTTCAAACTACAACAGCAATTAGAACAAATGCTTCGCCGTTTTGAGCAAGAGTTGAATGCAACGAAAGAGTTCTTTGATATAGAGTTGGAGAATCTGGAAAGACAACAGAAGCAGCTGATGGAGAAAATGGAGCAGGAGCACACAAAACGTCTGATGTCAGAGGAGTTAACGGTCAGCCAACTCCTGCATATGCTGAAGGACAGGACTCTGAAATGGGAAAAACTTGAACACGAACTTCAATATTCAAACGAAAGGGGTTCGGAGCTCTCAAAGGTTATTGGAAGAGCTGAGGTGGCAACACAGACTGAGATGACTGCAACAGAGCAGCCCTTGGATGCCAAAAGTACGCTGACTCACGTCAACGTAGAACAACAGACCGCTGAAACAGCTGCTCCGGTAGAGGGATTGAATAGTCCGATCAATCAATCTCCAAAAGAAGTTGAAGTAGTAAAATCTCAAATGAGGTCATTAGTAAACGACTTGCTGAAAGCCCAGAAAAAGCTGGATGAAGAGGTACGCATGAAGAAGTCTCTTCAGGAAAGATGTCTGGACTTGGAACAAAAGCTGGCTAACGCCCAGCTGGGTATGGAGGAAATAGAAGACCCTCTCGCTGGCCTAGATCAGGACGACACCGAATATTACTATGTCCTGTCCTGCCCAACTTGTAACTTCGACTCCCACCATACAGAAATCATGGAGGAGCACCGAAAGTCTACGGAACATCGGGAGAAGGTGGCTCTACTACGGAAAAAGGAGGGAGAGAAGGAGGAACTGCGCATGCAGCTGGCAGCTGACAGTGGAGCCCAGAGAGTCTCCAAGAAGCAGAAAAGGAAAAGTCGAAACAGAAGATGACCCATCTGAACCATTATTACCTCTACCAGATCACACACGTGGTCCCTCCGAACGGAGCCAATTCAGTTCGGAAGTTCAAACTGTTAAATCCATGGAAGGACTATTGAATGAGTCACTCCAGCAACGTGAACCGACTACACCACAGAGATTGAATCTGTGAACTGTTTTCCGCAGAGACTGAATCTGTGATCTGTTTTGACATGAAGTTATCTATGTATCTATGTTATTCTGTTATGTAAACCTGAAGTTATATATGTATATATGTTATTACGTTATGTTAAATGGGGAGATGACTGTAAAGCTAGGAAGGGAGGAATGTTGTGTATGTAATATGTGTGCTACTTTGAACCTATGGACAGGACTGCACTACTTGTTGGGCGTAGTGATACGCAGTACCACTCCTGGCCATAGGGGTATAAATAGTACTGTGGGTACTGATCTCCCCTCAGTTCCCGCCTGTGGGCATGAAGTAAAGACCTACTTGTAGTCCCTACCTCCAACCAGTAAAGACCTGTTTTATTGTTACTGATTAAGTCTGAGTATTAATTACTTGAAGAACTCACAGACTTAACAGTAGAGAGGGAGAACGCAACGGTGTGGAAGACCGCCATGCTCGCCCTAAAATCCAAGGGCCTCCCAATCTCCCGCTGGCAAGATGTCCTCCCCGATGCGCTCCACTCCATACGATCACTGCTCTGTACTGCCACAAACGCCACCCCTCACGAGAAGATGTTCGTCTTCCCCAGGAAATCCACCTTGGGGACATCACTACCGCCATGGCTGACGTCTCCGGGACCCGTCCTGCTCAGGAAACACGTGAGGAGCCATAAGACGGACCCCCTGGTCGAAAAGGTTCACCTCTTCCACGCCAACCCACAGTACGCCTACGTGGCGTATCCTGACGGGCGGGAGAACACAGTCTTAATTCGAGACCTCGCACCCTCAGGTACCACCCGAAACACCATCGATCACCATCCACTACCTCCACCCACCACCACTACCCACGACGCACCACCGGGGTGTCTACCACGAACTGACGACATGCCGGTGCCATCCCTACCCCGAGAGGACGACATGCCAGTGCTCCGTCCCACGCGAGAAGCGGCCGCGGGCGAAGAACCGCCGCAACCGGCACCACGAAGATCATTACGGCAGACAAGACCCCCGGAGAGACTTTCATATACGAACTTTTAAAACACTTCACCCCGCCAGACTCTTTTTTAAACGAGGGGTGAATGTGGTAAACCACTGTTAACTCTGTACAGGTCCGGGCATGTCTCCGCCCCTGGCTTCACCCCTAAGCCCGGGTATAAAGGTGACTCACCACCCTTCCCCCGGGAGCTCTTCGGATGGATCCACTAGCAGAGGCATGCTCCAGTTCTTAGTCAATAAAAGCCTACTTCGTATAAGTTCAACTCGTAGTCTTTGGTGTTGTTGATAGTGCATCAGGCACCAAGGAGAACTAGCAAAACTGAAGTCATTAGGGTCAAAGGGAAAACCATCCAGTGCCTGGAGACATACTCAACACAAAGGAAGGTGGCTGTACTTGTCAACAGTCAATCATCATAGTTCTTAGGGCATGACTGTACGAGTACTTCAGGGAAGTGTCCTTGGATCCACCATCTTCAACTGATTCATTAATGAACTTCCCTCGGTCAAAACTGGGGCCATTCGCTGGCCATCCTACAGTATTCAGCTTCATTCACAGCTCCACTGATAACAAAGCAGTCCATGCCAGTCTACAACAGGATCTGGGTAGCATCCAGGCTTGACTGACAAGTACACCATTTAAGTGCCAAATAATGACCATCTCCAACAAGAAAAAGCTCAGCAACCTCCTAATCATCAACAGCACCATCATCACTGAGTCACCCACCATCAACATCTTGGAGCATCAACAATTACCGAAAGGGCCTACCATATAAAATATTATTTTTTCTTTCTTTGATTATTCAGAAAATGTTGCATTTCCTTTTTGCCTAATTAAAACTCTAATCTCAACAGATGGGCCTTATAAACCAACTGAAATGTAGTCAGCTTTTGCTCAGTGGCAGCACTCTCGCCTCACACTTTCAATTGAAGACTATAAAAATTTAATACACAAATAAATTATATATATTGGATGCTACCTTGCAGAATAAAGGGGTATTTTGCCACATTATTGAAAATCATCGCATTCAATTTCAGAAATATTGGAATGAAAGTATATGGCCGAATATTTTTGAATCATTTTTAAGAGCTAGCCACAGAGCAAGTTAGAACCTTAGGCCCAGTGACTAAATAACAAGTCTAATGCGTCATCTACTTCACTACAACATGCAATACATTCATTTCAGTACAATCATTTATAGTATACACACTTTTTGGCTGAAATATTATACACACACACAGCAAACAGGCCCAGTAAACAGCAATGGAAGGATTGTAGAATCTTCCTGGATGAATGAACTAATTTGGTCCAAATGGCCTTCGTCATCTGCATTTATGTTGTGATGTTGTGAAATAGCAACCTTGGATGGCACAATTCTAAAACTTGTTTTATACAACTTTTTAAACCTTGTAGCTGATTAACTTGGTAATTATTTGCTATTTGTGCTGCTTATCGAATTTCCCGTCATGTTAATCTATCCTTAAGGACTATAACAGATCAACTGAAATTTCACTAATTATGTAATTTATATTATGTAATAGAAAGAAAGAACGAACGAACGAACTTGCATTTATATAGCACCTTTCATGAGCTCAGGGCGTCCCAAAGTGCTTTACAGCCAATGAAGTACTTCTAAAGTTGAAATTTAGGTCAAATAGTACAGTATATATTGATATAAGGCAACGTATCTGATGAGTAGTGACAACTCTAGTGTCCATAGTTAATCAGCAATTTTTCACTCAAGATCAGCAATTTAAAGTGAACGACATGGCGCATTACAAAAAGCACAAAAGTTTAATGCGATATATTAATGATAAATGTGCCCTCACTATGTTTTTCCTTTTTTTAACAAGAATATATTCCCAGGCTGTTGTTGCACACCCAACAGCACTGAAATAGATCTGACATAAATCCTAGCCCACTCTCTAGGCCACAGCATGATGTGTGGCACTGGTGGCAGAGGCGGGGAGGAAGGAGATGGGGAAAAATAAATTGGTAAAGCATAACCTGTACATCAAAAGAAAAATAAAAGAGAACATCTAAAGCACACATTATGCAGACTTTAAGATGGTTGGTACCTAATGATTTAAAAAAATAAGACTTTAAAAAATGCTGTACCCTTGGAATTTTCATAAAAAAGGACATCTGTGCATTCACAGCATGAATCCTTTTATAATCACAACCCTGGGCTGGAACTGACACAGTGAAGCCACTACCCTTATGCTCCACACCTGCTACGTATTGCCCAGAGACACACAGCAGAGTGCCACTGGACTGTGACATCTCTGCAACTTAAAAATAACAAATGGCGTGACAAAATATGATAGATAATTCTCTCATGTTCCAGTCCTGCACTTCCTAAAATAGGGCTGATTTATTAGATAGAAAACAGTGTATGGCAGTAGTTTATGATACAATTAACAGTTCAAGAAACCACCCCTCCTTTCCTTATGCCTAGGCTATCAATTAGTACACAAAGAGATAGGATATAGGATCTATTTCTTCTATTAAAATGGATATATCAGAACAATCATCATCATCAATGACAAGCAACAACTTGCATTTATATAGTATTTAACGTAGTAAAACATCCCAAGGTGCTTCACACGAGCGCCATCACAAAATTTGACACCAAGTCACATAAGGGGCAATGTTATGGAGGTGGAAATAGGCAGTCTTAGTGATGGCGCGGATGTGTGGTCGGAAGCTCCTCTCTGGGTCAAATACAATGCCAAGTTTGCAAACAGTCTGGTTCAGGGATGAGTCGGTGGCTAGGAAACGGAGTTTGTGGTCAGGACTGAAGACAACGGCTTCCCAATATTTAGTTGGAGGAAATTTCTGCTCATCCAGTACTGGATGTTGGACAAGCAGTCTGATAATTTACAGATAGTGGAGGGATTAAGTAATAATTCTAAAAGATCTAAGAGCGTTAAAAAAACAAGCCTGAAGGCTTTGTGTCTTAATGCGAGGAGCATTCATAATAAGGTGGATGAATTAGCTGCGCAAATAGAGGAAAACGAATATGATATGATTGGGATTACAGAAACATGGCTCCAGGGCGGCCAAGGCTGGGAACTCAACATCCAGGGGTATTCAATATTCAGGAAAGATAGGCAGAAAGGAAAAGGGGGTGGGGTAGCATTGCTGGTTAAAGAGTGGAATAACACAATTGAAAGGAAGGATATTAGCTCTGATGTGGAATCTGTATGGGTAGAACTGAGAAATACCATGGGGCAGAAAACGTTAGTGGGAGTGGTATATAGACCTCCAAACAGTAATGCGGAGGTCAGAGATGGCATTAAACGGGAAATTAGAGAAGCGTGCAATAAGGGCACAGCAGTTATCATGGGTGACTTTAATCTACATATAGATTGGGCTAACCAAATTAGTAACAATACTGTGGCGGAGGAATTCCTGGAGTGTATACGGGATGGTTTCCTGAACCAATATGTCGAGGAACCAACTAGAGATCAGGCCATCTTAGACTGGCTATTATGTAATGAGAAAGGATTAATTAGCAATCTTGTTGTGCAAGGCCCCTTGGGTCGGAGCGATCATAACATGATAGAATTCTTCATTAACTCGGACCCCCGGCGCATGTGGCAAGGCATCCAGTCCATCACTGACTACAAAGGCAAAAACACCAGCCCCCCGGTTAGCGATGCCTCCCTTCCGGAGGAGCTTAACAACTTCTACGCTCGCTTCGACAGGGACAACAGGGAGCCGGCTACCAAAGCCTTGCCACCCCCGGAAGACCAGGTGCTCACTCTGTCGACCTCCGACGTAAGGGGTGTTCTACGCGGAGTGAACACACAAAAGGCTGCTGGACCGGATAGCATCCCAGGATGGGTACTCAAGGAATGTGATCAGCTGGCTGATGTCTTCACCGCCATCTTCAATCTGTCATTGGCCCAGGCAGTAGTCCCTACATGCTTCAAGACCGCTACCATTATTCCTGTGCCAAAACAAACGGCTGTGACGTGCCTGAACGACTATCGACCTGTCGCACTCACACCCATCATAATGAAGTGTTTCGAGAGACTGGTCCTGGCTCACATCAAAGCCAGTGTTCCCGCCTCTCTTGACCAACACCAGTTTGCCTATCGTGCAAACAGATCAACGGAGGATGCAATCACAACTGCTCTACACTCGGCACTGAATCACTTAGATGGTAAGGAGACCTACATCAGAATGCTGTTCATAGGCTACAGCTCAGCATTCAACACTATCGTCCCCAACAAGCTGGCCACCAAACTCCACACTCTTGGCCTGAACACTTCCCTCTGCAACTGGACCCTGGACTTCCTAACAAACAGACCCCAGTCTGTCAAATTAGGTAACCACACTTCCCCCCCCCCGCTGACCCTGAACACGGGGCCCCCACAAGGATGTGTGCTGAGCCCCCTCCTCTACTCCCTCTTCACCCACGACTGTGTGGCTGTTCATGGTTCCAACACCATCAAGTTTGCGGATGATACCACGGTAGTAGGCCAGATCACCAACAATGATGAGTCAGCCTACAGGGAGGAGGTCCAGCATCTCGTGAAGTGGTGCGCCAATAACAACCTGGCCCTTAACATCAAGAAAACCAAAGAAATCATTGTGGACTTCAGGAAGTCTAAAGGCGGAAGTCACACCCCCAGCCACATCAATGGGGATGTGGTGGAAAGGGTGGACAGCTTTAAGTTCCTCGGAGTCCACATCACAGAAGACCTCTCCTTGTCCCTCAATACCTCCTCTCTGGTGAAGAAGGCCCAGCAGCGCCTATATTTCCTAAGGAGGCTGAAGGGATGTAACCTGTCACCCCTGATCCTCTCTAACTTTTACCGCTGCACAATAGAGAGCATCCTGACAAACTGTATCACAGTATGGTATGGCAGCTGTAGCTACTATGACCGGAAAGCCCTGCAGCGGGTAGTCAAAACTGCCCAACGCATTACCGGCACCCGGCTACCGACCATAGAGCACATATACCAGAAACGCTGTTTACGGAAGTCACGGTCCATCATCAAAGACCCTACCCACCCCAGCCAGAGTCTGGTCGCCCTCCTGCCATCTGGGAGACGCTACAGATGCATTCGCACCCGTACGACCAGATTTAGGAACAGCTTCTTTCCCAGGGCTGTCATCCTACTGAACTCCACAAATAAACTCTAAAGCCTGCACATCTGCCAATGCACTTTTATTATGGTTATGTTTATGTTAATGCATTACAAGCCAAATGTATGTTGAATGTTTAAATGTCAATCTAAATACACTCTCGGGAGCCGCAAGCCTACATTTCGTTGTACTGCACTTGTGCACTAACAATGACAATAAAAGTTGATTTGGTTTGATTTGATGGAGAGTGAAATAGTTGAATCAGAGACTAGGGTCCTGAATTTAAATAAAGGAGACTACGATGGTATGAGGTGCGAGTTGGGTAGGATTGATTGGGGAATGTCACTCAAAGGGTTGACGGTGGATAGGCAATGGCAAACATTCAAAGACCGCATGGATGAACTACAGAATTTGTTCATCCCAGTTTGGCATAAAAATAAAACAAAAAAGGTGACTCAACCGTGGCTAACAAGGGAAATTAGGGATAGCATAAGATCCAAGGAGAGGACATATAAATTGGCCAGAAAAAGCAGTAAACCTGAGGATTGGGAGCAGTTTAGGGTCCAACAAAGGAGGACAAACGGATTAATTAAGAGGGGGAAAATAGAGTATGAGAGTAAGCTTGGAGGGAACATAAAAACTGACTGTAAAAGCTTTTATAGATATGTGAAGAGAAAAAGATTGGTGAAGTCAAGCATAGGTCCCTTGCAGTCAGAATCAGGGGAATTTATAATGGGGAACAAAGAAATTGCAGACCAATTAAATGCATACTTTGGTTCTGTCTTCACAAAGGAGGACACAAATAACCTCCCAAAGATGTCAGGGAACATAGGGTCTAATGAAAGGGAGGAACTGATACAGTATTTGTAGGGAAATGATGTTAGGGAAATTGATGGGATTGAGGGCCGATAAATCCCCAGGGCCTGATAATCTACATCCTAGGGTACTTAAGGAAGTGGCCCGAGAAATAGTAGATGCATTGCTGGTCATCTTCCAAAACTCGATAGACTCTGGCACAGTACCCATGGATTGGCGTTCAAAAAGGGCGGTAGAGAGAAAATGGGGAATTACAGACCGGTAAGCCTGACATCGGTAGTGGAGAAAATGCTAGAGTCCATTATAAAGGATGTAATAGCAGAGCACTTGGAAAAAAGTGACCGGATCGGACAAAGTCAACATGGAGTTACAAAAGGTAAATCGTGCTTGACTAATCTACTGGAATTCTTTGAGGATGTAACTGGTAAAATAGATAAGGCAGAATCAGTGGATGTGGTGTATTTGGATTTTCAAAAGGCTTTCGATAAGGTCCCGCATATGAGATTAGCGTGTAAAATTAAGGCACATGGGATTGGGGGGCAAGGTATTGACTTGGATAGAGAACTGGTTGGCAGACAGAAAGCAAAGAGTTGGAATAAACGGCTCTTTTTCCGAGTGGCAGGCGGTGACTAGTGGGGTACCGCAGGGATCGGTCCTTGGACCCCAGCTATTCACAATATATATTAATGATCGAGACAAGGGAACTAGATGTAATATCTCCAAGTTTGCAGATGACACAAAGCTGGGTGGGCGTGTGAGGAGGATGCCGAGAAACTCCAGTATGATTTGGACAGGTTGGGTGATTGGGCAGAAGCATGGTAGATGCAATATAACATGGATAAATGCGAGGTTATCCACTTTGGTGTCAAAAACAGGAAGGCTGATTATTATCTAAATGGCAATAAATTGGGAGAAGGGGAAGTGCAACGAGACCTGGGCGTCCTTGTGCACCAGTCGCTGAAAGTAAGCATGTAGATGCAGCAGGTGGTTAAGAAGGCAAATGGTATGTTGGCCTTCGTAGCAAGAGGGTTTGAGTACAGGAACAAGGATGTCTTGCTGCAGTTCTACAGGGCCTTAGTGAGGCCACATCTTGAGTATTGTGTGCAGTTTTGGTCACCTTACCTGAGGAAGGATATTCTTGCCATGGAAGGAGTGCAGCGAAGATTCACCAGGCTGATACCTGGGATGGCAGGAATGACGTATGAGGAGAGATTGGGTCGATTGGGCTTGTACTCACTGGAGTTTAGAAGAATGAGCGGGGATCTCATCGAAACTTATAAAATTCTAACAGGCCTAGACAGACTAGATGCTGCAAGGATGTTCCCGATGGTCGGGGAGTCCAGAACCAGGGGTCACAGTATAAGGATAAGGGGTAAGCCATTTAGGACAGAGATGAGGAGGAATTTCTTCACCCAGAGAGTGGTGAACCTGTGGAATTCTCTGCCAAAGGCGGCAGTAGAGGCCAATTCATTCTTAAATATATTCAAGAAGGAGTTGGATATATTTCTTAAGGCTAAAGGGACCAAGGGATATGGAGAGAAGACAGGAACAGGGTACTGAATTTGGATGATCAGCCATGATCTCATTGAATGGCGGAGCAGGCTCGAGGGGCCGAATCGCCTACTCCTGCTCCTAGCTTCTATGTTTCTATGTTTCTATCAAGAGAAGTGGTGGTGAGGCGGAGCTGGGGAAACTGACGCCGTGTTTTCGGAAGATGTCACCGAGGGGTAGTATGCAGATGAGAAATAGGAGGAGCCAAGGATAGATCCTTGGGGGACACCAGAGGTAATGGTGTGGGAGCAGGAAGAGAAGCCATTGCAGTTCATTCTCTGGCTACGACTGGATAGATAAGAACGGAACCAGGCAAGTGCTGTCACCCAGCTGAACGACAGTGGAGACGCGCCAGAGGAGGATGGAGTGGTCAACCGTGTCAAAGGCTGCAGACAGGTCGAGAAGGATGAGGAGGTATAGTTTCCCTTTGTCACAGTCACATAGGATGCCATTTGTGACTTTGATTAGAGCCGTTTCGGTACTATGGCAGGGGCGGAAACCTAATTGGAGGGATTCAAACATTCCGGGAAAGATAGGCAAGGATTTGGGAGGCGGCAGCACGTTGAAGGACTTTGGAGAGGAATAGGAAGTTGGAGATGGGGGCGATAGTTTCCAAGGGCGGAGGGGTCAAGGCAAGGGTTGGGTTTTTTTTTTTTTTTTTTTGGAGAGGGGTGATGACTTGAGAATAAGGTCTCTTCTCCCAAGATAAAAGTCAAACTTCACTATGAATTACTGGATTTATCAGAATACACAATTCAGCATAGTTAAAGGAAAGGGGCATGTTCTGGACCGATGGACATTATGTGACATTCTGGACATTTTTACATGCAATAGCACCCTCTGGTGGCGGTTATTGTGTTAACAGTTTGTAAGTTGGAAAGGTCATCTGTTCCTTTCTTCCTGTGAGAGGTCATTTGACCGTCTTACCTTTCTTCCTGTTGACCCCAGAAAGCAGTTTTACCAGGAAGAACCTGACTTGAGTAATGGAGAATTTGCTATGAGAGGTTCCATTACAATCCAGTGTAATCTGACTTCATATGTTAGGCCAAGCGCAATATCTGTGAGTATCTTTAGTTCTTGGCATAATAGCAACGTTGTCAGAGTAATATTTTGATAATACTATGTTTATAAAAGGTTAATATTTAATAGTTACAGAAGTTAGTTCAAATGTATGTTAGTTATACAATTAGTCCATTCTACTGTTGTAAATATGTTTATATCTTGTGTAATATCGAATGTATAGTACTCAGTTTATGTACAAAACATACTTTGTCTTTGTTTACAGTTTCACAAATTTGTTCAAGTAAAAGCTTCAAAACAGCAAACGGCTTCAGGAAGAATTATTTTGAATGAGTGTTTAACTTGCTGGATAGCTAGATAGGAGCACGTCTAGCGCGGCCAGTACAGGGCAATTGAAACATACTTCATCCTTTCCTTACCTAACCAGAGGGTGCAGATTTAAGGTGATTGGCAAAACAACCATGAGGAAAAACCTTTTTAAGCAATGAACGATTAGAATTTGGAATACACTGCCTGATAGGGTGGTGGATACAGATTCAAAAGTAGCCTTCAAAAGGGAATTGGATAAATACTTGAAGGAGAAAAAATTGCAGGGATATGGGGAAAGTGCAGGTGGAGTGGGACTAACTGGATTGCTCTTCAAAAAGCCAACGCAGACTTGATGGGCTGAATGGCCTCCTTCTGTGCTGTACTATTCTATGATTCCATCTAGAATGATCAAACTAATGGCCAAATAAACATGGATAGTTTTTTCACAAAGTTGGCACAGACGTGATGGCTTCCTTCTGTATTGTAAAATTCTATGGTGCAAACAGTTGACATGACTTTTTCTGCAGTTAACTTTGGAGCCAAACCCATTTTTTGACAAATGAAGACCCAGAAAATGGATTTGGCTCCAAAGTTAACTGCAGACAGAGTCATATCAACTGTTTGCACCATAGAATTTTACAATACAGAAGGAAACCATCACGTCTGTGCCAACTTCTTGAACGAACTATCCATGTCGTCCCATTTCCCTGCCATTTTCCCCATGCTTAATTTTTTTCCTTTTTCAAATATTTATTCAGTTCCCTCTTAAAAGTTGTGATATCTGCTTCCACTAGTGTTTTTGGTAGAGCATTCCATACCCCAACAATCCTCGACATAACAAAAACTCCTAACCTCGTCCTTTGTTCTTTTGATGATAACCTTAAATCAACACCTTAGAATTTTGAAAACCTGTATCAAATCTCCTCTCAACTTTCTCTGCTCTAATGAAAAGAGCCCCAGCTTCTCTAGTCTCATCTTAAAATCCTCTCAACCCTAGTACATTCTCCCTGAACCTCTTATGCATCTTCTCCATACCCTTGGCATCTTTCCTAAAGTAAGGATCCAGAAACTGGATACGATATTCTAACTGCAGCCTAACCAATGATTTGTATAGATTTAGCATTACCTCTTTGCTTCTGTACACTATACTCCTATTTATAAAAACTTAGGAACCTTATGCTTAATTATTTTTAAAAGTTGCATCAGCTTCTCTTCCCACTTTAAAAGATTTGCATATCTGTGTCGTTCTGCTGCTATACTCCTTTTAAATCTTTACCATTTAGTGTATGTGTCCTCTCCTTAATCATCCTGCAGTTTACATTTGGCTCCAATATACATTCCATTTCACTACCAATGATTCAAATGTGTACTTGATATTACATCCAACTCCTCTTTTTAAAAAGCTATTTCCAAGCTTTAAACATATACAATGGCCCATACTCCAACACATTGCTAATGTTGTGGAAATACTTATCTAGGATCATAGATAAATATTCACATCTGTAACATTTATCCCCATTTGTAGCTAGGTCCATTAAGGCTGAGAGAGCACTTTCCACTTCAAAATCTTTACTCCCACCATACTTTTGTCAACAGTTTTTGCACCCTTGAAGGCAGTCATCCACATTTGTAACTATTTGCTTAAACTCCACTGCAATTACCATCACGGGAAAGCAGCAATGGGGAGAGGTGTACAAGTTTAGCAAAGTCTTCCCTGAATTAGAGAAACTCTTAGTGGGGGGGGGGGGGGGGGGACCCTGGAAATGCTCGAAAACAAACACACTCAAGAAAATACTAGAAACCCAGAGATCCATATTCTGACTGTGAACCTTTGTTGGTTTTGAAGCTTTATCCTTTTCCTTTCAGATGACTAACCTGTGTTCGTTTCCAGGATGTCCTATTATTACGAGATCATAGCAAATTGTGATTTCACTACACAGCTGCGTAAACACATGTCTTTAGCCTCCTGCAACAGGCTGCAATTATACCAACACTTTCAAAAAGGGGGGGGGGGGGGGAGGGAAATCATTACTTTAGAACTTCAATTACTTGGTTTTGAAAGACTTAAATTTAGCATACTTCTCCCATCAAGTAACATAAATGAGGCTTTTGATAGCAGACTTTAAAACCGTTTATAAACAGATTTAAAAAAAAACTTAGTGGTAGTGTCCCTTTATTGCTTTCCAGTAACACTGCTGGAAGCGCAAGTGTGAACATTCGCGAGGACAAGATGGGGCTCGGCTTTGATTGAGTAGCCTATCAACACTCAGTGAACTGATTGTGAAGCATGGCAACTTGGGCAAGGTAATGGACGCCTACCACCACCACCCATGAAAATCTACATCGCCATAAGTTAGCAACTTTAGGAAATGAGGAATAAATTGGGGGTTGGGGTGAGAGAAATGTATTTTATTCATTCACGGGATGCGGGCATCGCTGGCAAGGCCAGCATTAATTTCCCCATCCCTAATTGCCCTCGAGAAGGTGGTGGTGAGCTGCTTGGTTCCTGAATCGAGAGAACTTTGGAAGATTATTGGTAAGGCATCTGCAATGTGCTCACCTACTTCCTTTAAATCCCTGGAATGAAAACCATCTGGTCCTGGGGATTTGTCTTTAGTGCCATTACTTTTTTCATTACTGTTATTTTGCTTACATTAATTTTGTTGAGTCCCTGCCCCTGATTCAATATTAATTTCCTTGGGATTTCCGGCACTGTAAATACTGATGCAAGTAATTGTCCGCCATTTCCTTATTCGCTCATGTGGAGCATAAACACCGGCACAGACCAGTTGGGCCAAATGGCCTGTTTCTGTGCTGTACATTTTATGTAATTCTATATAATTTGAAATAGATTGGCCAAGTACCACTGATTCCTAAAATAATGTAAACCATGCAGGTTTGAAAATCATTCCCTTCAGCACAGGCTTAATAATAATTTAAAACTTTAATTAGAAATCCAAATGAGAAAATTCCTTTAAAAATAAACATCAACTACCGGTGTGCTGCAGAAAGAAAGAACAGTATGCTTGACTCTCGAGTGGGGAGTTAATTAGGAGGCAATTAATGAAGGAAATTAGCACATGTTTAACATCTAAGCCTGTTAGACTAAGGTAGGTTTTTAAAAAAAATCTTAAATTCAAACAACAGATTGTGTGAAATTAACTATCTATGGGAATGGAAAAAGTAAACCCAGAGTATTACTTTACATTAAAGTGCAAGAGGGCAATGATTCAAACTTCAAAAAGGTAATTTTAGGAATGATATCTGAAAATTCTTCTTTAGTGACCAATGTATGGATAGAATTTCAGATAGAGTACTGGAAGTAGGAACTCTAGAATCGTTTAATAAACAATTGGGGGCTACAAGCCAGAAACTTCAGGATCTTTCTGGATGGATGAATTAAAATGGGCCAAAGGGCCTTCTCCTCATATGTAATTCTCTTAAGGTAAGTGATAGTTTCACTGAGCTGGATAAACAACTCCCTGTTGAAGACACTGGGCTTGTATACGCCAGAAATGATCTGTGAACATTAAATAAATCAAATCGGAATGATTATTTCCTGAAACTATGACCAACCATGTTAGGAATAATGAAGAAAATAAACGTAGGGAGTGATTTTCCCACTGGAGGCGGGTTTCGGTTTGGGTGGGTTCGAAACCCGCCTCCATTGATAGGTTTGAAAAAATTGTGATTTTTCCCATAATTGGCCAGTTGATTTCAGAGGTGTGGGTTGCCCTTAGTCAATTAGTGTTTTGGAACTGAAACTCGCCTCTGCTGACAGCACTTTTTCAGCCTGATTTTAGGGCTGCTTGCTGCCTTGGATCATTCCACTCGATTTCTGTCGATGCTGCACCACCTGCAACATATTCTGAGAAACCACTATGTCCCATTCCAAGGTTCTCGGATGAAGCGCTGCAAATGTTGGTTGAGGGGGTGAGAGCTAGCAGGGAGGTGCTCTTCCACTCATCTGGGAGGAAGAGGCCTCCCAAAGAAACCAAGGCTGTGTGGGTCCAGCTAGCAAGGGATAGAACATCCAGATCTGTGTGCAGATTGGGAGAATGTTTATGTGTATTGATGAAATGCCATCCCTGTTGGAAAGCATTAAAATTATTTGATGGCAAAATGTTGGCGTGATGGCATCTGTTCTTTCACCTTAGGCAGCTCCACATTGTGGGCTCCGCGACACTTACGTTGTCAGGTTGGTGGCGAGAGTGAAAGGAGGCCAGAGAGTCATGTCCATTGTCTATGATGTCTTAAGATGGAGCCAAGGACATGTGCCAACATGGGCAACCTATGCAAATCTGGCCAGGATAAGTTCATCCCTTGCATTACGAGCAGCCTGCTCCTCCTCCTCATCTGGAGGAGGCCTGGAACTGAGCCACTTGCTCATCAGGAAGCTCCAAGCCACGACGCTGTGCGATGTGTGCAGTGCACAGCAGACCACGACCATGCTGGAGACCCTGTATGGTGTATACTGCAGGGCTCCACCTGTTCGGTCAAGGCATCGGAAGCGCATCTTCAACAACCCAATGGTTTGCTCGATGATGGATCTGGTCGAAGTGTGGCTAGCGTTGTAGCGCTCTTCAGCCTCGTTAGCTGGCCTCCTGATCGGCGTCATTAGCCACTTTTTCAGGGCTAGCCTTTGTCACCAAGGAGCCATCCGTTAAGTTGGTTTGGTGGATTGAAAAGCGGAGGAACACTAGAGTGCCGCAGGATGAAAGAGTCACGGCAACTACCACAGAACCTGGCGCAAACATGCAAAAACTCCTTGTGGTTACACACCAGCTGTACGGTGAGGGAGTGGAAGTCCTTTCGGTTGACAAAGATAGCTGGGTTGTGATGGGGTGCCCTAAGGGCCACATGTGTGCAGTTTATGATACCCTGCACCATTGGCATGCCTACCATATTTGCAAAGCCAACCAAACGCACGGTTATAATTGCTTGATCCCTTGTGAACTAGATGTAATTGTGCGTCTTTGCGATAAGGGCATCGGTAACCTGCATCACGGGTGCAACTGTGGGCGGCCGACTGGGAGATGCCACTGATGTCTGCTGATGATCCCTGGAAGGAGCTTGAGGCAAAGAAGTTGACAGCCACTGGTAAGGGGTGTCCACCCGTTCCTCTGGGCACCAGGTCTTGCTGCTGAAGTCCGCAGATCGCTCGGACAACCTCTCACGAAAGTCTCAGCCTCCTTTGGCAGTGCTGCTCACTCATGTTGAGGTAGCTCATCTTCTGCCTGTAAACCCTCTGCTGGGGGTATCTCCTGCAGCGAGGTGTCTCGATGCGCTGGCACCTTCTGCCCTGTGCAGCATCAGGTGGCTGTGAAGGAGTTTGGAGTTCCTGCTGCTGTTCTGCCTGGTTCTGCTGCTGCCGTGGATGTTCCTCATCCGAATCTGAGGTCCATGGTGAAAGGAAATGAATGGTTCCCATGCTGCTTGCAGATGCCTTCCTTGGGGAAGCGCTCATTGCAAGCGGGGAGAGGGTCTTCCAAGGCAGTCCCACAGTTGATAGATTCAAGCTGCAGCACCTCAGACTTCAAAAGACCTGCTAAAAGACCTTTTAAAGCAAAGTTCTGCCACCTGCAACTAATCCCTGATGAAAGCTCAGTTTTAATGGTGGAGCTGCAGTTGTGAGGAGGCAACCCACTTGTCAACCCGCCATGTCGAAAAATAACGAGGGCCTCTCAAAATAGGATTAGAGGGGCCCTTAAGGTTCATTTAAGCCTCTTAACCACCTCTCTGGTCTGCTGGAAGCGGGAACGTTTCCCACCCTGCAAAACCGGCACCGGCAAAATCGCGCGGAGGCGGGTTCTGAACCTGCACTCATTTTTTGCGACTTTCCCGCCTCCAAGGGACTCAGAAAATTGCCCCCGTAGACTTCTTTACACACACCTACAACTAGGTCTGAACATGTGTTTCAGCCAGTTCATCCTCAACATTACTGCAAACGCCAAATCTCTTCTACATCTAGGAATCCTAATACTGTACACTAACCCAGAATCCAAGGTTTCTTTGATCCCGCATCAATCAAAATTCAACATCGTAGCCAGGATAGTCTTCCAGCAAATGAAACAGTCACGCCTTGCCCTGTGAGTCAGCCACTGAGAAAGAGCATAAAATTTGAAGCAGATTGATGAGAAGCTCAAGGAGGGTGAGATGTTCTCCCAGATGCTTTCCTCCAACTCCTACATCAAGTGGAATGTATGCCGAGATGCAAAGCTTAAATTGTCTTTTGTAGTGAAGTGTTCACCCTCATTTATATATAAAAAAAACCTTTGAAAGTAATTACAGACAACCTAGGCTCTAAATTAATCCAGTGTAAAGAGATCACTAGCCAGAGGATTTTGATTACAAGAAATAAAAATGAAAATGTAGGGCAGTCACCAGGAAAAGGACTTTCAAAATAGTCCTCAATATTGCCATTATCAGAGACCATTTCTAGTCTTCCACCTCCGTAACATTGTCCGACTCTGCCCCTGCCTCAGCTCATCTACTGCAGAAACCCTCATCCATGCCTTTGTTAACTTGACTATTCCAACACACTCCTGGCCGGCTTCCCATCATCCACCTTCTGCAAACTGAAGCTCAACCAAAACTCTGCTGCCCGTATTCTAACTCGCACCAACTCCCATTCACTCATCACCCCTGCGCTCGTTGACCTACATTGGCTCCCAGCTGAGCAACACCTCGAATTTAAAATTCTCATCCTTGTTTTCAAATCCTCCAGGACCTCGCCCCTCCCCATCTCTATAACCTCCTCCAGCCTGCAAGATTTGCAAAATTTCTACATTTCCCCAAAGGTTATTATTAATAAAAGGGACCCTGCGTGGACATTTTAAATCAAAAAGGGTACTCAGATGGCGTCCGCGCCTTGTGGCAGAAAGCCTGAGAGATTTTTTTAAAAACTTGAACTCTGCGACGTAGGCAGCTTGTGGAGAAATCGAAACCAAAGCTGCAGTTTCTGTGAAGAGAGACTTTGCATTTTGAAAACCAGACAGGACTTTAAATTATGTATTAGATCAAATTGGAGACAAATCTAAACCCAGTTAGGCCTATAGTTAAGGCCATCAAGCAGTTTGCATAAATAATCAGGAACAGATTAAGAAAGCCATCGAGGCTGGACAGGCCCATCAAGGTGTATTCATAACAAGTCAATTATCGGGCCAGTAGATGCGATTACCGGCCATCTAAAAACAGTTAGTATAGATTGCTACCATTATTTAAAATAGCCCGCCAAGATTAAGACAAAGAACTAACCTGATTTGGCGTGCAGATAAGGGCCATCCATAGGAGTATAATTGAAGGCCCCGGGTAGCAATCTCTCTCTTCTCTCTAGCCTCTTCTTCTTGCTCCTCGCCCTCGTGGCTGCTGCTCTTTCCCCGTCCCGCGCTTACCCCCTGGCCTCTGCCCGTGCCTTTTCCGCACTCCATCTGGAAACGCCCAGGCATTGCATCGGGCGGACACAGACAATCCAGGCCAGGCGAGGCGGGACGCGACGAGGCAAGACGAATTGAGGAGACGAATTGAGGAAGACAATTGAAGATGAGCTTCGAATGATCGAGCCTTCAGTCTCAGCTAACCTGTGACTATCTTCATATAAATTTCAACTGCCGACCGAGAAAGAGGAACCATCATCCCTGCAAGGCAAAGTACCCAAGCAGAGACTTTAACTTTGGGGTACTCGTACCTAGACAACGCCCTTGCAGCACCCGGAGACCACGTGACGACGGCAGGCTCCAGAAAGCACAAAGAGCGAACCCCAAACCCCACCGCTGTTTTGAGTTCAGCAAATCTTTGATTGGTGAGCATAAATTCTGGCCCCTCATAGCTTAATCTAGTTAGGTATAGGGGCTGGGATAAGGATAAGGGGATTGTTAAGATAGTTGTTTTCCCTTGATGTGCTGTGTGTTCCCCATTCCCTGTATAAGTATATACTTGTTTGTATTTGCCTGTAATTTTACACCAGTAACTTCTCATAAGACTGTGTTATTTTTTCTGTTTAATAAAATCTTGAGTTTTGCTTACATCCAAACCACCTGTCTACTGGAGTCTTTTCTGTATCGCCGCCTGCACCTAAGTCCGGTGTCTAGAACCCAGGGGCGTGGGAGCGATTCGAACCGCTCATACAGTCAGAGGCATAACTGACTGGGCATACGCGCCAAACACCACCACACGCCACCCCCTACAGAAATGGCGACCACGGCAGGACACCGGCAACAGGGTTGCGATGCAGTAGACAATGGTTCGGATGAGCAAACCATGATGGAGGAAAGGATTTCTTATTATATGTTTAGCAAGGTGAATATCACTAAGAAGTGGATCACCACTCTGTTAAAGGCTGGGCGTTCGGTAGATGCAGCAGCTAAGTGGACAGAGGGAAAGGAACACAAGAAGTCCTTAGAGAAGGCAGTTTGGCTGATGTGCTTTAAAAAGCAGGTCCAGCTTTTGGACAGGCTCGTTGCAGCACAGACAGTCAGCCCTGGAGATCCAGGATAAGGCTCTCGCAGGGGAGAAGTTATTAGTGGCTTTGCAGGCTTTGAATCAGGAGAGAGTGCATTTAGTGGGAGAACACAAGGCCCAGTTGGAATACCTACGGTGCCAAGTCACCGAGGCCAAGGGAAATGAGTTAAGGTTGCGGGAGAAAAATGCCCGCTTGGCAAGGCAGATTAGGGAACAGGAAGAGAAAGTGCAGGAGGTAAAAGCCGCTTACAAGCTAGCGAGTGAACAGGGGTTTGAGGAGGCAGACCACGGCCCCTGTAGAGAGAGGATAGAAAATCTGAGCCGGGCCCTCCAGAAGGCAAAAGGCATGGTATGCCTCATAAGCCCAAAGGCAGGCCAGGCAGATTTTTTGGGGGACGAGGGGAGGACAGTTCCAACATCACCGGTAGTGCTTAGGGACGACCCGGTTGAGAGAGAGGAGACCTCACAGCCACCACCCGTAGCGCCAAGTTTCAGCGAGGTTTGGCAGCAAGGGGGGGTGGAACCGGGGCTGGAACCCGGAGTGGAGCCAGAGGTGGAGGCGGAGGCAGAGCAAACCCCGCCTGAGAGGTCGGAGCCGGGACCGATGTGCCCAGCACGGCATCGGAGGTTCGGCCCACCCGCCAATGGCGACAATGAGGGACCTCTCCAAAACCAGTTCATATTACCCTTTAACACCCAACAGCTTAGGGTTATGGTCAACCATATCCCGAAGCTCTCTGAAAAGGGAGACCCCTCGGTCCACTTCAGGGAAATAGAGCAGACCGCCAGCGTCAACGACTGCGATGACACGGAGAAGGCCAGGATGCTGCTATTCTCCCTGGAGAGTAGTCTCCTCCAATCCCTCTCTGATGAGTGTAAAAGGGGGCAGAGCGGGTACGAGGAGCTTAGAGATGCGGTTCTGGAGGCCATGGGGATGGATGAGGGAAGTCCTTTCTCCCGCGTGGAGAAGACGATCCAGCTCCCAGGGGAAACCCCGCAGGCTTTTGCGGACCGGCTGTGGCCGGTGTACCGGAAGGCTTGCCCGGGGACGCCGGACCGAGCGTTCCTGAACAGCGATTCCCTGGCGGCGAACAGCTTGTCAAAGGTCCGGGCCAAGGCAGAAGCCTGGTTCAACCCCAAAGATCCCCAGACCACAGAGCTCACAGTAATTAGGCAGCTCACTCTGGCTTACAAAAACGGAAGGGGAGCCAATGCACATCCACCCAAGGGAAAGGTGCATGAGATAAAACCCGGACCGGGTAGGAAAGAGTGGCACCAGGAAGGGAGTAACCCCCCAACACAAAGACGAATTGTTACGGGTGTGGGAAGGATGGTCACTGGCGGAAGGAGTGCAAAAACCCTTGGAAGGATAACAAGGGAAAGCATCCCACAGCCCCAGCCCAAAAGGCAGGGGCAGGGACCCCTTCCGCAGAGGTCGAGTCACTTTTTGACGCCATGAGGTCCTTACTGATTGGCCAGGGGAGAGTAGCAGCCGCCACCGGTGCTCTCACCCAGTCAGCCCCATCCAATCCACAGCCGTGACTAGAGCCAGCGCAGCTTGTTTATCTGTGTTCTCTCCGGTATGGTGAGTGGAAAAGACCCCTTTTGGAGATGGAGGTGGAGAAGGTGACGAGGACCTCTCTGTTAGACACGGGGGCATCATGCACCATGGTCTACTCAGCTAACCCCATCACCTCACCGCTCTCCAGCGGGGTCCCATACAGTCTATCGGGGCTCACAGGTAGGGAACAGGCCGGCTCGTTTTCCATCCCGCTCGCCATTCGGTTAGGACCGCTCCGCTCCAAGTGGACGTGTGTCCTGATGAAATGAGATGTGGAGGGTGGAAGAGGGGTCCTGGGGGCCGACTTTATCGTGGGTCACGGGATCCTAGTGGATTTGAGGAATCACTGCCTTTAGGGGGCAGGTAGAGTAAAGAACGGAGAAGTCGTAGTAATCCCGGGAAAGGAAGGGAAGGGAAGGGGACCCTCTGCACCATGAAGCCCAAAGAGGATTATAACCTCGGGCTCATGGTCAGCAACACCCCGCCGGAGTTACAGGCATTTGTGCAGGCCCACCTGGCCACATTTGCCACTCACAAGCACGACTGCGGGAGGGTCACAGGGTTTGAGGTCCGCGTAGACGGGGGGCCCCATGGCCCGACCACAGAAACAGTATAACTTCCCCGGGGAAGCAGAGCCGGACGTGGAAGCAGCCATGGTTAGTGCAGCAGGGAGTTCTGAGACCGATAGCTACCCACGTGAATTCTCCATTATGGCCGGTCAGAAAGCCGGACAATTCCTGGTGGGCCACGGTGGACTATCGAGAGCTCAATAGTAACATCCCGGCCTGCGCACCCACAGTAGCAGCAGTTGCCGACCTCATCGGGAGTATTCCAGCATCCGCGACCGCTTTCACGGTGCTGGACATTTCAAATGGGTTTTGGTCCATCCCTGTAAGGAGGGAGGATCAGTACAAGTTTGCCTTTACGTTTAAAGGGCAACAGTACACGTGGAACTGTTTGCCACAGGGCTTCCACAACAGCCCCAGCATTTTCCATCAGTGCATGGCCAACAGTTAGAAGGATTTTAGCCAGCCCAGACAGTTGGGTCAATTTGTGGATGACATGCTCCTGTTCACTGATTCGAAAGAGGAGCATGGCCCGCTATTGGCCGAACTGCTGGAGCTGTTAGGGCAGAAGGGTTTCAAGGTAAATCCCAGGAAAGCGCAGATCGGCCAGCAGGAGGTGAAATTCCTCAGTCTGACCGTCCGCGCTGGAGAAAGGGCCATAGATAAGGCTAGGAGGGAGGCGGTACAAGAACTACCGGTCCCTAACACAGTAACGGGTGTGAGGTCATTTCTAGGGCTAACCGGGTACTGTAGAGACTTTATTGAGGACTATGCAGCCACCGCAGCCCCTCTGCTCCGACTCCTACACAAGGAAGTGGAGTGGCTTTGGGATGAGGGTTGCCAGGCAGCATTTGTCAGGCTCAAAGAAGACTTGCAGACCGCACCAGCTCTAGGGGCCATAGATGGGGGGAAAGAGTTTTCCCTGGCTGTAGCAGCCAGCAGGGACAGCCTGAGTGCCGTGCTGCTCCAAGAGCGGCACGGCCGGCGGTCTACTCCTCCAGGATATTCACAGATGTGGAACGGAGCTATTCCAATTGTGAGCGGCATCTTTTGGCCACACATTGGGCTGTGAAAAGATCATTGATCTTCACAGGCACCTCTCCCATCACCCTCCTCACCCATCACACACCCACCCAGATGCTTCTGGACGGGAGGATCAAGGATGGGACAGTGAGCAGTGCCCGCATTGCCCGCTGGACCTTGCTCCTCTCACAGATGGATCTGAAGATGAAGGGTCTCTGTGAGCCAAAGCTCGCAGCCAACATGGTATATCCTGGAACAGCCCAGTTCCATTGAAGGGGTTTGGGAAGTAAACATAGGATTACGGGCCGGGATACATCCCACAGGCCGCGAAATCTATGTAGACAGTTCCAGCATGGTATCTGCTGACGAGCGTCTCACGGGGTGTGGAGTTTACGACCCAGCGGCAAACATTGCCCTGGTGATTAAGCTCCCCAGCACCATGAGCGTCCAGCAGGCTGAACTGTCCGCGGTGGTGTACGTTGTTACGCACCCCGAAATCTTCCCCACCCCCTACACGATTTGCTCGGACAGCATGTTCATGTGCAATTTGTGTATGGAGTACCTGGCCATCTGGTCCCACCGCGGATACACCTCCGCTGACGGGAGACCCCTCACAGTAAAACCCCTGCTGGAAAAGATCCTGGCAGCAGTGGGGGAGGAAGGGGAGGTTTTCATCCACAAGGTGAAGGCCCATTCCTCCACAGAACCCCACGGCCAAGGCAACCAGCAGGCTGGCTTGCTCGCCAAGGAGGGTGCCCGCACAGGCACTTTCTGGGACCAGACCCATGGCGGCGGTCAGAGGTAGGGACGGGACCCAAAGGAGTGTAGGGGTAGCGTTTGCCCCGGACCTAAAGACGGTCCAAGCCCAAGACCCCGTCCTAAAAGCAGTCCTCAGTGCAGTCGCTGAGGGAAAGGGAGTAGAAGGTCCGTACGGCACAGCGACCCTCTCCGTTAAAGAGGGCATGCTGTTCCGGGGGGAACAGTGGGTTGTGCCGCAGCAGCACCGGAGGGAATTCCTTCAACTGGCCCATGAGGGTCCAGGAGCAGGACACCCCGAGCCTGAGACCACCTGGCAATGGGTGGAACAGGCAGGATGGTGGCCGGGACTCAGGGACGATGTCCGCGAGTTCTGTGCAGGCTGTCTTGTGTGCGCTGCGAACAACCCTGACCCCCACAAAAGGAAGGTCCCTATGGGACACGTCAGGAGGGTAGAGGGACCATGGCAGTCGATACAAGTCGACTACATCGAGCCCCTGCCCACCACCCAGGGAGGCTTTAAGTACTGCCTAGTCCTGGTGGACGTGTTTACCAAGTGGGTAGAGGCCTTTCCCTGCAGAACTGCCACAGCTCTGGGTACTGCCAGGATCCTGGTCCGAGAAGCGTTCTCGAGGTGGGGACTACCACAGTATGTGGAGTCCGACCAAGGGAGTCACTTCACCGGACAGGTGATGCAGAACACCCTGATGCTGCTAGACATCAAAGGGAAATGGCACGTGGCCCACAACCCCCAGTCATCGGGGATTATAGAACGCATGAATCGGACCCTCAAAGAAAGGTTAAGAAAGGAAACGGTGGACTCGCCCCGTAAATGGGCCGAGGTCCTACCGTTGGTTTTGATGGGGATCCGGGCCAGCCAGTCTAAAGGCATGGGGTATTCCCCGTACGAGCTAATGACTGGCAGGGTTATGTGGACCCCCACCCATGTACTAGCCCCGGTGCTCAGCTCAGGGAGGTAAACCGGGACAGGTTTGCCCGAAACCTCTGAGCACCTGAAGCAGGTCCATGAGCAGGCGGCTGGGAACATGGGAAGGCAGCATCGGAGTAACCGATTGTTGCTCGAACCGAGAAAGCACCACGAGTGGGAGATAGGAGATCAGGTTATGGTAAGAAATTATGCCCGAGTAGGTAGTTTGGAACCATTGTACATGGGGCCCTACAGTATTGTAGATAAAGCCAGCCCCATGGTATACGCCGTGACGATGCCCCGGCGTACAAAATGGTTCCATATCAACCAGTGTAAGCTGTTTACATCTGAAAGGGGAAAGCAGCCAGTTGGGGTAAGGTCTGAGGATAAAGATCCTCAGCCTGCAGCAGGAGCGAGTTCAGAGACTGCACAGGCAGGCGCTGTGACTTGCTTGAAGGGAGGGACCATCCCACCCATCGATTGGGACACTCCCCCACTCTTCTGGGATCCAGACGAGGGGGAGGGACCGGAGGTCGAAAACCCCGCCCCGGACCCAGCCATGGGACCTGGGGGCGGAGACTCTCAGCAGCAGGCTGCGAAGAGTTACCTGCCCCTAGCCCGGGTTCGGGAGAGGTCAAGCCTGGGGGAGCAGCGGTTTGGGTAAAAGGCCCATCGGCCAAGAAAGCCCCACCCGTCAAAGCCCCTAGAAGGTCCCCACGGACGCCCCAGCCGAGAAAGCCATGGTTACCAACCCTCCAGTTACCAAGGGCCGCCCCTCGAGTCAGGGAGAGGTCCAAGGACACAGGTCCTCAGCCAGCAGCCACGGGCTGCGAGGGACCAACAGTGAGGACGGTGCGGTCACGCTGGGGGTAGCGGCGAGCCGTAGTCCGACCAGGGATTAGCCTGGCCGCCCGGAGACGGGTGGCGGATGTATATAGTTTTAGTTTAAGTAAAGTGTAATTATTTAGCTTAAGTTTGGGTGTTCTGATTTAAGTTAAATAAGGTGATGGGTAGTTTTATGTAAGTAGTCTGTTAAGAGGGTATATTTGAGTCGAGGTCGCGGGACCCGACCATGCTTCACCAAGCCAGAGAATCTCTTGGGGACCTGGCTGCATGTTTTTACATCTTTTTGCAGAAAGACTTTTAGGATGGAAGGGATCGTGATCCTATTTACCCTGATTGGGATGAGCGTCGAAGGACGGGTCGACGTCCAAGACTCCCACATCTACGGGTGCTCGGGAGACAAGGCGCCCACAGTGATCGATGGGAGCGGTGAACGGGATGCGGAGGAAACCGCCGTCTACGTCCACGAGGGAAGGTGGCCAGGATGGCTGGGGTCCAATTCGTCTCAGTACTCCAGCCAAACTGGATTCACGTACGGGGAGGCCTCCCTCCTGTGCCCCAGGGTACGAGTCGTTACCACGAGGGTCAGCGTCACCGTTGGAAAGCGAATATGTTTGACGTGTAAAGGACACATTCCTCTGGATAGGTGGTGGTGGCTCAGAAAGTTGAGCAAGAACATGAGGAACCCCGAAGTCGAGTGGGAACGGTTGGGAAACAACACCCATCGGACGATTACAGGGACTCATGGAGGATTAAGCGTGTGTTGGGACAAGTGGTGGGAACCGGACCAAGGGATTTATATCTGTATGTGGGGGTCAGAGAAGGTCTGCCCCGCAGGCATATCCATTATTTTCCACCGGCAGTGGCAAGACACCGGGGAGGGGATGAGGTGGGATACCAGCCTGAAGGCATGCACAGTCCCATTCTCCCCGATCCCAGTCAATGCCACCGAGCTGGTAACCCGTCCCCGTAAGCCCCCGGTGCAGGCGGCGAGGTTATCCAGGGAAGGTTGCCCCACCGTCACCAAGGGACCAGGGAATGGGTTGGTACTAGTCCCCACCGATCAGATGCTGTACCAGGGGGTACACTACGTGGTAGCCTCCGTGATTTTAAATCTCACCGAGGTACATTTACCGGAGTGGTGCCCCAAAGAAACAGAGCAGCAATATCAAGCCCTATTACAGGACTTGTTCAAGAAGTTTTACGAGTTCGATTTTGCCCACGTGGACAAGACCGAACTGTACACCACACACCGAGAGTTTTTGGGTAATGCAGGGAGACAAAGAAGGGGAGTATGGAATGATGTTTTTACTGCGTTTAATACTGGGTCCTCTGTCCTCAACAGTTTGGATGACATAGAGCTGCGGACCCAGATAAACGGTTTAAAAACACAGTTAAAGAAAATATTACTGGATGAGAACAAGGTAGTGGGCTCGGAGTTGCATGAGGACCAGGCCATGACGGTCCATTTAAAGGAAATCATAGCCGAGTTGGAAAAGCACACAAAGACGGTAAATGCTCTCATAAAGAGGACAGAAATGCTTCAGACCAGGCTGCGCAGAATGAGGTGTGCATGCTATATGGGGCGTGGCTACTGGGCGAGGGCCGCAGTAATCTGGAGGATTTAAAACAGGGTTTGGTCCCCTCCTGGATTAGCAACAAGCACCTTGCAGCCCTCCACCCTTTTGAGAATGTATTGAGCCCGTGCCAACTCCGGCTAGCCTCCGAAGGCTACCCAGTCCCCGTGGATTGTGGGCGGTCCAACAACACAATCATGGGAGTAGTAGTTAGGATGCCGGTCATGGGTAGGACAGCCCAACCCGCCCCGGTATACAGGGTGGAGAACATTGGAGTCATTCAAAGGGGTGCACACATTCGTTTCACAGCAGTCCCGCCTTACGTCATTAAGTGGGAGCACGCCATGACAGGTACTGACCTCTCAGGGTGCCGGAGCCGGGGAGCACACAGAATCCTGTGTCCCCAGCACTTGAATGGCTATTCAAAACCGCAGTGTGGGTTCAGAGTTGCTGGCGCGAAACCTATAAATTGTACCATGGAGGCAATGGCACAAGGCCATGTTACCCCGCATGTAGCATATATAGGTGGGACATATTGCGTCACCACCGGCGCGTCCCACTACCAGCATGGACAGCATAGCTGGTGTCCGGTTAGTGACAGCAGCTTCTGTTTTAAACCCGTGGCAGAAGTTCAAGTGGCCCAGGAGCAAACCAATCCTGAACCCTCCACTGTTCACCTCACTGTGAAGGAGAATTTTACGAATTTGCAAAAGTACGTAGCACACTTCGGCTACGAAATTCCCCCTCTCCCTGAACACCTTACCAAAATACTCAAAGCCGTTATAGTTTCGCAGAAACATTTTTACACTCTCGAACAGAAAACAGTAGAGATAGGGACTAAGATATTGGATATTGTGATTCCACACTGGTGGGACATTTTCAATATTATAGAGGTCCCTTCGTGGATCAGACTGGCTTACCACATGCTCGTGGTTTGTCAGTTAGGGATAGTGTTGTATTTAGTTTGCATTCAATGTAAGGGAAAAGGTCAGTGGTCAGAATTCCAAAACCAGAGGATCTGGAAGGAACATTATGTAAAGGTGGAGGGAGATACGCCTGTTTAAGTCTTTTTCCCTGTATTTGTAATGAAAGATTTTTGGTTTTTGTTTGTTATTTTTAATAAAGGTTTTTCTGTTGTTTTTTTGCGACGCGTTTAATAAAGATGTGTGTGTACCAAGTGGTGCAGGGGTGTTGGACCCCCTCCGTGCTTGGATGTGTGTAAAGTCTGTAATTTATCCTATGTATGCTTATGTACACTACATTTTCGCGGAATGGGAAGTGCATGTGTCGTGGGTATATTAGATAGGTAATTACAAGGGGAAGGTTGACTATGGAGGGTCAGGAAAAATTTTGCTCACCTTAAAAGTATGATACTTCAAGCAAGTTTTAGTATCACAGGGAGGAGTGTAAGATTTGCAAAATTTCTACATTTCCCCAAAGGTTATTATTAATAAAAGGGACCCTGCGTGGACATTTTAAATCAAAAAGGGTACCCAAGATGGCGTCCGCGCCTCGTGGCAGAAAGCCTGAGAGATTTTTTAAAAACTTGGACTCTGCGACGCAGGCAGCTTGTGGAGAAATCGAAACCAAAGCTGCAGTTTCTGTGAAGAGAGACTTTGCATTTTGAAAACCAGACAGGACTTTAAATTATGTATTAGACCAAATTGGAGACAAATCTAAACCCAGTTAGGCCTATAGTTAAGGCCATCAAGCAGTTTGCATAAATAATCGGAAACAGATTAAGGAAGCCATCGAGGCTGGACAGACCCATCAAGGTGTATTCATAACGAAACAAGTCAACTATCGGGCCAGTAGATGCGATTACCGGCCATCAAAAAACAGTTAGCATAGACTGCTACCATTATTTAAAATAGCCCACCAAGGTTAAGACAAAGAACTAACCTGATTTGGCGCGCAGATAAGGGCCATCCATAGGAGTATGATTGAAGGCCCCGGGTAGCAATCTCTCTCTTCTCTCTGGCCTCTTTTTCTTGCTCCTCGCCCTCGTGGCTGCTGCTCTTTCCCCATCCCGCGCTTACCCCCTGGCCTCTGCCCGTGCCTTTTCCGCACTCCATCTGGAAACACCCAGGCATTGCATCGGGTGGACACGGACAATCCAGGTCAGGCGAGGCGGGACGCGACGAGGCGAGGAGGCAAGACGAATTGAGGAGACGAATTGAGGAAGACGATTGAAGACAAGCTTCGAATGATCAAGCCTTCAGTCTCAGCTAACCTGTGACTATCTTCATATAAACTTCAACCGCCGACCGAGGAAGAGGAACCGCCATCCCTGCAAGGCAAAGTACCCAAGCAGAGACTTAACTTTGGGGTACTCGTACCTGGACAACACCCTTGCAGCACCCGGAGACCACGTGACGACGGCAGGCTCCAGAGAGCACAAACAGTGAACCCCATCCCCACCGCTGTTTTGAGTTCAGCAGATCTTTGATTGGTGAGCATAAATTCTGGCCCCTCATAGCTTAATCTAGTTAGGTATAGGGGCTGGGATAAGGATAAGGGGATTGTTAAAATAGTTGTTTTCCCTTGATGTGCCGTGTGTTCCCCATTCCCTGTATAAGTATAGTTGTTTGTATTCGCCTGTAATTTTACACCAGTAACTTCTCATAAGACTGTTATTTTTTCTGTTTAATAAAATCTTGAGTTTTGCTTACATCCAAACCACCTGTCTAGTGGAGCCTTTTCTGTATCGCCGCCTGTACCTAAGTCCGGTGTCTAGAACCCAGGGGCGTGGGAGCGATTCGAACCGCTCATAAACAGTCAGAGGCATAACTGACTGGGCGTACATGTCAAACACCACCCCCTACAACCCTCAGATATCTGTGCTCCTCCAATTCTGGCCGCTTGAGCATCCCGATTTTAATCACTCCACCATTGGCGGCCATACCTTCAGCTGCCGGGGCCCTAAGTTCTGGAATTCCCTCCTTAAACCTCTCCAACTCTCTCTTCTCCATTAAGACGCTCTTTAAAACCTACCTCTTTGATCAAGCTTTTGGTCACCTGCCCTAATATCTCCTTATGTGGCTCAGTGTTAAATTTTGTTTGATAACGCTCCTGTGAAGCGCCTTGGGATGTTGTTGTTGTTACACTTGTGGATTCCACTGCAGCCAAGGCAGTAGTCCATCCATTCTCTAAAAAGGAATATCCATTGTTCATAATCATCCAGTTTTTATACTAGTGGTTACATTTGCAAAAAAACATGCAAAATAACTCAGCAGTCAAGGAAAGCAATTCTCTTTAGTGAACATAGCATCCCCCAAACAATTTGCTCCAGGACATTGTCCCAGGGTAGCTACAAGACACATTTTAAAAAGAGGGTGGAAAAGCATTTGGGATGGAGGTACATCTACTTTTTGCTGAAATCATTTGATTAAGTATTCCTCTAGCAACATCCTTGTAAAAATTAACAGACATTTAATGGATACAGCAAGATGCACTTTCATGTTGATGTTTGCCATATTTAAGAGTTGCTGTTATGTGTGCGACCCAAGGACGGTGGTTTATTAATATCAGCTTGTATTCTAGATTACCTACAATCCTTAAGCAATCACTGCTACCAGGTGAATTGTGGCAGAAGTTATTTTAGGAGATTTTGCAAGTTAATTACTTGAATATAGTAATTTAAAGTTTTGAGCACTAATCAACTTTTATGAAAAGAAAATAGGAACTTAGGAAAGTGAAACTACAACTTGAGGAAATGGCTCTCTTTCAAGATAGTCAAGTGTGGCAATCAAGATAGTGTAAATTACACTAAAAATATCCAGGATCGGAAAGTTAATAGTTCAATTTCAAATCAGTGAAGTGGGGGAATAAGTTGTTAATATTGTGCCCTACAGTTTACAATGCCTCCATAACACAATTACATGATGACTGCAGATAAAGGCTACCATTTAGCTCATTCATCCAAAAAGAACAGTCTAGTCACCAGATCATACTGTCGAAAAAGGGTCCAAAAGTACCTCAAGATTAACTACCTCAAAGCAATGACCAATATTTACCTTAAACATACCATTTCATATCTTGCATACTTCTATATGGTTCTGCTTTAATCACCTTCTATCAAGGCCAAGAGTGCAAGTTTCTCTAATCTACCCTCCAGAGCTCAGGACTCTGATATTGGGCTCTTTTCTGAACTACCTCCAGGGCTTGAATGTTTTACCTTGTGTCCTACCATATTTTGCATGACCAAAACTGGACAATGCTCAAGGTATACAGCTTTAGCACAATATCCTGACTTGTACTCTACCAATCTCAATTCTTTCGCTGTGGGAAATTACATCAGGACATAACAAACAGGGTGGATAAAGGGGAACCAGTGGATATGGTGTATTTGGACTTCCAAAAGGCATTTGACAAGGTGCCACACAAAAGATTACTGCACAAGATAAAAAATCACGGGATTGGGGGTAATATACTGGCATGGGTGGAAGATTGGCTATCTAACAGAAAACAGAGAGTGGGGATAAATGGTTCATTCTCGGGTTGGCAATCAGTAACTAGTGGTGTTCCGCAGGGGTCAGTGCTGGGACCCCAACTCTTTACAATCTATATTAACGATGTGGAGGAGGGGACCAAGTGCAACATATCCAAGTTTGCCGACGATACAAAGGTGGGAGGGAAAGCAGTAAGTGAGGAGGACATAAAAAACCTGCAAAAGGACATAGACAGGCTAAGTGAGTGGGCAGAAATTTGGCAGATGGAATATAATGTTGGAAAGTGTGAGGTTATGCACTTTGGCAGAAAAAATCAAAGAGCAAGTTATTATCTAAATGGAAAGAAACTGCAAAGTGCTACAGTACAAAGGGATCTGGGGGTCCTGGTGCATGAAACACAGAAGGTTAGTCTGCAGGTACAGCAGGTGATCAGGAAGGCCAATGGAATCTTGGCTTTTATTGCAAGGGGGATGGAGTATAAAAGCAGGGAAGTCTTGCTTCAGTTATACAGGGTACTGGTGAGGCCACACCTGGAATACTGCATACAGTTCTGGTTTCCATATTTAAGAAAAGATATACTTGCTCTCGAGGTGGTTCAGAGAAGGTTCACTCGATTGATTCCGGAGATGAGGGGGTTGACTTATGAGGAAAGGTTGAGTAGGTTGGGCCTCTATTCATTGGAATTCAGAAGAATGAGAGGCGATCTTATCGAAACATATAAGATTGTGAGGGAGCTTGATCGGGTGGATGCGGGGAGAATGTTTCCACTGATGGGTGAGACTAGACCTAGGGGGCATAATCTTAGAATAAGGGGCTGCCATTTCAAAACTGAGATGAGGAGAAACTTCTTCACTCAGAGGGTAGTAAATCTATGGAATTTTCTACCTCAGAGAGCTGTGGAAGCTGCGACATTAAATAAATTTTAAAAGGAAATAGACAGACAGTTTCCTAGCTGATAAGGGAATGAAGGGTTATGAGGAGCGGGCAAGGAAGTGGACGCGAGTCTAGGTTTGGATCAGCCATGATCCTATTGAATGGCGGCGCAGGCCCGAGGGGCCGTATGGCCTACTCCTGCTCCTACTTCTTATGTTCTTATGTTATCCAAACACCTGTAAAGGAGGGGGGAAAATAGACTATAAATCACCCTAAGCCTCTGTGAATGGAGTAGATCTGCAATCAATCCTCTCAGATATATGCATGGCAAGGATTTGGGGAAAAAAAGAAAAACCATTACCAGGTTTGGGTGGAAGAGGGGAGAAAAGAGAGTAAGAAAGACGAGGAAGAATCCTTTTGTTAGGATTATACCTGTAACAACAGCATAACAAACAAAAGCACAAATGAGGTGCTTCAAATAACTCCATGTTAACAGGATTGCAACTTTCCAAACTGGTGGCACTCCCTTTCCTCCAAAAACGTGCTTGGGTATATCCCGTTGCTTGTAGACTGGCAGAGATTAAGGAAACTGAAACATCCACACAGTGTGCACCCCGCTTCATCCAACCGGACATACTGAAACAGACAAGTCTCTGCTAAAGATAGCTGTCGCCCTGCTAGCTTGTCCAAGATATAACTGTTTAGCGTGTTTCTTGTGCACCATTACCAGTTATCCTGTTCTTACATAGGTAGCAGCAACAAAATAATACAGCAAGATAAGAAACAGAATATAGACAGAAATTTCTTCATCTTTACCAAAAGGCTCACTCCCAAGCCTCTGTCATGATGCTTTATAGCCACTGAAACGTGCACAAGGAGTCTAGGATGACTGACAGTCTGATTCTTTCCTTTATCTATTTGCCTTTCCCTAGCTGGCATGCAAAAAGTCCTCGCCTCAGCAACTTACATACATGCATATTACATAGAATGTACAGCACAGAAACAGGCCATTCGGCCCAACTGGTCCATGCTGGTGTTTATGCTCCACACGAGCCTCCTCCCACCCTACTTCATCTAACTCTTATCAGCATATCCTTCTATTCCTTTCTCCCGCATGTGCTTATCTAGCTTCCCCTTAAATGCATCTGTGCTAATCACCCCAAGTACTTCCTGTGGTAGCGAGATCCACATTCTAACTACTCTCTGGGTGAAGAACTTTCTCCTGAATTCCCTATTGGATTTATTAGTGACGATCTTATATTTAATGATCCCTTGGTGTAAGGTTTGCAAAATTTCAGCAGCCCCCGAAGATTATTTTTATTAACGAAAACCTGGTTGGAATGTACCTTAAAAACCCAGGACATCAAAGATGGCTATCAGGCCTCATGGCAAAAGAGAAAGCCAGCCTGTCTGAATATCTCCCATCACTGGCTGACAAAGGATTGAAAAAAATACCAGCCTCTGAGTACTTGAAACTGTCAATCAACTGCGGTTTAGGAAGTTTTCAACACGGAACAAAGGATTGTTTGTTTACAAGCCCTCAGCAGTGTTGACTCAAGGGCTTAAGCACTTGAAGCTGTCAATCAATTGCGGTTGGACGGTGACCACAGGACAAAGGATTGTTTACACAAACACTTGAGTACTGTTTACCGAACACTTAAGGTTTGTTTGCCCAGCACTCGAGAAATCAGTGGGACATTTCAAATTGGTCAGCTCCATTCACAGACCAGTTAAACGAATGGGAAACGCATTCAAACCCATTACAGTCAATGGGGACAGATTGGTCCCTTTTGTACAACCCAGAGACGTCCAGATTTGGGCGCGAAGATGAGGGCTCCCAAATGGGGTATAAAGATAGCCCCTCAGGATGCCATTCTCTCTCTCTCTACCGCCTCGCCTCCGGTGCCCTGCCTTCAAGAGGAATGTCACAGCCCGCCCAAAGAAGTGGAATACCAGCAGTTACTTTTGAATTACTGGGGTATCTCTACTTCGGGCGGTGAAAAATCCAAGGCAGACTGCAGGGCACGGAGCAGGCGTTTCAACATCGTAGACTGGTGAGCATAAACTTCCTGGCCCATTACAAGGCAACCTAGATAGGTGTAGGTATAATGGGAATTAATGGGGGATTTTGTTAAATTGTAATTTTAGTCAATTTTCCCTCGATGTGTCCGTCTTCTTTTCTCCTCCCCGTTAAAGTAAAAGTGTGCTGTAATTCATAATTATTATTATTATTATTTTTTTTTTTAAACTGTATAGCAATTTATCCTTCATTTCAATAAAACATTGGCTTTCTTTGCACCAAACCACTGGTCTCGTTTTGTCTATATCGCTACTGAAATAAGTCCGGCGGTCAGAACCAAAGGGTAAGCGATTCGAACCGCACGGGGCTGGAACAGCTCAGACACACGGCTGACTGACCAGGCAAAAACCCCAAAACCAACCACCAAAACCCCCTACATTGGCAACTCGGCCGCAATGAGAAGCTTGCTGTGTAAGACCTGCATTTCACCATTATGTGGTGCAGCACAGGGGCAGTCTCCGGATACAGTATTAAGTAATTGCAGACAAAATTAAAATTTCCTGATTACACCAATGATCACCCATCGGATAAGTTATTGTAACTAAATATTGCATCAAAACAAGGAGCATACAGAGATGCTTCTGGAGTAATTTTATTGAAAGAGAAATGTAGTGCACTGAACTTGCAGATTAAATAGAGGGGTTTAACCTGGCAGCAGCCATTAATCAAGGTTTGCGAGAACAGATGGATGACAAAAAAACGTTGTTCTTGCATCACTGCAGTTACAGTTGCTATATTAAAGGTGATTAAGTACAGAAGCTCCAACAGGGATCTGGACATGGTCCATCTGTTTGAGAAACTGTGGAAAATGTGGTACAATTTTATACATTGCTGTCATATTCATTCTACAGCCATTTTAGAGTGGGATATTCTCCACCACTACATGCTTGAGTAACCTCATGGTATTACAAATTAACAAATATATATATCTATTGCATAGTCTTCCTTTCAGGGTTAAACCTGGAATCAAGGTAGTGCCCTGGTGGATCAAGATCATGCCACAATATTTGATCAGAGAAATACTAGAAAAAGTAGGCTTTCAGACAAGAGTTGTTTAACTTTTCTTCTAATTTTCCCCCCTTCTCCCTTTTTTGGGTGGATTTTTATTTTCTGTATTTTTATTCTTTAGTAAAATTACTAAACCTCTGCAGCCAGTCGCTATTGTTTTCTGTTTTTGGATCCTACAGATTCAAATTTGCCAAATGAGCCTTTTCTCTACTTCAATGTTTAGGATAGTCTGGTTCAGATAATCCTAGGCTGCATTTGAGGCATATTAATTTAGTATTGTGCCCCTACTCACTACTCTAATCAACACAGCTATCTCCTACAAATGTTACTGAACTACTGTCACAGTAAGATTTTGCATGGTTGTATGTTTGGTACAGTTTCATTGTAATTTTAAATAAATTGTAACACATTTGTCAGTAGACAAACAAATGAACCTCAATAAAACTTGTTTTTAATAAAAAAGGGTTGCGACATAGCACAATCTTAACAGTTTTATTATATCATGTGGTGGGGGGCAGCTGCAGCAGCTAGTATGAACACAATAGTCTTGCCTCAGCATTAATCAATAATGCTGCAGGTGAAAAATAGAAGGAATGCAAAGTAGGACATGATGTCTAGCACTCTTGAGCCCAAAGATGAATAATTAAGTTTCAAATATTTGGGGTAGGTTCTCACCGACAATCCTGATCTCAGCTGCACTGCTGTAGAGAGGGCACTAAGGACCGGCCAGGCACTTCCCTGGGATGGAGTACTGGGGCATGGAGGAAGAGATGAAGTAGTTACCTCCTTGTATTTGTTTCTGAGCAGTGTCAGCAGCATCCAGGAAAAGAAGACATCCACTTTGTCTGGATAAAGCCATTGTGTTGACTCAGCCATTAGTCACCATGTGGTACACAAGCCGAAGAATGTACAGGACCAGAAGAGACCATCTGGAGGGTCCCAAAATTCAAAAATTCTGTACTATCCTCGATCTCTTATATCCCTCGATCACTTATTTCACCAAAATTTATCAAGCTCCCACTTGCATCTGCTGACATGCTCTGCCTCTCTGAGCGTTCTGCTCCACATATTCCCCAGCCACTCTGATTTAAAGAGTTTGGTCACTTTCCCTCTTCTGAGCTCAATTCCACATCCCTTTGAATATATACAACTGGACTTAATAGTTGATTAGACAAGTCCCGTCTCTGAAATTCACTCGGCTTTGGGCTTGCAGATCATGCAGTCAGGTGGTGTTTTATCATCACCGAGCTCCATCCTATTTCCGATATATATTGGATTTGAGTACATAACCTAGGCTAATTCTTCAGTGCAATGCTGGGGGAGTACAGCATTGTGGAGGTGTTACCTTTCATATAAGGCATCAAATCAAGATTCCTGTCTGCTTGCTCAGTAGGCACAATTTGAAGAGCAGGGATATCTCTCCCAATATCCTGGCCAACAAATTATCTGGTTTGTTTGAGGAACCTTGCTGTGAGCAAATTGGCTGCCACATTTCTTAAAATCAGTGACTGCACTTCAAAAGTAAACACATTAGGCAATCTGGAGTATGTAAAAAGGCACAGCATAAAATGCAAGTTTTGCTTTGCAGATGCTGTAATTGTAGCCTAAATGCACCTTAAGACACTAAATATGTGATAGTTGAGGTGGGGAGAAAAGGGGATAAATTGTAGAACTCACTATTTAGATAGCAATTTAGCATCATGAACATGAATACACACCCCCACAGAGCAAACAAAAACTTTGCCTTTTATTCCAATAAACTTACCCAATTAAGAGAAGGATGGAACAGACAAACACAAAACCCATGGTATACTTCAGTGCATTCTTCACTTGCTGAAAAGAACAGAAGCAATTAAGGTCAATATCAACATCAACCATAAGTGAGAGTTGCATTTTTCTGATTTTTTAATAGCAGGAGCAACTGGACAAGTTGAAAAGAAAGGGACCTTAAGGCCTAGATGCAGAATACCCAGCATGTCAATTCTCCAAGTAAACCTACTTTTGAAAAGAAAATCTAAAAACAGCATACATTATCACTGACTTTGTCAACTTAGGTGGCTAAGTGCATTGCAGCTGGAGTTTGGTGTCCATTTCTGAGGTTGCAATCCTTATATAGCTGGGTAGGTACAATTGGCTTACTAACATAACTATCGCTGTACTAGAAACAGTAGAGACTCGGTGGTAATATTGATTTAACTAACAGCACACTATCCTAACAGTTGAGCTTTCAAAACTGAAATACTTGAGAGTTATGAAGGTTTTCACTGTATTGCCCCTTTCAAGACCTACATTCTTCATCCAATATTGTGATTCTATCACATACTTGGTAATTCATTGGAAAAAAAAAAGTTAATCTGAAAGCTGCTAGTGACACTATTTAAAATGTGAAAGTAGTAAGCATGCTGCAGCTCCATCTTCATTAGGCTCTGACCTGATCCCATTGCCTTGACAACCGCTGGTACTAAGTTTAAAAAAAAACTGTCCTTAGATTTGCATAGAGTTTACAGCACAAAAACGGGCCATTCGGCCCAACTGGTCCATGCTGGTATTTATGCTCCACACGAGCCCCCTCCCACCTCTCCATCTAACCCCATTAGCATAACCTTCTATTTCTTTCTCCCTCGTGCTTATCTAGCTTGCCTTAAATGCATCAAATGTAAGTCACGGGGAAACTGTTGCTGCTCCTTCTGTGCATTTTATCCAATTTCACTATTTTATTCAGAGATCAAAACCAACATGAAGATACAGTTGACACAAAGAAAAATTCTTCAAATCTAGATCAGAGCTGTCCAAACCTTTTCTCTCTGTGGGATCCATAGGTTTGTAAACATGAAGCCACAGAGGGCAAATCTAAAGTTTGAATCCATCAATCTGTATACATCTCAAGTTGCCGATACTAACAGATTCAGGTGTTCTGATTTAGAATTTATCCGCCAATGATGCAACAGCACCAAGGAAAACTATTTATAAATCTTCAAGCCCACAAAATTCAAACAGGACAAAATCAGCAAAGATGAAATAGAAGCACAAATAGGGCCGAGTTGGTTAGGCTTTGAAATCGGATGTGATGTGATTTTCCAGATTGTCAGAGCTCAGACATCACACAGCCTGCGAGCTGCTCATTGGACATCCCAATCTAGACAATATGGTGCCACTGGTACTTTGAGACATCCAGAAAGTCGACAGTTGGGATTATCGGGGGGTGGGGGGGTGGTGAGGGGAAGAGAGATATCTCTGGCATAATTAATGTTTAAATGGTCAAAAGAGTAATTGGTGAAAAGGAGGGTCATGTTAGCAACACAAGGTGCCTGCGTTCAGTATCCACAAGGCAAAGTTTGGTTCTGTGTAGCTAGCAAGTTTTTTTTTTCTTGAAACTTGAACTATGTTCTACCTAGAACGTTTTGAAGCTTTATTATTTTTGATAAAATTGGTTCGGAACACAATTTGGCAGCAGCCTATGAAAAACAGTTCACAAACCATTTCTTAAAACTTTACATATTCATTGCACAAAAAAACAATGGACTACAGATTTAGGCAGCTGCAGAAATCTGCATGCCTTTAGCTAAGAAAATGCTATTTCAATTTGCAACAGTGATGGATTGATTGTAGGAGTCATCTATCAAGGAGACATTTCTTCCTTTCCCACATGAAGGATGTTTCTCCTTGAATACCCAACAGAACTCATTCTGATGCACAGAATAGTAACCCTCTCATTGGCAGCAGATGCTGCTGCCAACATAATATAACAAGTTATAGAAATGTGAAAGCGCACAGCTGTATTCCAGTTCAGGAGTACTCTATTCAACTACTATAACAAAGAGAAACCTTTGCTGAGGGAGACACATGATTACATCACTCTGCCCCAACAGCCTCACGGTGGCCAAGTAGTATGACTGTAAACAATGAGGTCACATTATTAAGAACATAGAAACAGGAGTAGGTCATTTAGCCACTCAAGCCTGTTCCACCATTCAATGAGATCATGGCTGACCTGTATCTTCACTCCATCCACCTGCCTTGGCTCCATACCCTTCTATTCCCTTGTCTAGCAAGAATCTATCGATCTCAGATTTAAAATCAATTAATTGAGCTAGCATCTACTGCTTTTTGTGGAAGAAAATGCCACACTTCCACCACCCTTTGCGTGAAGTTCCCTAACTTTCTCCTGAATGGCCTCGCTCTGATTTTAAGGTTATGTCCCCTTGCCCTAGACTCCTCCACCAATGGAAAAAGTTTCTATCTACCCTATTAAATATTTTAAAATCCTAAAAACCTCAATCAAATCACCCCTGAACCTTATATCTTCCAGGGAATACAAGCCTAGTTTATGTAATCTCTCCTCATAATCTAACCCTTGGAGCGCTGGTAACACCATGTAGAAAGCCAAGAATCTGTATTTTTAAGCATTTTGCAGGAACTTACAGAACATTTATTGGGATCATCCTCCTCCTTCTCTTCATAGTAGAAGTAGACAAACGGGATCCACAGGAAGACACAAAACAGGATGATGGAGTACAAGGCTGTAACAAGAGAATAGCAATTATGTTCTGAGAAACAACAACTCTATTTACTCAACATAATTTATAAAACATTTACATGGGGCAGAGGCAGTGTCTCTCCTTCAGGTGATCTTCTGAATCCCATGCAAACCCTTCAACTGGGTTCTGAATAGTCCAGTCTAGATTTCTTCATGGATACCATTAATACTGTTACAGCAGAAACACCAAGGAAACATTCCAAGATACGATTGTCTCCTCAATCTACAGGTACCACAAGACACTCCACCTAGTGACTCACCCAAGAATGGAGATTTGTCCCAACTAGTTCGTCCTGCAAACTAAAACACCGAGCTGACACAATTAGCTGCTCAGTTTAAAACTTTAATCTTCAGTGCACTGGTTAAAAAAAAAACTGATTCAAACCATTCACATCGGCCAACTAAAATGTTACAAAAGAAGATTTTAATGGGCCAATTAAAAATGAGTTTCAAATGAAAAGTAATATTCAATGCCATGACAGCATGCAACAACAGGTGTAAAACACCACTGCCCACCATCCGCAATCAATCTTTCAGGAAAATCGGCACAGATGTTAAGCCATGGGTGAATGTAATTTTTCTATCAAGAGACTGCATCTGTTACTGATCCATGCATGTAGAAAAAAGATGCACAGGTTGCCTTCACCAATTTTAAAAGTAGAATACACCATAGCTATTCAAAACAATATAGAATGACACTGAAAGGAGTCCATGTAGCGCAGCACACCAGGACTAACAGCACCAAAAATACTGATATTTAAAACAAAACAATTTTGAACACAGGATTACTGATTTATGCTTTTTTGGGATAGCACAGTAATCCAAAACCTGCCAAATATTTAGGGGTATATTGCTAGCGATGATATTGGACCCAGAAGTCACGAGTTCAAATTCCACATGGCAAGTTAAATTTATTGCAACAGAAAAAAACAACCAAGAAAGTTGGCAGCCTGTTATAAAAACCCTACTGACTTGCTAATCAGCCTTGTCGGTGTTAGCACTTGATTCGGAGTCTGAAGGTTTCGGGGTCAAGTCCCACTCCAGAGACTTGAGCACATAATCTAGACTGACACGTCAATGCAGTACTGAGGGAGTGCTGCACTGTCAGAGGTTCCATCTTTCGGATGAGACATTAAATCGATACCCTGTTTGCCTTCTCAGGTAGACAATTCGAAGAGGAGCAAGGGAGTTCTCTGGGTGTCTTGGACAATATTTATCCTTCAACCAACATCACTAAAACTGATTATATGGGCATCATCTCGTTGCTATTTGTGAGATCTTGTGTGTGCAAATTGGATGCCACGTTTCCTACATTACAAGTGGCTACACTTCAAAAGTATTTCATTGGCTGTAAAACAATTTGGAACATAGAGGTTGTGAAAGCCGCTATATAAATGCAAGTTCATTCTTTTTAAAATCTCCTTCAGAGAAAGGAATCTGGCATTCCTTCTCAGTCTGGCCCACCTGACTCTACTCCCATGCTACATGACTGACTCTTAATGCCCTCAGGACATCATGCCCACATCCCAAAAACAAGAGGTCATCTGTAGACCAGAGTTGGCCAATTATGCCATCAATTACTATGAGGTGCACAGATATGCAGAATCCAAAGTAGTTGCGGACATAGAGAATGTTGTGTCCAGTTTTGATCACCACGCTTGCATAAAGACAAAGAAATTGGACACATACAAAAAAGATAATGAACATAGCACTGATCTACAGTCAATTATCTATTTTAAAATGAGGCTAATCCTTGACATATTGGCAAAGCAGCTCAGTGCTCCAATGACTAGTATAGCATTGGGAGCGTGCAAGTAATCTGCGCTCTCCACCACCACCATTTTTCCCAATTGGTGACAGGAAAATAAGTTGAGAGGAGGATGCAAAGGGATATAGGCAGGTTAAGTGAGTGGACAAGAACATGGCAGATGGGCTAGAATATGGAGAAATGTGAAGTTATCCACTTTGGTAGGAAAAATAGAAAAGCAGAATATTTTTTAAATGGTGCGAGATTGGGAAATGCTGGCTTTCAGAGGGACCTGCCAAGGTTCCCGCGAAGATGCGTAGCCGCCGACTGCAGCAGTCTGGAGGTCCCGCGCAAGCCGCTCACCAGCTTTTCAATGTAAGAAACCGCGCATGCGCGAAAATTTGAATGCACCGCACAGCCCGTTAAAGGGACCGCGCACCAAAAAAATTACAGGGAACATTGGACCTGGATATCCTTGTATTGAATCACTGAAAGTTAACATGCAGGTACAGCAAGCAATTAGGAAAGCAAATGGTATGTTAGCCTTTATGACAAAAGGATTGGAGTACAAGAAGCATTACTGCAATTATATAGGGCCCTGGGTGAGACGACATCTGGAATACAGTCTTGGTCTCCTTACCTAAGGAAGGATATACTTACCTTAGAGGGAGTGCAACAGGCCAGATCACCAACAATGAGTCAGCCTACAGGGAGGAGGTCCAGTACCTCGTGAAGTGGTGCGCCGACAACAACCTGGCCCTTAACATCAAGAAAACCAAGGAAATCATTGTGGACTTCAGGAAGTCTAAAGGCGGAAGACACACCCCCATCCACATCCAAGGGGCTGTGGTGGAAAGGGTGGGCAGCTTTAAGTTCCTCGGAGTCCACATCACGGAAGACCTCTCCTGGTCCCTCAATACCTCCTCTTTGGTGAAGAAGGCCCAGCAGCACCTATATTTCCTAAGGAGGCTGAAAGGATGCAACCGGTTACCCCGGATCCTCTCTAACTTTTACCGCTGCACAATAGAGAGCATCCTGACGAACTGTATCACAGTGTGGTATAGCAGCTGTACCTCCTATGACTGGAAAGCCCTGCAGCAGGTAGTCAAAACTGCCCAACGCATTACCGGCACCCAGCTACCGACCATTGAGAACATCTACCAGAAACGTTGTCTACGGAGGTCACTGACCATCATCAAAGACCCTACCCACCCCAGCCACAGTTTGTTCGCCCCCCTGCCATCTGGGAGACGCTACAGATGCATTCGCACCCGCACGACCAGATTTAGGAACAGCTTCTTTCCCAGGGCTGTCATCCTACTGAACTCTGCTAATAAACTCTAAAGCCTGCACATCTGTCAATGCACTTTATTATGTTTATGTTTATGTTACAAGCCAAATGTATGTTAAATGTCTTAATTAAAATGTACACTCTCGGGAGCCGCAAGCTTACATTTCGTTGTACTGCACTTGTGCACTAACAATGACAATAAAGTTCACAGAATCACAGAAACCCCACAGTACAGATAGAGGCCATTTCGGCCCATCGAGCCTGCACCGACACATATCCCACCCGATCCTCATAACCCCTACACCAACACATATCCCACCCTATCCCCGTAACCCCACGTATTTAATCCCCCTAGCACTAAGGGTCAATTTATCATAGCCAATCAACCTAACCCGCACATCTTTGGACTGTGGGAGGAAACCGGAGCACCCGGAGGAAACCCACGCAAACACGGGGAGAATGTGCAAACTCCACACAGACAGTCACCCGAGGCTGGATTCGAACCCGGGTCCCTGGCGCGGTGAGGCAACAGTGCTAACCACTATGCCACCGTGCTGATTATTATTATTATTATTATTAAAGGTTCACCAGACTAATTTATGGGATGGGGGAGGAAATTGTCCTACGAGGAGAGATTGAGGAGATTAGGCCTATATTCCCTGGAATTTAGACTAATGAGAGGTGATCTCATTGAAACATATAAAATTCTTACAGGGCTTGACAGGATAGAGTCTGGGAGGATGTCACCCCTGGCTGGGGAGTCTAGAACTAGGGGTCACAGTCTCAGAATAAGGGGTCAGCCATTTAGGACTGAGATGAGGAGAAATGTCTTCACTCAAAGAGTTGTGAATCTTTGGAATTCTCTACCCCAGAGGGCTGTGGAGGCTCAGTCGTTGCATATATTCAAGGCAGAGATCAATAGGTTTTTGGATATTAAGGAAATCAAGGGATATGGGGATAGTGCGGGAAGGTGAAGTTTAAGTATAAAATCAGCCGTGATCTTATTCAATGGCGGTGCAGGCTCGAAGGGCCGAATTGCCCACTTCTGCTCCTATTTCTTATGTTCTTACAAGAGGTAGCACATTTTTTTCAAAAAAACAGTAAGTAGCAGGGAGCGGTGTCATTTGGTGGGCAGCACAATGACAAAAATGCAGACAGTGGCACTCGGGTAGAATTGAGACATTTTACACCAGGCAATGATTAAACAACAAAACCGTTTTTGGGCTAAATTTTGAGGTGGTTGGGAACCCGCTGTCAACTCGCTCCCACACGCCTTTCCTGCATGTGCATGTCAGCTTGGAGCCGATCCAACTTGCAGTGGTGGGGGATCCAATATGAGGTACTTTACAGGCACTTAAGAGCCTTTTTCCCCCCTACTTGCTAAATTTCCGTGCATGGCCATGGGATTCATGCAGCTCGGGCGGGAACCACGTCTGTCAACCTGAGGCGGGAGTTCCATGGCCATTGCTCCAGCTGATTACTTGACAGCATGAAAAACCAACCAAAATAAAAACATGTTGATTACGTCAGCTAACAGATTGATGGAGATTCTGTTCTACTTGAAAAGCTACTGGCAAATGTTAATTTTTCACTGGTCATTCTCAGCTGTTGCCTTCTAACTGAACAGTAATTGCAGTGAATTGATCTGCACTATAAAAATGACATATACCATTTCAATAAATGTGTGTGCTGTTTCTGGACAGGTTTTTCACACAGTATACTATGATTGTCCAGTTACACGTTAAATCAAGTCATCAACCGTCACAATTTCATTCTCATCACTCATTTCACTGGTTCAATTTCTTTCAGTCCCTGAATATGACTTAATTTAATTTTTCAGTCTGAAACTTTAGGGTGAATTTCTGCAACGGTTCTCTCACTTGTCCATTGTTAACTTCAATGGAAGAGCTGCAGAAATCCCAGAAACACATTGTAAGCACCACTTACACTGTTTGTCAGGGATTCCGCAGTTCTTCTGCTGAACTTGCATAAGATGTAAATCCACCTCTTTACAATTATATTTAAAACTTGCTTAATTTTATGTATTACCTATACACACACATCTTTTATTTGTGTCAGTTACTGATACAAAAGTCTATAGATTTGTGACTAAAGCACCAATAACTTCCATTTAATGTACTTTTTAAATTATGTTCTTGATTATATATGTAGAGTCATGATGATAATTAAATATTTCTTTGTCACTCATATATAACTTTTATTATATTGTACAGTAAAGATTCAACACTCACTATGTTAGGTTAAACATAAAATTTAATGCGGCCATGGTCCCTTTAAGAATCCCGGCTTAAAAAGAGTCATGCATGACATCACCAGGCCCGCTCCATCTCATTGGACCGGGTAACGCGCTGGGTAGGCTTAATAGGCCCCATTAAGTTCATTTTCTACAGTTGGATGGAGCCAGCAGCGGGGTCACAACCCGCCACGGACACCTGCCGCACCGGACCTGCCAAGTTAAGGAAAATTCCAGCCTTTGTGTCTCGTGAAATCATTATGCAGGGAAGCCAAGGTGGGTGTGGAGAACAGGTCTTAATATCTTTGCACCTGGAATCTTAATTTGCTATTTTGTCAATGATCTTTCAATCTAATTTCTGCTGCACCTAAAACTTCATTTTTGGGGAGCGGCGGCGTACCTGCGAGGAACGAGGCGGCTGAGCGGCGGGATAAAAGCGGCGAGGCTCAGGTAGGCCTCAGAGCGGCGGCGGACCTGCGAGGAGCAAGGCGGCGAGGTTTAAAAGCAGCGGCGAGGCTCAGGTAGGTTTACCAATCTCCAAGCTCCAAGGGAGGGAGAAGTAAAAAGTAATCGAAGTGTGACGTTACCAGAAAGCAGGCAAGTGATTGGTTGGTGAGTATTTCTCTCTTTTTAAAAAAATTTAAACTCTGTGGTTTATAGTTTCTAAGCTCTCTGTGGTGTAGCGGGGACTGTTGCTAAACCAGGGCCCTTAATTATATCATTTAACTGTAGTATAATTGGTGGGATTGATTTGATTCGATTTAATTTGAATTAATTAAAGGTTAAGTCATGGCAGGACAGCCCGGCCCCATGGTATGCTCCTCCTGCGCTATGTGGGAACTCAGGGACACTTCCTGTGTCCCTGACGACCATGTGTGCATGAAGTGTATCCAGCTGCAACTACTAGCAGACCGCATTGCGGCGCTGGAGCTGCGATTGGATTCATACTGGACCATTCGCGATGCTGAGGACGTCGTGGATAGCACGTTTAAGCAGTTGGTCACACCACAGGCAAAGGTTGCACAGGCAGGAAGGGAATGGGTGACCAACAGGCAGAGTAGTAGGCACAGGCAGGTAGTGCAGGAGTCCCCTGTGGACATCACCCTCTCAAACAGATATACCACTTTGAATACTGTTGAGGGGGATGGCTTATCAGAGGAAGGCAGCAGCAGCCAACTTCCTGGCACCAGGAGTGGTTCTGCTGCACGGGATGGGAGGAAAAAGAGGGGTAGAGCTATAGTAATATGGGATTCTATTGTAAGGGGAAGAGATAGGCATTTCTGCAGCCGCAAACGAGACTCCAGGATGGTGTGTTGCCTCCCTGGTGCAAGGGTCAAGGATGTCTCAGAGTGGCTGCAGAACATTTTGGAAGGGGAGGGTGAACAGCCAGTTGTCATGGTGCATATAGGTACCAACAATATAGGTAAAAAACAGGATGAGGTCCTAAAAGCTGAATATAGGGAGTTAGGAGGTAAATTAAAAAATAGGACCTCAAAGTTAGTAATCTCAGGATTGCTACCAGTGCCACGTGCTAGTCAGAGTAGAAATAGAAGGTTATTTCAGATGAATACGTGGCTAAAGGAATTGTGCAAGGGGGAGGGATTCAAATTCCTGGGACATTGGAACCAGTTCTGGGGAAGGTGGGACCAGTACAAACCGGACGGTTTGCATCTGGGCAGGGCCGGGACCGATGTCCTAGGGGGAGTGTTTGCTAGTGCTCTAGGGGAGGGTTTAAACTAAAATGGCACGGGGTTGGGAACCTGAGCAGGGAGACAGAGGAAAGGGAAACAAGGATAAAAGCAAAAGATAGGAAGGAGTAAAACAAAAGTGGCAGTCAGAGAAATCAACGGTTTAAATCAAACATGGCCACAGTAAATAATAATTCTAGTAAGTCTAAGAACGTTAAAAAAACAAGCCTGAAGGCTTTGTGTCTTAATACGAGGAGCATTCATAATAAGGTGGATGAATTAGCTGCGCAAATAGAGGTAAACGAATATGATTTGATTGGGATTACGGAAATATGGTTCCAGGGTGGCCAAGGCTGGGAACTCAACATCCAGGGGTATTCAATATTCAGGAAAGATAGGCAAAAAGGAAAGGGAGATGGGGTAGCATTGCTGGTTAAAGAGGGGATTAACACAATTGTAAGGAAGGATATTAGCGCGGATTATGTGGAATCTGTATGGGTAGAACTGAGAAATACCAAGGGGCAGAAAATGTTAGTGGGAGTGGTATATAGACCTCCAAACAGTAATGCAGAGGTTGGGGATGGCATTAAAAGGGAAATTAGAGAAGCGTGCAATAAGGGCACAGCAGTCATCATGGGTGACTTTAATCTACATATAGATTGGGCTAACCAAATTAGTAATAATACTGTGGAGGAGGAATTCCTGGAGTGTTTATGGGATGGTTTCCTGGACCAATATGTCGAGGAACCAACTAGAGATCAGGCCATCTTAGACTGGCTATTATGTAATGATGAGAAAGGATTAATTAGCAATCTTGTTGTACGAGGCCCCTTGGGTCGGAGCGATCATAATATGATAAAATTCTTCATTAAGATGGAGAATGAAGTATTTGACTCAGAGATTAGGGTCCTGAATTTAAATAAAGGAAACTACGATGGTCTCAGGTGCGAGTTGGGTAGGATTGATTGGGGAATGTCACTCAAAGAGTTGACGGTGGATAGGCAATGGCAAACATTCAAAGACCGCATGGATGAACTACAGAATTTGTTCATCCCAGTTTGGCATAAAAATAAAACAAAAAAGGTGACTCAACCGTGGCTAACAAGGGAAATTAGGGATAGCATAAGATCCAAGGAGAGGACATATCAATTGGCCAGAAAAAGCAGTAAACCTGAGAGGATTGGGAGCAGTTTAGGATTCAACAAAGGAGGACAAAGGGATTAATTAAGAGGGGAAAATAGAATATGAGAGTAAGCTTTCAGGGAACATAAAAACGGACTGTAAAAGCTTTTATACATATCTGAAGAGAAAAAAAGATTAGTGAAGTCAAGCGTAGGTCCCTTGCAGTCAGAATCAGGGGAATTTATAATGGGAAACAAAGAAATGGCAGGCCAATTAAATACATATTTTGGTTCTGTCTTCAGAAAGGAGGACACAAATAATCTCCCAGAGATGTCGGGGAACATAGGGTCTGATGAAAGGGAGAAACTGAAAGAAATCAGTATTTGTCAGGAAATGGTGTTAGGGAAATTGACGGGATGGAAGGCCGATAAATCCCCAGGGCCTGATAATCTGCATCTTAGGGTACTTAAGGAAGTGGCCCTAGAAATAGTAGATGCATTGCTGATCATCTTCCAACATTCGATGGAATCTGGAACAGTACCCATGGATTGGAGGGTAGCTAATGTTACCCCACTATTCAAAAAAGGTGGTAGAGAGAAAACGGGGAATTACAGACCAGTAAGCCTGACATCGGTAGTGGGGAAAATGCTAGAGTCCATTATAAAAGATGTAATAGCAGGGCACTTGGAAAACAGTGACAGGATCGGACAAAGTCAACATCGATTTACAAAAGGTAAATCGTGCTCGGCTAATCTACTGGAATTTTTTTGAGGATGTAACTGGTAAAATAGATAAGGGAGAACCAGTGGATGTGGTGTATTTGGACTTTCAAAAGGCTTTCGATGAGGTCCTGCATAAGAGATTAGCGTGTAAAGTTAAGGCACATGGGATTGGGGGCAAGGTATTGACTTGGATAGAGAACTGGTTGGCAGACAGAAAGCAAAGAGTTGGAATAAACGGCTTTTTTTCCGAGTGGCAGGCAATGACTAGTGGGGTACCGCAAGGATCGGTCCTTGGACCCCAGCTATTCACAATATATATTAATGATCTAGACAAGGGAACTAGATGTAATAACTCCAAGTTTGCAGACGACACAAAGCTGGGTGGGCGTGTGTGCTGTGAGGAGGATGCCGAGAAACTCCAGGATGATTTGGACAGGTTAGGTGATTGGGCAGAAGCATGGTAGATGCACTATAATGTGGATAAATGCGAGGTTATCCACTTTGGTGTAAAAAACAGGAAGGCAGATTATTATCTGAATGGCAATAGATTGGGAGAAGGGGAAGTGCAACGAGACCTGGGTGTCCTTGTGCGCCAGTCGCTGAAGGTAAGCATGCAGGTGCAGCAGGCGGTTAAGAAGGCAAATGGTATGTTGGCCTTCGTAGCGAGAGGGTTTGAGTACAGGAACAAGGATGTCTTGCTGCAGTTGTACAGGGCCTTGGTGAGGCCACATCTTGAGTATTGTGTGCAGTTTTGGTCACCTTATCTGAGGAAGGATGTTCTTGCCATGGAGGGAGTGCAGCAAAGATTCACCAGGCTGATACCTGGGATGACAGGAATGACATATGAGGAGAGATTGGGTCGATTGAGCTTATACTCACTGGAGTTTAGAAGAATGAGAGGGGATCTCATTGAAACTTATAAAATTCTGACAGGACTGGACAGACTAGATGCAGGAAGGATGTTCCCGATGGTCAGGGAGTCCAGAACCAGGAGTCACAGTCGAAGGATAAGGGGTAAGCCATTTAGGACTGAGATGAGGAGGAATTTCTACACCCAGAGAGTGGTGAACCTGTGGCATTCTCTACCACAGAAGGCAGTAGAGGCCAATTCATTAAATATATTCAAGAAGGAGTTGGATATATTTCTTAAGGCTAAAGTGATCAAGGGATATGGGGAGAAAGCACAGACAGGGTACTGAATTTGGATGATCAGCCATGATCGCACTGAATGGCGGAGCAGGCTCGAGGGGCCGAATGGCCTACTCCTGCTCCTATCTTCTATGTATGTTTCTATAATTTGCACACATAAAAGTCCTAAAATCTACAGATCCTGGTTCTCCTTTTAAAATTTTTTCACACTATTCACTAATCTATAAAAGATGATCTCCAACATAGAATCCTGATACAGTGCAACTGCCATTAAAATAGTGCCAGTTGCAAGATGCAGTCAGTGCTTGAAACAGGTGCTCGTAAACTGTTGTCCTAAATAGTGCAACTTCGTCCACTGGTCCAAAACTAAGAAACAATGTACAATGAAAATACTTAACTGAAGGAGCACTAATTTCAGCGACTTGAGGAGGGATCTGGTCTGGGTAAATTGGAGTCAAAGACTGGCAGGCAGAAATATAAATGGAGCAATGGGCGACCTTTAAAGAGGAAATGGTTTGGGTACAGTCTAGCTACATTCCAACAAGGTGGAAAAGGGAGGACAACCAAAGCCAGAGCTCCCAGGATGACAAAGGAGTTAGAGAGTATGATGAAGTAGAAAAAGGGAGTATATGACAGATGTCAGCTTGACAATACAAGTGAGAATCAGGGTGAATATAAAAGATATAGAGGAGAAGTGAAAAAGGAAATAAGAGGGGCAAACAGACAATACGAGAATTGGCGGCTAACATAAAAGGGAATCCAAAAGGTCTTCTATAGGCATATTAATGGTAAAAGGGTCATCAGGAGTGGTGGGGCCAATTAGGGACCAAAATGGAGGGCTATTGGTGGGGGCAGAAGGCATGGCTGAGGTACTAAATGAGTACTTTGCATCAGTGTTTACCCAGGAAAAGGATTTTGCCAAAGCTATGGAAAACGAGGAGGTTGCTGGGAAACTGGATGAGCTAAAAATAGATAAAGGAGGTACTAAGAAGGCTGGTGGTATTTAAAGTGGATAAGTCACCCATTCTGGATGGGATGCATCCTAGGCTGCTGAGGGAAGTAAGGGTAGAAATTGCAGAGGTGCTGGCTGCAATCTTCCAATCCCCCTTAGGTACAGGGGTGGTGCCAAAGGACTGGAGGAGTGCAAATGTTACATCTTGTTCAAAAAAGGGGAGAAGGATAAACCTGGCAATTACAGGCTAGTCAGTTTAATGTCAGTGGTGGGGAAGCTTTTAGAAACAATAATCTGGGAGAAAATTAACAGCCACTTGGACAAGCATGGACTAATAAAGGAGAGCCAGCACAGATTTGTCACGGGCAAATCGTGTTTGACTAACTCTTATTTTTTTGATGAGGTAACTGAGAGGGTGGATGAGGGTAGTGCAGTTGTTGTGTATATGGACTTTCAAAAGGCATTTGATAAAGTGCCACATATTTGGATTGTTAGGAAAATTGAAGCCCATGGGATAAAGGGGCAGTAGCAGCATGGACACCAAATTGACTAAGGGATAGAAAACAAGGAGTTGTGAATGGCTGTTTTTCGGACTGCAGGGAGGTATACAGTGGCATTCCCCACGGTTCAGTACTAGGAGCATGCTGTTTTTGATAAACATTAATAACTTGGACTCAGGGGTACAGGGCACAATTTCGACATTTGCAGATGACATGAAACTTGGAAGTGTAGTAAATAGTGAGAGAGATAGTAATAGACTTCAAGAGGTGGTGGAATAGGTGGACACATGGCAGATGAAATTCAATGCCGAAAAATGTGAGGCGATACATTTTGGGTAGGAGGCATGAGGAGAGACAATACATGCTAAATGGTACAATTTTAAATGGGGCACAAGAACAGAGAGACCTGGGGGTGTTTGTGCTCAAATCTTTGAAGGTGACAGGACAGGTTAACAAAGCAGTTAATAAAGCATGTGGGATCCTGGGCTTTATAAATAGAGGCATAGAGTACAAAAGCCAGGAAGTTATGCTAAACCTACATAAAACACTAGTAGGAGTATGAGTCCAATTCTGGGCACCACACTTTAGGAAGGATGTGAAGGCTTTGGAGGGGGTGCAGAAGAGATTTACAAGAATGGTTCCAGGGATGAGGGATTACAATTACGTGGATAGACTGGAGAAGGTGATTGTTCTCCTTAGAGCAGAGACTGCCAAGAGGAGATTTGATAGTGACTATCTTATATTGATGGCCTCTAGTTATGCTCTTCCCCACAAGTGGAAACGTTCTCTCTGTATCGCCATATGGTCACCATGTTATAAAAAGGGTAGAGGTGGCACTGGAGAGGGTGCAGAGAAGATTTACAAGGACGATACCAGAAATGCGAGGGTATACATATCAGGAAAGGATGAACAGGCTGGGTCTCTTTTCTCTTGAAAAAAGGCTGAAGGGTGATCTAATAGAGGTCTTTAAAATTATGAAAGATTTTGGCAAGAGTGGATACAGAGAGAATGTTTCCACTTGTGGGGAAGAGCATAACTAGAGGCCATCAATATAAGATAGTCACCAAGAAATACAATAGGGAATTCAGAGAAACTTCTTTACCCAAAGAGTGGTGAGGATGTAGAACTCGCTACCACAGGGAGTGGTTGAAGCGAATAGTATAGCTGCATTTAAGGGGAGGCTGGACAAGCATATGAGGGAAAACGGAATAGAGGGTTACGCTGATAGATTTAGATGAGGAAAGACGGGAGGAGGCTCGAGTGGAGCATAAACGCCAGCATAGACTGGCTGGGCCGAATGGCCTGTTTCTGAGCAGTGTATCTTATGATAGAGGTGTTTAATAAGAACATAAGAAGTAGGAGCAGGAGTAGGCCATACGGCCCCTCGGGCCTGCTCCGCCATTCAATAGGATCATGGCTGATCCGAACCTAGACTCACGTTCACTTCCCTGCCCTCTCCCTGTAACCCCTAATTCCCTTATCAGCTAGGAAACTGTCTATCTCTGTTTTAAATTTATTTAGTGTCGCAGCTTCCACAGCTCACTGAGGTAGAAAATTCCATAGATTTACTACCCTCTGAGTGAAGAAGTTTCTCCTCATCTCAGTTTTGAAATGGCAGCCCCTTATTCTAAGATTATGCCCCCTAGTTCTAATCTCACCCATCAGTGGAAACATCCTCCCCGCATCCACCCGATCAATCCCCCTCACAATCTTATATGTTTCGATAAGATCGCCTCTCATTCTTCTGAATTCCAATGAGTAGAGGCCCAACCTACTCAACCTTTCCTCATAAGTCAACCCCCTCATCTCCGGAATCAACCGAGTGAACCTTCTCTGAACTGCCTCGAGAGCAAGTATATCTTTTCTTAAATATGGAAACCAAAACTGTACGCAGTATTCCAGGTGTGGCCTCACCAGTACCCTGTATAACTGCAGCAAGACTTCCCTGCTTTTATACTCCATCCCCCCTGCAATAAAAGCCAAGATTCCATTGGCCTTCCTGATCACCTGCTGTACCTGCATACTATTAAAATCATGAACAGTTTAGATACGAGTAAATAAAGAGAAACTGCTTCCAATGGCTGAAGGGTTGATAACGAGAGAGCACAGATTTAAGGTGATTAGCAAAAGAACCAGAGGTGACATGAGGAAAACCTTTTTACGCAGCAAGTGGTTAGGATTTGGAATGCACTGCCTGATAGGGTGGTGGATACAGATTCAATAGTAGCCTTCAAAAGGGAATTGGATAAATACTTGAAGGAGATAAATTGCAGAGATATGGGGCAAGAGTGGGGGAGTGGGACTAACTGGATTGCTCTTCGAAAGAGCCAGCGCAGACTCGATGGGCTGATGGCCTCCTTCTGTGCTGTACTATTCTACAATTCTATGAATGACAATTAAAAAAAAAAGTTTTATGTAAAACACACAAGACTAGGTTCTCTAACTTGAAGCAGTCTTCCTTTTACTTTTAATGATCTTAGCTGTACATTTTGTATGCAATGGTAACTTGTGCAGTTTACACCAAGGTACCAGCAAAACTTTCTTCTTCAATCATTATTCTTCCTAATTTTGTACCAGTAAAAGCAGAGATACATACAAATAGAATGAATACAAGCAGCAGGATATAATATGATATCATCTACCATTCGGTGTACATAAACGATGCTGCTAAAATGGATAGAGCAAATTAACAATGCACACTCCAGGAAAGCAGACAGCAATTGCAAAACTACTTTAACATACAGCAAAAATGAAAGTATAAAAGCTAATACGATGTCAAACATTGAACCTTCAGTTTTAAATTGGAGAATTATACAAATACTTAATGGAAAAAAACTCATGGAAATCTCTGGCCCAACTCAGACAAAAAAGATACTAAAAATAGTGAACTCCTACAAACCAGATGCACATGGGCAATCGCCATAAACACTTACCAGGCTAGCTATTCAATGAGCTACAAGGGAAGTAAATGGCCCAAGCGAGTTCGGAAAAGGGACCAAACGGCAGGGAAATAGGTCAGCTTATTGACTCATTCTTAACATATGAAGCACAAATGGAAAGTGTTCAACTGGCTGCAAGACTGTATATGCTGGATATAGTACAGTATATGCTTTAGGAACAACTGCAATAATGGGATCATTATAGTGGCAAAATTTCCATTTGTCTCAAAAAATGTCCTTTTCAGGATGGCAACCAGTCCATCGCCTTCTTCTCTTAGCCTTTCCATGTTTTTTTAAATGCAATAAAATCTATCTTCTCTACCCATTTTAATCTTGGCAACCTTGGAACTAAACCACTCTGGATATCAGACTCCATACCACTCTACATTTGGGGGAACGGTAGCCTAGTGATAACGTCACTGGGCTAGTAATCCAGAGGCCTGGACTAATGATCCACGGCAGCTGGGGAATTTAAATTCAGTTAATTAAATAAATCTGGAACAAAAAGCTAGCATCAGTAATGGTGACCATGAAACTATCGGACTGTCGTAAAAACCCACCTGGTTCACTAATGTCCTTTAGGGAAGGAAATCTGCCGTCCTTACCTGGTCTGGCCTATACGTGACTCCAGACCCACAGCAATGTGGCTGAATTTTAACTGCCCCCTGAAATGGCCTAGCAAGTCACTCAGTTGTAACAAACTGCTACAAAACAAAATAATGAAACCGGACGGATCACCCGGCATCGACCTCCGCACCGGCTACGGACACAGCAACAGCACACCCAGCCCAGTCGACCCTGCAAAGTCCTCCTCACCAACATCTGGGTACTTGTGCCTAAATTGGGAGAGCTGTCCCACAGACTAGTTGAGCAATAGCCTGACATAGTCATACTCACAGAATCATACCTTTCAGCCAATGTCCCAAACTCCTCCAGCACCATCCCTGGGTATGTCCTATCCCACAGGCAGGACAGACCCACCAGGGATGGTGGCGACACAGTGGTATACAGTTGGGAAGGAGTTACCCTGGGAGTCCTCAACATTGACTCCGGACCCCATGAAGTCTCATGGCTTCAGGTCAAGCATGGGCAAGGAAACCTCCTGCTGATTACAACCTACCACCCTCCCTCAGCTGATGAATCAGTACTCCTCTATGTTGAACACCACTTGGAAGAAGCACTGAGAGTAGCAAGGGCACAGAATGTACTCTGGGTGGGGGACTTCAATGTCCATCACCAAGAGTGGCTCGGTAGCACCACTACTGACTGAGCTGGCCGAGTCCTGAAGGACATAACTGCCAGACTGAGCCTGCGACAGGCAGAGAGAGCCAACACGAGGGAAAAACCTACTTGACCTCGTCCTCATCAATCTACCTGTCGCAGATGCATCTGTCCATGACAGTATTGGTAGCAGTGACCACCGCACAGTCATTGTGGAGACGAAGTCCCGTCTTCATACTGAGGACACCCTCCATCGTGTTGTGCGGCACTCCCACAGTGCTAAATGAGATAGATTCAGAACAGATCTAGCAGCTCAAAACTGGGCACCCATGAGGCACTGTGGGCCATCAGCAGCAGCAGAATTGTATTCCACCACAATCTGTAACCTCATGGCCCGGCATATCACTCACTCTACCATTACCATCAAGCCAGGGGACCAACTCTGGTTCAATAAGGAGTGTGGAAGAGCATGCTAGGAGCAGCACCGGGCGTACCGAAAATGAGGTGCCAACCTGGGGAAGCTGCAACACAGGACTACATGCATGCTAAACAGCAGAAGTAGCATGCTATAGACAGGGCTAAGCGATCCCACAATCAACAGATCAGATGAAAGCACTGCAGTCCTGCCTCATCCAGTCGTGAATGTTGGTGGACCATGAAACAACTAACAGGAGGAGGAGGCTCCATGAATATCCCTTTCCTCAGTAATGGTGGAGCCCAGCACGAATGCAAAAGGCAAGGCTGAAGCGTTTGCAACCATCTTCAGCCAGAAGTGCCGAGTGGATGATCCATATCGGCCTACTCCTGAGGTCCCCACCATCACAGAAGCCAGTCTTCAGCCAATTCAATTCACTCCACGTGATATCAAGAAACGGCTGAGCGCACTGGATACAGCAAAAGCTATGAACCCTGACAATACCCCGAATATCGTGCTGAAGACTTGTGCTACAGAACTAGCCGCGCCTCTAGCCAAGCTGCTCCAGTACAGATACAACACTGGCATCTATCAGACAATGTGGAAAACTGCCCAGGTATGTCCTGTCCACAAAATGCAGGACAAATCCAACCCGGCTAATTACTGCCCCATGAGTCTACTCTCAATCATCAGCAAAGTGATGGAAGGTGTCATTGACAGTGCTATCAAGCAGCACTTACTCACCAATAACCTGCCCAGTTTGGGTTCCGCCAAGACATCTCGGCTCCCGACCTCATTACAGCCTTGGTCCAAACATGGACAAAGGAGCTGAATTCCAGAGGTGAGGTGAGAATGACTGCCCCTGGCATCAAGGCAGCATTTGACCGAGTGTGGCATCAAGGAGCCCTAGTAAAACTGAAGTCAATGGGAATCGGGTGGAAAACACTCCACTGGCTGGAGTCATACCTAGCACAAAGGAAGATGGTTGTGGTGGTTGAAGGTCAATCATCACAGCCGCAGGAGTTCCTCAGGGCAGTGTCCTAGGTCCAACCATCTTCAGCTGCTTCATCAATGACCTTCCCTCCAACATAAGGTCAGAAATGGGGATGTTCGCTGATGACTGCACATTGGGCAGTGCCATTCACAACTGCTCAGATAATGAAGCAGTCCATGCCCACATGCAACAAGATCTGGATGACATTCAGGCTTGGGCTGATAAGTGGCAGGTAACATTCGCACCACACAAGTGCCAGGCAATGACTACCTCCAACAAGCGAGAGTCTAACCACCTCCCCTTGACATTCAACAGCATTACCATCACTGAATCCCCCAACATCAACATCCTGGGGGTCACCACTGACCAGAAACTTAACTGGCCCAGCCACATAAATACTGTGGCAACAAGAGCAGGTCAGAGGCTAGGTATTCTGCGGCGAGTGTCTCACCTCCCGAGTCCCCAAAGCCTTTCCACCATCTACAGGGCAGAAGCAAGGAGTGTGATGGAATACTCTCCACTTGCTTGGATGAGTGCAGCTCCAACAACACTCAAGAAGCTTGACAGCATCCAGGACAAAGCAGCCCGCTTGATTGGCACCCCATCCACCACCTTAAACATTCACTCCTTCCACCTCCGGCGTACCGTGGCTTCAGTGTGTACCATCTACAAGATGCAACTCGCCAAGGCTTCTTCGGCAGCACCTCCCAAACCCGCGGCCTCTTCCACCTAGAAGGACAAGGGTAGCAGGCACATGGGAACACCACCACCTCCAAGTTCCCCTCCAAGTCACACACCATCCTGACTTAGAAGTATATCGTTGCTGGGTCAAAATCCTGGAACTCCCTACCTAACGGCACTGTGGGAATACCTTTACCACACGGACTGCAGCGGTTCAAGAAGGCGGCTCACCACCACCTTCTCAAGCGCAACTAGGGATGGGCAATAAATGCTGGCCTTGCCAGCGACGCCCACATCCTATGAACGAATAAAAAAAATGTACTATAATCTGCTTCTCTGGCAACAGTTTTGGAAAATTGGATGAAGGATAGTAAATGAGCACTAATGGAGGAGTCATATGGGGGCGAGGGGGGTTGCAAAGAGGGAGAAACAAAAGTACAGAGTACGCTGCCCCAGGGTTCAGTGTGGGGTGCCACTGCTGGTTCAAACTTACATCACTGACTTGAATTCAGAAACTCGATGCAAATTGGTCAAATCCCAGGACAATACCAAACTAAGGAACAATGATAAACTAAGAAAAGAACATTTTATGTAAAACAAAAACACACAAAACTAGATCCTCTACCTCCAAAATTATAGAACAAGTTAAACAAAATGCAAGTGGACTAAAGAATGGCAGATGAAATTTAACACAAGCAGTTGTGAAGTACTGCACATGGGCAGGGAAATTGGGTAACACATGTACTCCATCAATGGTGTTGAAATAGCCAAGGATGAAGTTGGAAGAGATGCAAGAGTCTCAGTCGACCAGCCTCTCCTACCAATGCAGAGCAGCATAGCCAAGAGAATGCTAAATAGTACTCTGGTCAGACCACACTTCACTGTGTCCAATTTCAGTAGCCAAGAAACAAGAGAGGCTCTTAAATGCTGAAAGCAGTGCAGAGAAGAGCCACATGCCAGGGGCTGGAGAGACGTGGATGTTTCAGTGTTGAAAGGAAACCTCCGCAGGTTGATCTTATACAAGATAGTTAATGAAAAGAGTAAATCTGGAATATTAAATTGCGAGAGTAGGACAAGGGAGTCCAGATTTAAAACAGTAAGTGGTAGCTTTAGAATGCATATCAGGAGGTTCATCTTCACGTGGAGAGTGAATAAACCCTTAGAATGAACGTCTCGATAGTGTGGGGGAGGCAAAAACCTTGGAATCATTTAAGAAACAATTAGATGCTGCAATGGGGACACTGTTGCCTCTTTCTGGATGGTTGAATTGAGCCGAATGGCCTTCCTCAACCATAAGTATCTTGTGATCCTGTGAGCATAAAATTTAAGTATGCACAGAACTGAACAGGAATTCACTTCAGGCTAATGTGGCTTTCTTCAAAGTTAGGATGAACACATAATAAAATCTTGCAGCAATCCCTGTGAAATTAATTGTACAATAGTTACTGAAGCAAAAAAAAAAAAATCAGACTGGGTTTCTTTTTATATTAATTGATGCACAATTGGTAATGCTCCAATACCTCCAAAAGTCTTCAACAAGAGTTCTGTAAACCATTAAAGGATTGTTATTCAACAAACAGAAATTAATGGAATCTGCTACATTTTTTTTATCAAAAAAAAAATAATGTGTTTCAAGTTAAGGACAATCGATTTTAGGCATGTGGCTGCCTTGCGTTAGGACTATCCCCACTGGTTACTATGTTCACAAGAGATGTCAGGTTACTTGCATTAAGTGCTGTACAAAAGGGTCTCTGAAACAAAGAACACAAAAAACAATGGCTCCGATTTTAACTCCAGGTGGATTCCCCACTCAGGCCCCAGTTAAAATTACAGCCAGGTCTCAATGGTGTCACTGGGCCACAACATGTACATGTGAATAAGGACCCTGTCCTTGCTGCCTCCTCAGGAGAGCAGGTTAAAATTGCAAATGGCGGCTTTCGGACAGCTAAGAGCCAGGGCGATTTTAACTGCCAACCTGCCAGGTTTCTGCTGAGCGAGCAGGGTTAAAATCGGCCCCAATATTTTCCCATCCCCTCCAAAAGCAGGCAGGTTACATGGTGCATACAAATACCACAACAGCATCTAGGTTTACATTAGTTCATGAAAAGTAACCGAATTCCAACCAAAGTGACTCACTTCAATCATGCTCATTTATAACTGTGAATATTGACCATGTGTTTACTCTTCATTCCATACCCTCACTTATTCTCTAGATAGGCACCTCCCCACTCCCCGCCACCCCCCTCATCCACTCTCCTCCAGTACCATTCCATACCCTCACTTATTCTCCAGATAGGCACCTCCCCACTCCCCGCCACCCCCCTCATCCACTCTCCTCCAGTACCATTCCATACCCTCACTTATTCTCCAGATAGGCACCTCCCCACTCCCCGCCACCCCCCTCATCCACTCTCCTCCAGTACCATTCCATACCCTCACTTATTCTCCAGATAGGCACCTCCCCACTCCCCGCCACCCCCCTCATCCACTCTCCTCCAGTACCATTCCATACCCTCACTTATTCTCCAGATAGGCACCTCCCCACTCCCCGCCACCCCCCTCATCCACTCTCCTCCAGTACCATTCCATACCCTCACTTATTCTCTAGATAGGCACCTCCCCACTCCCCGCCACCCCCCTCATCCACTCTCCTCCAGTACCATTCCATACCCTCACTTATTCTCCAGATAGGCACCTCCCCACTCCCCGCCACCCCCCTCATCCACTCTCCTCCAGTACCATTCCATACCCTCACTTATTCTCTAGATAGGTACCACCCCACTCCCCGCCACCCCCCTCATCCACTCTCCTCCAGTACCATTCCATACCCTCACTTATTCTCTAGATAGGCACCTCCCCACTCCCCGCCACCACCCTCCTCCAGTACCATTCAGCTTTTAAAGCTATTGGGATGATATTGTAAATAAAAGCTGCACATAAAAGCTCCTTTTAGTCAGTTTTATCGAATTAAGTATTCTTTGGTTATCTTTAAATAAACCATTTTAAATTCAATGCAACCCAAATGATGATTTAATTTTTTAAAAATTAAAGCAAAGTTAGGTTGCTCAGATTTTATTTTCCCAGCAGATTTTGTTGACACATGGCTATGCTGTTTGAGGCAGCACTAATGCACATTTCATTCCATCTGTCATAGCACTAAGCCTTCTGAACAACATACAGGATATTAAATAAACTGACATTCAGCATTCTTTGGAGAAAACTTGTTAATAACCTTTTCAATCCCAGCTGACTCATCTGGGAACAAATGGGATACTAAAACACCACACAACACACCACCAGCATATGGCTCGGGGAGTCTAACAGACGATATTCATCATGCAAGCATGAATATTTACACTCAATGGGAATTCATAAAACAACGTGACGTCCTGTTTCATCCACTACACAATAAACAACAATAAAAGCATAGGAGACTACATATGACCAAAAAAATTATCTAATTAATTCCCTCAACAAAGCAAGACTCAAAATGCTGAACACCGTTTTCAGATACATTTATCGTTTACTATTGCTGTCCATCTGTTGCAAAGAGATCACCACAAATTTTGCTGGTCTTAACAAAATTGAAGGTAAGATTGTCTGTGCACACAGCAGCCAAGCCTACACAGACTTCAGATTGTATTCCAAAACCAAATCTCATTTACATTGCATGTTCACATAGTAGGACATGGAAAATGGTTAGCACAGGAATTACATTTTCATCATGTCCACGATAACAATACAATTAGAATAGATAACTATTCCACAACCATTCCCCTTTTAATCTCTAGGTTCTACAGTAAACAGCATCAATTTTGCAGTTGCCCAAGTTTAACGTTGAGGTGTTTAAACACAACAGGGAGTACTTTAGATTCAATATGCAGATGGGACTAAATATGCCACTACAATTACGACATGGCACACTATTAGTTTCATGAACATGGTTTTATGGTACTCTACTAATAGGACTGCAATCATTTTTCCACAGCTTCAAAAACTTAGATATTGAAAAGAACAAGAACTGGGTTACCAGAATACAAGTTAAGGACCACAGAAAACTGCAGGAAATGTTCCTGGGTTTTGGAATTTTTTCAGCACCTGTACCATGGACAGCTCCTAATTTCAGATCTTTCAAAAGTACTAACTCAATGTTCTATAAAAGCACTTTTAAGAATGCATTGTCATTACATCTCTCCACTTCTGTGTGTGCAATACAGACATGCACTGGTTCTCCAATGCAAGTTGGCTGTCAGGTATTTTAAATACTAGTACACAAACTCAACATTCATTTGTCAAACTCACAAACACCCCCTCCCCACCATAAGAACATAAGAAATAGGAGCAGGAATAGGCCACTTGACCCCTCGAGCCTGCTCTGCCATTCAATAAAATCATGGCTGATTTTGGGCTCAAAGCCACTTCCCTGCCCGCTCCCCATAACCCTTCACTCCCTTATCTTGTAAAAATCTGTTCATCTCCACTTTAAATGTATTTAATGTCCCAGCCTCCACAGCTCTCTGGGGCAGAGAATTCCACAGATTTACGACCCTCAGAGAAGAAATTCCTCCTCATCTCAGTTCTAAAAGGGCGACCCTTTATTCTGAAACTATGCCCCCGAGTTCTAGATTTCCCCACGAGGGGAAACATCCTCTCTGCATCTACCTTGTCGAGCCCCCTCAGTATCTTCTATGTTTCAATAAGATCACCTCTCATTCTTCTAAATTCCAATGAGTATAGGCCCAGCCTGCTCAACCTTTCTTCATAAGTCAACCCCCTCATCTCAGGAATCAACCTCGTGAATCGTCTCTGAACTGCCTCCAATGCAAGTATATCCTTCCTTAAAGAAGGAGACCAAAACTGTACGCAAGGTGTGGTCTCACCAATACCCTGTACAGTTGTGGCAGGACTTCCCTGCTTTTATACTCCAACCCCCTTGAAATAAAGACCAACATTCCATTTGCCTTTTTGATTACTTGCTGTACCTGCATGCTAGCTTTTTGTGTTTCATGCACAAGGACCCCCAGGTCCCTCTGAACTGTAGCATTTTGTAATCTCTCACATTTAAATAATAGTTTGTTTTTTAATTTTTCTTGCCAAAGTGGATAACCTCGCACTTTCCCACATTATACTCCATCTGCCAAATGTTTGCCCACTCACTTAGCCTGTCTATATCCCTTTGCAGATTCTTTGAGTCCTCTGCACAACTTGCTTTCCCACCCATCTTTGTAGCATCCGCAAACTTGGCTACATTACACTCGGTCCCTTCATCCAAGTCATTAATGTAGATTGTAAATAGTTGAAGCCCCAGTACCGATCCCTGTGGCACCCCCCAAGTTACCGTTTGCCAACCGGAAAATTACCCATTTATCCCGACGCTCTGCTTTCTGTTAGTTAGCCAATTCTCTATCCATGCTAATATATTACCCCCAATTCCGTGAGCTCTTATCTTATGCAGTAACCTTTTATGTGGCACCTTATCAAATGCCTTCTGGAAATCCAAATACACCACATCCACTGGCTCGCCTTTGTCTACCCTGCTTGTTACATCCTCAAAGAACTAACTCCAGCAAATTTGTTAAACATGATTGCCCTTTCATAAAACCATGCTTACTCTGTTTGACTGCATTATAATTTTCCAAATGCCCTGCTGCTGCTTCCTTAAATGAAGGACTCCAGCATTTTCCCAATGACAGATGTTAGGCTAACTGGTCTATAGTTTCCTGCTTTCTGTCTCCCTCCTTTTTTAAATATGGTTTCCCAATCCACTGGGACCTCTCCAGAGTCCAGGAAATTTTGGCATATTGCAACCAATGCATCCAGCATCTCTGCAGCCACTTCTTTTAAGACCCTGGGATGCAGGCCATCTGGTCCAAGGGACTTCTTGTCTTTTAGTCCCATTATTTTACCAAGTACTATTTCCTTAGTGATAGTGATTGTCTTTAGTTCCCCCCTCCCTGTGGCCCCTTGATTATCCATTATTGGGATGCTGTTAGTGTCTTCTACCGCGAAGACAAATACAAAATATTTGTTCAGAGTCTCTGTCATTTCCCTGTTCCCAATTATTAATAATACCCCAGTCTCATCCTCTAAGGGACCAATGTTTATTTTAGCTACTCTCTTCCTTTTTATATACTTGTAGAAGCTTTTACTATCTGTTTTAACACAGGAAACTCTTTTTTTTATCCAGCACAGACGGGACCGGCGTGGTGCCAGTTGATCAAAAAGTCCGGATTACAGAGAGGTATACTTACCAAAGTACGAGAGCCCCTTACACGGCCACAGGTGCAGAAGCCCCGGTTACACGGCACTTGTGCAGGAGTCCATGTTGCACGGCCACAGGTGCAGGAACCCCGGTTACATGGCCACAGATCCAGGAACCCCGGTTACACGGCCACTAATATATTGTAAAACTTACTTGAACCTACTCCTGAATTTTGCCGGTTAAGAGAGATTTCTGGATATTTAGGTGCCGGTTAAAAGAGAGTTTCCTGTATTTCTTGCCAGTTTACTCTCATAATGCACCTTCTCTATTTTTTTTTTAAGTCATCCTTTGCTGGTTTTTAAAAGTTTCCCAATCCTCTGGTCTCCCACCAATCTTGGCAACATTGTATGCCTTCGTTTTCAACTTGATACCATCCTTTACTTCCTTAGTTAGCCACAGATGGTGCGCCCTTCTCTTAAAATCTTTCTTTCTCACTGGAATATATTTTTGCTGAGAGTTATGAAATATCTGCTTAAATATCCGCCACTGCATTTCAACTTTCTTACCCTTTAATTTATTTTACCAATCGACTTTAGCCAGGTCTGCCCTCATGCCATTGTAATTGCCTTTGTTTAAGACCAGGACACTGGTTTGAGATACAACTTTCTCACCCTCCAACTGAATTTGAAATTCAATCATGCTAGAGGATCCTTTACTATGAGATCATTTATTAATTCTGTCTCATTACACAGTACCAGATCCAAGATAGCCTGCTCCCTGGTTGGTTCCATTATATACTGTTCCAGGAAACCATCCCGGATGCACTCCATGAACTCCTCCTCAAGGCTACAATGGCCAATTTGATTTGTCCAATCAATATGGAAATTAAAATCATCCATGATTATTACCGTACCTTTTTTACAGGCCTCCATTATTTGTTGCTTTATACTCTGACCAAAGAGTTTACAGTCACTAAGGCACCCTGCTCAAGTCTTTTCCAATCATATCAAACTGCATCCAGAAAACATCAATAAATATAGGTGGATTGAAAGACATCTTTTCCCATTTTTCTTGACCATAATAGATTGCATTCCAGCTTTTTGTTAAACATTTGAAGCAAACACAGAAACATGCAGACTAGAAAGCAGAAAAATTAAAATATCCAACTATTCTTCCTATTAAAAGTTTCCAATGTTTAGTTAGGTCTGCACCTCTGCAAAAAAAATGGGAAGAAAGCTCTAATTTAAAAAAAAACATACACAGCTCCAAACAATTAAGTTATCAATGGTATTTTATCTTTTGGGATAAGAAGTAGCCTCAGTTAAATTTGTGGCCCCTAAAGAATAGCAGAAGATCATGACATTGCATTTATATAGGCCTAGAAATTGGGTTGGGGCGCCAAAGTGGCGCAAAAGTCGCCTGAGCGCAGGATTTAGCACAGCGATCGGAGTAATACCGATCGCCAGAAATTCAGTTTCAGTGCCCCTCGAGGGACACGGGGCGAGGCTCGAGGTGCTCCGCGTCCCTCTTAGGGCGCTGAAACTGATTATCGCAGCGCAACGTGACACAGCGCCACACGCTGCGGCACGGCACGCTGCGGTACTGCAGGCCTTCCTCCCACTGTTAAGGGGGAGGTGCCTGCAACAGCGCGATCCCCGCTCGCGAGTGCCGGCAAATGAGCCCGGCACCAAGGAGAAGTGCCGGGCTCTCGGGAAACAGCCGGCAATGCCGCGGGGGGTGGGGGTCAGGAGGCCGGGGACGGAGGTGCTGGCAGGCGGCCGCCCCGCACCTCCACCTTAACTTGCACCGCTGCCGGCACAGTAAGGCCCCGTGAACCGGGCACGGGTAGTGAGCGGCACAACTGCGGCGTTCGCTACCAAATATCACGAACGGGGCGCTGCGCACACCAATGACGTCATCGGTGGCGGCGCAGCGCAAATGCCTAACGCCACCATTAGCGCCCCACCTGAATATCGCGGGAGGCGCAGCCAGTGGCGCTACAGCCACTGACTGCCTCTTTAGGCGCTAACAGGTGGCGCTACTCACCCAATTTCTCCCCATAGTGTCTTTAACAGAAGAAGCATCCCAAGACACTTTAAAAGTAAGGATAAGAAAAATGGATGCTGAGCCTGGAAGGCAGGGATTAAGAGAGGTGACTGAAAGCTTGGTCAGAGAGATAGGTTGCTAAAAGGAGCAGAAATGCTCCATCCTCCAAGCAGGTAAAATTTCATTAGTAATGAGTTTACCCGGAATATCATTCTGAAAGGATGCAGATAACTGGAATGACAAATCCTTTGCCGCACTTATGCAACAGACTAATGCCCTGTGCACACATACTGCATGATACTTCCTTTCAAGAGAAGAAGGTGGGATACAAGATTTCAACATCATGATTTCCTGAGATCTGTGAACTCAGGAGCAATCTTGCACTTGATCTTTTCTTATTAGCTACGAATTGAACACTTGGTGTCAAGCAAAATACAAGTCAGTCCCCAACATCAGGCCAACAGAGAATTAATAAAATTGCTTTGCTTGTGAAATACAAGCTTACAAAAACCAGGACACTCAAACTTCTGATGAGAACTTACTCCAACAAATTCAAATCCCATCAAGGGATCATCTGGGCGACAGGGTATTGTTTTCAAGCACCCATTCTGAGCTAGGACACCATCGTGAACAAGATCCCATCCATACTGGGTTTTACTTTGTGAAATTAGGAATTATAACTCCGCTCAGAGACAATAAACAATGCTGAAAACAAGAGGTCGCACACATTCTAATTTTTCTAGAAGAGTCCTTAATTCACTGAATATCTGACAAATAGACCAAAAACCTAGCTACAAATACCATAATATTTCCATGATAACTAGTGTTGCCAACTCAAATGGCACCACAGAAAAAGTTTAATTGGAATATAATTCAGGCAGTTTGTGTTTACACAGGGCTTTCCAGTTATATTTAGGCCCCAATACTGCTTCATGCAGCTCTTTAGGATTCACTCCAACGTGGTGGTGGTGGAAACTGTGCTTTTGAAATTGTAATCTCTCCAGAGAACTAGTTGGAATGCAAATCACAGCTGCAGCAATCTTTTTTCACACATGTATATGCTTAGTCCCTTCCCAGCCCAGATTTAAGTGATCGTGCTTTTTACAAGATTGGTTTCTGAAAACAATGGAATCTTCTAACATTGAACTTTCCGCATCAGACCTTGTTAACAACTTGCACAAAAAGCACGACAATAGGCCTACAATATTTTCAGTGCACTTATAATGAAATAAAATGACTGTTCTTTAAAAATCCAGCAATGTAATTACAATGAAAACCATATTCACTTCTATACAGATGGTAGATGTATGGATACTACATCCTCATTTCAATCCAATTCTTTCAATGAAACTCAAACAGAATTAATTGAAAAGTTACCAAAATATGAGGGGGTCGGACAGCGCAGCCATAACTTACTTAAATACAAATGCAGCTGTCAAACTGTTATGGGTCCCCAGGTAAATCCCCAGGGCCTGATAATCTACATCCTAGGGTACTTAAGGAAGTGGCCCTAGAAATAGTAGATGCATTGCTGGTCATCTTCCACAATTCGATAGACTCTGGAACAGTACCCATGGATTGGAGGGTAGCTAATGTTACCCCACTATTCAAAAAAGGTGGTAGAGAGAAAACGGGGAATTACATCGGTACTGGGGAAAATGCTAGAGTCCATTATAAAAGATGTAACAGCAGAGCACTTGGAAAATAGTGACAGGATCGGACAAAGTCAACATGGATTTACAAAAGATAAATCGCGCTTGACTAATCTACTGGAATTTTTTGAGGATGTAACTAGTAAAATAGATAAGGGAGAACCAGTGGATGTGGTGTATTTGGACTTTCAAAAGGTTTTCGATAAGGTCCCGCATCAGAGATTAGCGTGTAAAGTTAAGGCACGTGGGATTGGGGGCAAGGTATTGACTTGGATAGAGAACTGGTTGGCAGACAGAAAGCAAAGAGTTGGAATAAACGGGTCTTTTTCAGAGTGGCAGACAGTGACTAGTGGGGTACCGCAGGGATCGGTCCTTGGACCCCAGCTATTCACAATATATATTAATGATCTAGTATGATCTAGACGAGGGAACTAGATATAATATCTCCAAGTTTGCAGATGACACAAAGCTGGGTGGGCATGTGTGCTGTGAGGAGGATGCTGAGAAACTCCAGTATGATTTGGACAGGTTGGGTGATTGGGTAGAAGCATGGCAGATGCAATATAACGTGGATAAATGCGAGGTTATCCACTTTGGTGTCAAAAACAGGAAGGCAGATTATCTGAATGGCAATAGATTGGGAGAAGGGGAAGTGCAACGAGACCTGGGTGTCCTTGTGCACCAGTCGCTGAAGGTAAGCATGCAGGTGCAGCAGGCGGTTAAGGCGGCAAATGGTATGTTCGCCTTCGTAGCAAGAGGGTTCGAGTACAGGAACAAGGATGTCTTGCTGCAGTTGTACAGGGCCTTGGTGAGACCACACCTTGAGTATTGTGTGCAGTTTTGGTCGCCTTATCTGAGGAAGGATGTTCTTGCCATGGAGGGAGTGCAGCAAAGATTCACCAGGAATGACGTATGAGGAGAGATTGGGTCGATTGGGCTTATACTCGCTGGAGTTTAGAAGAATGAGAGGGGATCTCATTGAAACTTATAAAATTCTAACAGGACTGGACAGACTAGACGCAGCAAGGATGTTCCCGATGGTCGGGGAGTCCAGAACCAGGGGTCACAGTCTAAGGATAAGGGGTAAGCCATTTAGGACAGAGATGAGGAGGAATTTCTTCACCCAGAGAGTGGTGAACCTGTGGAATTCTCTACCACAGAAGGCAGTGGAGGCCAATTCATTAAATATATTCAAGAAGGAGTTGGATATATTTCTTAAGTCTAAAGGGATCAAGGGATATGGGGAGAAAGCAGGGGCAGGGTACTGAATTTGGGTGATCAGCCATGATCTCGTTGAATGGCGGAGTAGGCTCAAGGGGCCGAATGGCCTACTCCTGCTCCTATCTTCTATGTATCTATGTATCTATGGTTGACAGTGACCTGCAGCATTATATTTATGAGAATTCTGGTGCCAATGCAAAAAGGCTTTTAAAGAAAAAAGGCTACAGTAGCAAAACTGCAGCTAGAGGACAATATTCCTGATAATGTCATACTCTTGTGATATTTCCCCTGGGTTAGTAGTCCAAACTAACACTTTTCAAAATAATATTTGAAATCACAGTGTGCACACTGAATTCATGCCCAAAGCTACCAGTTCCTGTCTATTCATCATGTTTGTCAAAGCAGCAAACATACTGTTGCCATTTCCTTCTTCCCTCAATCTTCTCCCATTCTCGCCTGATCATAGTGGCTCATGGTGGGGTACAACTCAATGGGCTTATATTGCACATGGCTAGTCTTTGCAAGTGAGCCAAGGTAAATTGAGCGTTGGCAGTTTATTTAGAAACATAGAAAAATAGGAGCAGGAGTAGGCTATTCGGCCCTTCGAGCCTGCTCTGCCATTCAATATGATCATGGCTGATCCTCTATCTCAATACCATATTCCCGCTCTCTCCCCATACCCCATGACGCCTTTTGCGTCTAGAAATCTATCTATCTCCTTCTTAAATATATTCAGTGACTTGGCCTCCACAGCCCTCTGGGGTAGAGAATTCCACTGGTTCACCACCCTCTGAGTGAAGACATTTCTCCTCATCTCAGTCCTAAATGTCCTACTCCATATACTGTGACTGTGACCCCTAGTTCTAGAACCCCCCAGCCAGGGAAAACATCCTCCCTGCATCCAGTCTGTCTCGCCCTGTCAGAATTTTATACGTTTCAATGAGATCCCCTCATTCTTCTAAACTTTAGTGAATACAGGCCTAGTCGACCCAATCTCTCCTCATACGACAGTCCTACCATCCCAGGAATCAGTCTGCTGAACCTTCGCTGCACTCCCTCTACGGCAAGTATATCCTTTCTTAGGTAAGGGGACCAAAACTGCACACACTACTCCAGGTGTCGTCTCAAGACCCTGTTCAACTGTAGTAAGACATCCTTGCTCCTGTACTCAAATCCTCTTGCAATGAAGGCCAACATTTGCCTTCCTAACTGCTTGCTGCACTTGCATGTTTGCTTTCAGTGACTGGTGTACAAGGGCACCCAGGTCCCTTTGTACATCAACATTTCCCAATCTATCACCATTTAAATAATACTCTGCCTTTCTGTTTTTCTTACCGAAGTGGATAACTTCACATTTATCCACGTTATACTGCATCTGCCATGTATTTGCCCACTCACTCAACTTGTCTAAATCGCCTTGAAGCCTCTTTGCATCCTCCTCACAACTCACAGTCCCACCTAGTTTTGTCATCAGCAAACTTGGAAATATTACAGTTGGTTCCCTCATCCAAATCATTGATATATATTGTGAATAGCTGGGGCCCAAGCACTAATCCCTGCGGTACCCCACTAGTCACCGCCTGCAACCCCGAAAAAGACCCATTTATTCCTACTCTCCGTTTCCTGTCTGTTAACCAATTTTCAATCCATGCCAGTATATTACCCCCAATCCCATTTGCTTTTATTTTGCACACTAACCTCATGTGGGACTTTATCAAAGGCCTTCTGAAAATCCAAATACACCATATCCACTGGTTCTCCCTTATCTATTCTACCAGTTACATCCTCAAAAATTATTTAATCCATGGCATACATTGGAGCAGTGCCTAATCCTAACCTCACACGTAGAGGTCACCAGTTAGTGATTAGTAGTGGGAACCCAGGCTGATTCTTCCCTCTCAAGCCCGGGGTGTCAAGGCCAATTGTAACTCGTCCTGTCTCAGAGATACAACTTTGGTCTCTACACCTCTATGCCGTATCACTTAAATGCAAGCATTATGTTTAAATTATCAACAAGTGGTGCCAAAAGACAACAGTTTACAATCTATAGGCTCTTCCAAAAAGTGAAAAATTCCCCAGGTTTGATGAAGGATCTCCTTCCAAAATAGCAATCTGGATTTTCTCTTTCACCGGCTGTGTGTTTCAAGCATTGAGTTTAGGTTAAAATTGCACCATGATGTAGGACATAGAATTATACCAAGCAGAGGTGGAACGTACCGTTTTAATAGGATAGAGTAAAGTATCCACATAAAAAGAGCTAATGGAGAAAAGATGGACCAGAAATACTCAAGTCATTCAGTCTAAAGTAATGAAAGCTTCAATTACTGTCCATCAAGAGAATGAACCAGTTGCAAGTGTCTTACTGCCTCTCGGCAGAGATAGTCAGTTTTACTTAAAAGCCTGGAGGATAAATCAGCAGGCATAGTACAGAACCCTTCAGCTAAATTCGGAGAAAAAAAGTGATCAAAATTCAATATCAAGAATTTTATTAAGTGATGAGCAATTCTTGACCAGTTGTTATCAGGTTAGCACAGTGGACCATGCAGTGCATTTCTTTGGTAGTGTCGGTTAATAAAATGTCAGTCTTTAAATAATCGGCGAGTGCCTGGCACTGATCAGTGCTGGTGTGTCAGGTTGCATGTGCATCCATTAGTGAGCAGACAGTACATAAAAGTTAAAAACCCAGAACTCACTCAATGGGTATTAGTACAGACATTTCATGCTGGTCAGCTTACCCTACAATCAACTTGAGTTCAGCTAATCTGCAATTACCAAAACGGATGCCGTTTTGTCCTACAAAATCAGCTGCCAAAGGACGGCACAATTAAGTAATATAATCCTGGTAGTAATAGTCATCAGCAATAAAATGCACCACTCCTGCCTGAAGCCAAATCAGCAATATGTTCCGAGGTGAACAGGTCAGCAGCTCACACCACCAAAGCACCCAATAAACCCCCATCTCCCTCCCTGCTCTCTTTCCCACTAGGTGTGATGGAAGGGGTGGTATTTGGGATGTGTTGTGGGGTGGGGTGCAGAAGGAGAAGGGAAGAGTGATGTCAAATTCTGTCACATAAAAGCAGTTTGACCATAGCATCATCATCCTGTTTTCATGCAATTTTGTTCCTTCATACTGGAGTTCAATTCCACATGCAACCCTTATTTACACGCAAGCCTTGACATTGTGTATCAACAGATTATTCAACCACACTATCACAGCTAGGCTAAACCTAAACTATGCTTAACCATAGTTACATACAGTTTACAGCACAGAAACAGGCCATTCAGCCCAACTTATCTAAGCCGCCGTTTATGCACATGAGCCTCCTCCTCCCATCCCTCTTCATCTAATCCCATCAGCATATCGATATTAGCGCAAACACAAACTTCCAGCAGGGTTCATTGGTTAGCATTCGAGAATGGGAATGCTGATTAATTTTTCCCTTCCTAGCTCATGCATGCCTTGAGCCATAAGGAGGACACCAATACAGAAAGGAACGAGATGAGATGTTTTCTCAGCCTAGTAGAATCACCTCTTAGCTATGTTGAGGTACAAAAGGAGTTGTTGTTCAGGTCCTTTGCCGTCTACAAAGCCTCAGCACCTGGGAGGGCATCATTTTCCCTCAATCTCTATGCATAGATCTAATTAGAGAACAACTATTTCACGTCACTCTCTTTCCCTCCCCTCACACTGGAATTCCCGTTTACAGTTGAGAGATGCAGAGAGTCACAGTTTGGCTGTGGAGGAGGGGAGGTATCAAAAAAACTTTTTTTCTTCCTTTCTGATGTCAAGGATCGCAAGCTTCAACAACTCTTGGACACCAACGCCCCTCCGGAACCTTCTTCCCCTTCACTTTCCTCTGACCCCCTTCTCCCAATCTCACCCCGCCGCGTTTTCACTATCCCCTCTGACCGTTCCCTCTCTGACCCGAACGATCAGTCCTCAGCAAAGGCCTGAGCTTCATCCCCTTACGCCCCCACCTCAATGAATTTCGAGCTCGGCACGATGTTGACCTCTTTTTCCGCCGCCTTCGTCTCCGTGCCCACTTCTCTGGTCAGGAGTCTTCCCCCCGCACGACTGACCCTTTCACCCGCTTACAGAATTCCCGTTCTACCTGGACCCCTCCCCCTGGCCTCTTACCCTCTCTAGATCTTTTCATCGCTAACTGCCGCCGTGACATCGGCAGTCTCCATTTCTCTGCTTCCCTCACTCACCCCAACCTACCTCCCGCTAAACTTGCAGCACTCCATTCTCTTAGATCCAACCCTGACATTGTCATTAAACCTGCTGACAAGGGTGGTGCTGTTGTTGTTTGGCGAACTGACCTCTACCTAGCGGAAGCTGAACGCCAACTCTCCGACACCACCTCCTACCTCCACCTGGACCATGACCCCACTACCGAACATCAAAAAAGGTGGTAGAGAAAAAGCGGAGAATTATAGACCGGTAAGCCTGACATCGGTAGTGGGGAAAATGCTAGAGTCCATTATAAAAGATGTAATAGCAGAGCACTTAGAAAGCAGTGACGGGATCGGACAAAGTCAACATGGATTTACAAAAGGTAAATCGTGCTTGACTAATCTACTGGAATTTTTTGAGGATGTAACTGGTAAAATAGATAAGGGAGAACCAGTGGATGTGGTGCATTTGGACTTTCAGAAGGCTTTCGATAAGGTCCCGCATAAGAGATTAGCTTGCAAAATTAAGGCAAATGGGATTGGGGGCAAGGTATTGACTTGGATAGAGAACTGGTTGGCAGATAGAAAGCAAAGAGTTGGAATAAACGGGTTGTTTTCCGAGTGGCAGGCAGTGACTAGTGGGGTACCGCAAGGATCAGTCCTAGGACCCCAGCTGTTCACAATATATATTAATGATCTAGTCGAGGGAATTGGATGTAGTATCTCCAAATTTGCAGACGACACAAAGCTGGGTGGGAGGGTATGCTGTGAGGAGGATGTCGTGAAACCCCAGTACGATTTGGACAGGTTGGGTGATTGGGCAGAAACATGGCAAATGCACTATAATGTGGATAAATGTGAGGTTATCCACTTTGGTGGCAAAAACAGGAAGGCAGATTATTATTTGAATGGCAATAGGTTGGGAGAAGGGGAAGTGCAAAGAGACCTGGGTGTTCTTGTGCACCAGTCGCTGAAGGTAAGCATGCAGGTGCAGCAGGCGGTTAAGAAGGCAAATGGTATGTTGGCCTTCGTAGCAAGAGGGTTCGAGTACAGGAACAAGGATGTCTTGCTGCAGTTGTACAGGGCCTTGATGAGACCACATCTTGAGTATTGTGTGCAGTTTTGGTCGCCTTATCTGAGGAAGGATGTTCTTGCCATGGAGGGAGTGCAGCGAAGATTCACCAGGCTGATACCTGGGATGGCAGGAATGACGTATGAGGAGAGATTGGGTCGATTGGGCTTATACTAGCTGGAGTTTAGAAGAATGAGAGGGGATCTCATTGAACTTATAAAATTCTAACAGGACTGGACAGACTAGATGCAGGAAGGATGTTCCTGATGGTCAGGGAGTCCAGAACCAGGGGTCACAGTCTAAGGATAAGGGGTAAGCCATTTAGGACAGAGGTGAGGAGGAATTTCTTCACCCAGAGAGTGGTGAACCTGTGGAATTCTCTGCCACAGAGGGCGGTGGAGGCCAGCTCATTAAATATATTCAAGAAGGATTTGGATATATTTCTTAAGGCTAAAGGGATCAAGGGATATGGGGAGAAGGCAGGGACAGGGTACTGAATTTGGATGATCAGCTATGATCTCATTGAATGGCAGACCAGGCTCGAGGGGCCGAATGGCCTACTCCTGCTCCTATCTTCTATGTTTCTATCAAACCACCGTTTCCAAGACTGTCACTGACCTCATCTCCTCGGGAGATCTTCCCCCCGCGACCACCAACCTCATAGTTCCCCAACCCCGCACAGCCCGCTTCTACCTCCTTCCCAAGATCCACAAACAGGACTGCCCTGGTAGACCCATCGTTTCAGCCTGTTCTTGCCCCACAGAACTTCTCTCTTCCTATCTCGACTCTATCTTTTCTCCCCTTGTCCAGTCTCTTCCCACCTACATCCGCGATTCTTCGGACGCCCTCCGCCACTTTAACATTTTCCAGTTTCCTGGCCCCAACCGCTTTTTTTTCCACCATTGACGTACAATCCCTCTACGCCTCCATCCCCCACCAGGATGGCCGGAGAGCGCTCCGCTTCTTCCTTGAACAGAGGCCCGACCAGTCCCCATCCACCACTACCCTCCTCCGCCTGGCTGAACTTGTTCTCACATTGAACAACTTCTCCTTTAACTCCACTCATTTCCTCCAAATCAAAGGTGTTGCTGTGTGTACCCGCATGGGTCCTAGCTATGCCTGCCTTTTCATGGGATATGTGGAACACTCTTTGTTCCAGTCCTACTCAGGTCCCCTCCCTCACCTCTTTATCCGATACATTGATGACTGTATCGGTGCCGTTTCCTGCTCTTGCCCTGAACTAGACAATTTCATTCACTTTGCCTCCAATGTCCACCCTTCCCTCACCTTCACATGGTCCATCTCTGACTCTTCCCTTCCCTTCCTCGACTTCTCCGTCTCCATCTCTGGGGATAGGTTATTGACCAATATTCACTACAAGCCCACTGACTCCCACAGCTACCTGGACTACACTTCCGCCCACCCCGCCTCCTGTAAAGATTCTATTCCATTCTCCCAGTTTCTCCGTCCCCGCCGCATCTGCTCCGACGATGCCACCTTCCACACCAGTGCTTCCGACATGTCTTCCTTTTTCCTCAACCGAGGATTCCCCTCTACTTTGGTTGACACGGCCCTCGACCGTGTCCGTTCTATCTCCCGCACTCCTGCCCTCACCCCTGCCCCCCCTCCCGGAACCACGATAGGGTTCCCCTTGTCCTCACCTTTCACCCCACCAGCCTCCACATTCAACGGATCATCCTCCGCCATTTCCGCCACCTCCAAAGTGATCCCACCACCAAACGCATCTTCCCCTCCCCTTTCAGCATTCCGTAGGGTCCGCTCCCTCCGAGACACCCTAGTCCACTCCTCTATCACCCCCAGCACCCCTTCCCCTGGCACCTTCCCGTGCAAGCGGAGGAGATGTAACACCTGCCCTTATACCTCCCCCCTTCCCACTGTCCAGGGCCCCAAACACCCCTTCCAGGTGAAACAGCGATTTACTTGTACTTCTTGCAATCTAGTATACCGTTTTCGCTGCTCACGATGCGGTCTCCTCTACACTGGGGAGACCAAATGCAGATTGGGTGACCGCTTTGCGGAACACCTCCGTTCAGTCCGTAAGGGTGACCCCGAGCTTCCGGTCACCTGTCATTTTAATTCACCGCTCCATTCCCACTCGGACCTCACCGTCCTTGGCCTCCTGCATTGTTCCACGGAAGCTCAACGTAAACTCGAGGAACAGCACCTCATCTTCCGATTAGGCACCTTACAGCCTTCCGGACTCAATATCGAGTTCAACAATTTCAGATCATAATTTCGGCCCCTATTACATTTTTATTTATATTTTTTATCCACACCTTTGTTTTGGTTTTTCCCTTCCCTCCCTTTCCTTTTTTTTTCTCTCCCACATGGCAGCTGTCTCCCATTCTGCCGGCGCATTTCACACCTAATCTAGAGCTGTCTTTTGTCTCCACTAGTCCCATCACCATCTCGTCTCATTTTGAATACCTCTTAATGTCTCTTCTCTTTTGTTCTCTCCCAGCCCGGCCTCTTAATCTATTTAATTCCCTGTGCCTCTTTAGTCTTGATAAAGGGTTTTGACCCGAAACGTTGACTCTAATTTCTCTCCACGGATGTTGCCTGGCCTGCTGAGTTTTTCCAGCATTTTCTGTTGTTATTTTGGATTTCTAGCATCTGCAGTATTTTGCTATCGAGGGGAGGTATCAGTTTATTTTCCTTTCAGGATCCTTACTGGCCTCCCTGATGGGAATGTTTTAAATCTGAACAAATTCTCCTTTGGGTCAAAAAGGCAGACTATTTTTTTTTAAACCAAGAAAGTCTGGTTAATATCCCTGGAATTGCTGCTGGGCTTTGCATGTGCTTCTTAAAGCTTCCCAATATCTCCTGGTGGCTCATACATACCAGAAATGTGTTCTGTTCAACCACATACAGTAGTTTACTAAGTTAGCACAGCAAGTAGGAGCAGTATAATTATAGCCTCAGTGGTGAGCTGGATGGAAAGAAACTCACTAAATGCTCAATCCCGGCTGCTGTTGGAAACTGCATGCATGGGAACTGGACAAGAAAAAGATTTGACAGACATGATATGGCTTCCATACACACATTTAAGGATGATGCTAGAGCTGACTTCAATTACATCAGGGGGCAAGAAATTAGAATCATTCCACAAAATTTCCAGAGGATATTTCGACAAGTTTTCAGAATGCAGAGAAATTCGGGCACAGACATAACAGACTATTCTCGCAACCCAAAATAGCATCCCAAATTACTTAGGCCTGCTTGGACTTTCTTTCCAAATGCTTTTGACTGCATGTGCCTTGCTGCTGATGGAGCAGAAAAGCTTGAGATACAAATAAATAGGTTTCTCCTTGGTTGCATTGGTTACTGATGAAGAAATCTTAATCTAGAGGCTAGCTATTGTAGAATTTAGAGAACAGACAGCACATAAAGTCTACATCCTAGGTACATAAGGAAGTGGCCCTAAAAATAGTAGATGCATTGCTGGTCATCTTCCAAAATTCTATAGACTCTGGCACAGTTCCCATGGATTGGAGGGTAGCTAATGTAACCCAACTATTTAAAAAAGGTGGTAGAGCGAAAACGGGGAATTATAGACCGGTAAGCCTGACATCGGTAGTGGGGAAAAGGTTGGAGTCCATTATAAAAGATGTAATAGCAGAGCACTTGGAAAACAGCGACAGGATCGGACAAAGTCAACATGGATTTACAAAAGGTAAATCATGCTTGACTAATCTACTGGAAATTTTTGAGGATGTAACTGGTAGAATAGATATGGGAGAACCAGTGGGTGTGGTGTATTTGGACTTTCAGAAGGCTTTCGATAAGGTCCCGCATCAGAGATTAGCGTGTAAAGTTAAAGCACATGGGATTGGGGGTAAGGTACTGACTTGGATAGAGAACTGGTTGGCAGACAGGAAGCAAAGAGTTGGAATAAACGGATCTTTTTCCGAGTGGCAGACAGTGACTAGTGGGGTACCACAGGGATCGGTGCTAGGACCCCAGCTATTCACAATATATATTAATGATCTAGTCGAGGGAACTAGATGTAATATCGCCAAGTTTGCAGACGACACAAAGCTGGGTGGGCGTGTGTGCTGTGAGGAGGATGCATAGAAACTCCAGTATGATTTGAACAGATTGGGTGATTGGGCAGATGCATGGCAGATGCAGTATAATGTGGATAAATGCCTGGTTAACCACTTTGGTGGCAAAAACAGGAAGGAAGATTATCTGAACGGCAATAGATTGGGAAAAGGGGAAGTGCAATGAGACCTGGGTGTCCTTGTGCACCAGTCGCTGAAGGTAAGCATGCAGGTGCAGCAGGCAAATGGTATGTTGGCCTTCATAGCGAGAGGATTCGAGTACAGGAGCAAGGATGTCTTGCTGCAGTTGTACAGAGCCTTGGTGAGACCACACCTTGAGTATTGTGTGCAGTTTTAGTCGCCTTATCTGAGGAAGGATGTTCTTGCCATGGAGGGAGTGCAGCGAAGATTCACTAGACTGATATCTGGGATGGCAGGAATGACGTATGAGGAGAGATTGGGTCGATTGGGCTTGTATTCGCTAGAGTTTAGAAGAATGAGAGGGGATCTCATTGAAACTTATAAAATTCTAACAGGACGAGACAGACTAGATGCAGGAAGGATGTTCCCAATGGCGGGGGAGTCCAGAACCAGGGGTCACAGTCTAAAGATAAGGGGTAAGCCATTTAGGACAGAGATGAGGAGGAATTTTTTCACTCAGAGTGGTGAACCTGTGGAATTCTCTACCACAAAAGGCAGTAGAGGCCAATTCATTAAATATATTCAAGAAGGAGTTAGATATATTTCTTAAGGCTAAAGCGATCAAGGGATATGGGGAGAGAGCAGGGACAGGATATTGAATTTGGATGATCAGCCATGATCTCATTAAATGGCAGAGCAGGCTTGAGGGACCGAATGGCCTACTCCTATCTTCTATGTTTCTACCCAGCCTCTATAACATCCAGGTAAATTCACAAACAACCAGTTATCTACTGACAAGTCGTTCATTATAAAAATGAACATGCTTTGCAAACGCAGTTTGGGATAATGACATTAATCAATCAATAAGCTGCATACAGTATAGGGCCTTCCTTCATGAAAGAAAAAGCAAATTGTGGTTTCACGTTAGAGACTTGTATTAAGACTAGCCAGTTTTACCACTGGTCAAAAAGATGTAAACATAGACAAAATTGGAATTGCCTGATGAGATAAAATATTAAATATCTTAATATAGTCAAGTTTTCTTTTATATTCGTTCATGGGATGTGGGCGTCACTGGCAAGGCCAGCATTTATTGCCCATCTCTAATTGCCCTCAAGAAGGTGGTGGTGAGCCGCCTTCTTGAATCGCTGCAGTCCATGTGGTGAAGGTACTCCCACAGTGCTGTTTGGGGGGGGGGGGGTTCCAGGATTTTGACCCAGCGGCGAGGAAGGAACGGCGATATACTTCCAAGTCAGGATGGTGTGTGATATGGAGGGGAACTTGGAGGTGGTGGTGTTCCCATGCGCCTGCTGCCCTTGTCCTTCTAGGTACTAGAGGCTGCAGGTTTGGGAGGTGCTGACGAAGAAACCTTGGCGAGTTGCTGCATTGCATCTTGTAGATGGCACACACTGCAGCCACGGTACGCCGGCGGTGGAGGGAGTGAATGTTTAAGGTGGTGGATGGGGTGCCAATCAAGCGGACTGCTTTGTCTTGGATGGTGTTGAGCTTCTCGAGTGTTGTTGGAGCTGCAACATCCAGGCAAGTGGAGAGTATTCCATCACACTCCTGACTTGTGCCTTGTAGATGGTGGAAAGGCTTTGGGGAGTCAGGAGGTGAGACACTCACCACAGAATACCTAGCATCTGACCTACTCTTGTTGCCACAGTATTTATGTGGCTGGTCCAGTTAAGTTTCTGGTCAATGGTGACCCCCAGGAAGTTGATGGTGGGGGATTTGGTGATGGTAATGACCTTGAATGTCAAGGGGCAGTGGCTAGACGCTCACTTGTTGGAGATAGTCATTGCCTGGCACTTATCAGCTCAAGCCTGAGTATCGTCCAGGTCTTGCTGCATGCGGGCATGGACTGCTTCATTATCGATACAAAGATGGGAGGGAAAGCAGTGAGTGAGGAGGACATAAAAAACCTGCAAAAGGACATAGACAGACTAAGTGAGTGGGCAGAAATTTGGCAGATGGAATATAATGTTGGAAAGTGTGAGGTTATGCACTTTGGCAGAAAAAATCAAAGAGCAAGTTATTATCTAAATGGAAAGAAACTGCAAAGTGTTACAGTACAAAGGGATCTGGGGGTCCTGGTGCATGAAACACAGAAGGTTAGTATGCAGGTACAGCAGGTGATCAGGAAGGCCAATGGAATCTTGGCTTTTATTGCAAGGGGGCTGGAGTATAAAAGCAGGGAAGTCTTGCTGCAGTTATACAGGGTACTGGTGAGGCCACACCTGGAATATTGCGTACAGTTTTGGTTTCCATATTTAAGAAAAGATATACTTGCTCTCGAGGCAGTTCAGAGAAGGTTCACTCGGTGGATTCCGGAGATGAGGCAGTTGACTTGTGAGGAAAGGTTGAGTAGGTTGGGCCTCTACTCATTGGAATTCAGAAGAATGAGAGGCGATCTTATCGAAACATATAAGATTGTGAGGGGGCTTGATCGGGTGGATGCGGTGAGGATGTTTCCACTGATGGGTGAGACTAGAACTAGGGGGCATAATCTTAGAATAAGGGGCTGCCCTTTCAAAACTGAGATGAGGAGAAACTTCTTCACTCAGAGGGTAGTAAATCTATGGAATTTGCTACCTCAGAGAGCTGTGGAAGCTGCAACACTAAATACATTTAAAACGGAGATAGACAGTTTCCTAGCTGATAAGGGAATTAGGGGTTACGGGGAGCGGGCAGGAAAGTGGATGTGAGTCTAGGTTCGGATCAGCCATGATCCTATTGAATGGCGGAGCAGGCCCGAGGGGCCGTATGGCCTACGCCTGCTCCTACTTCTTATGTTCTTATGTGAGGAGTTGCGAATGGCATTCAACACTGTGCAGTCATCAGCGAACATCCCCACTTCTGACCTTATGATGGAGGGAAGGTCATTGATGAAGCAGCTGAAGATGGTTGGGCCTAGGACACTGCCCTGAGGAACTGCTGCAGCGATGTCCTGGGGCTGTGATGATTGACCTCCAACCACCACAACCAGAAAACCAACAATCACCTTGGGAACAATAAAAATATTCAGAGCTCAGCTGAAGAAACTACAACCTACATGCGAGAAATAATGGCCTGGATTTTTGGTCAAAGGTGAACAGCTGCCCACAGACTTTTCATGGTCTTTTGCGCGGCAACTTACTGTCATCGGGAGTCCGATATAGCGCACGCCTCTATGGGGGATCTGGGACCTGTGTGAACAGGGGAAGCAACAGCGTGTCTCTTCAACCAATCAGATTGAAGAATCCTTACTAAGGCACGCAAAATCTAAACCAGGAAGTGCAAGTTAGAATATTTAATTCAATGTAAAATCACGTACAAAAAGCAAAATAAAGGGAGGGAAAGAAAAATAGGATTGAGAGAGAGATAAAACATTTTAAATTAAATTTTTTTTAAATCTCCAACGATAAATAAAATCTGAAGAATGAGACTTCACATTTGTAGAAGTACATTTTCAGAGCGAGGGAGGTTGTTTGGCAGTAATTAAGACTTATCACGCCGTTAAAAATGCACTTACACTGGAACGGACAAGCCCCAACATTTTCTGACGTGTTTAATGGGTAACTACCGCAACTTCACGTCCTTCCTGTGCTTGAATGCCAAGTCTCTCGGCGAGATACTGGTGTAGAGAAGCTTGTGGAGGAGCAGAGCAAATCGGACAGCAACTTCCTGATTTCCGCGTTTCACTGCGCATGTGCAGACGCCGGAAGTTGCTGTTCGTTTTGCTCCTGAAGAACGGTGAGCGCCGACAGCCTCACCATTATTCCTGCCGCCAAATCCGGGTCAATGATTTTCTAAGTACAGCTTGGATGTAAGAGTTTGACAACAATTCCAAAAGGATCCACAGCAGGGAACACCAAATTATCAACAGAATTAATTCCTCTGACTACCTTTTGTGTACACCAGGAATGTTTTTATTCAACAAATTTATAAGTTGGCATTTCAAATCAGATATTTTGCAACCAAGGTCATAATTTTCAGTAATGCCGAGATCCACTGCAAGCATCTGATCCAAAGCAATATCACCAACATTATATCACCCAGTTGGTTAATACTTCTTCGAATATAGGCCTGCTTTACACAGCACTGCATCAGTAATTACTCAGGATGAGCAATCATAATGATCCCGCATCCCCTCATTCAACTAGAAATCTGTTGTAATCTCATTAGAAGAGCAGAAAAATCATGTGGCACGGTTGTAAAACATCACACAATACCGTTGAAGCATGCAGCCTGAAGTTGCACTGGTTAGATATCTTAGCTGAGAAATCAGTAAATGGCTCTATTACTGAATGCTCTGTATTTCCAGTGCAGTGGAGAACTCATTCGTTTTGCAGGAATCAGAAGACTTCCAGGACAAGAAAGGGAGGTGTTCACCAGTCCACAGATCTCTGCTGTGCCATGCTGGCCACACTTTCAAGTTAGAACCCATGAAGAAAAAAATGCAGTTTAATCATGTTCTCTCTCCGAAATACTGACACTATTTCTCTTAGACTCGCTCAAGATAATCTACTTACGCTGCCAGTTCTGCTGTGTTTTCTCTCCGTTTCCATTTCCATCATTTCACAACAGACACTATTGAAACTGTACCAAATTACTAAGCATCAATACAGTGAAAATGGAGAAAAGCACTGGCCATGCAAAATATACAACTACAACTTTGAGTGAAACTCTCAAACTAACTCAAAATTTAGTCATGGACATAAAACTGCTATTCTAAGTCATCCTTGTTCACCAGCAACTAAACTAGCAGGTTACTTTCCAGCACTGGGTCAAAAGTAGTTCCTATTTGTTTTCATAAAGCTTCTTTAAACTTCCACAGAATGTTCACATCTCCCTTTTTCAATGGAATTGTCCTAGCAAAGGTGGGCATTGTATTTTCATCAAATGCTTATTTCCATCAAATGAACATTACAAAGACTTCTTTTAGTACCAGTAGTAGCAAAGAAGGCATGAGAATAAAAAAAGTTAAGCAGATACCCTACCAATCCATGGCTCACTTAAAAGTTCTATTAAGTTTTTTTTTTAAAAAGGAAGAATTTTGATGAATGGCCATACATGTACAAAAACAGAGAATGTTGGAAACACTCAGCAGGTGATTCAGCACCTGCGAATAGAACAAACAAGTTAATGTTACAGATGTAGACCTTGTGTCAGAACCAGATAGGTTTAGAACACATCTGCTAAATTGGCAATCTTGATTTTTGATTTTATGGACACATGACATTGAGTTATGATGCCTTGGAAGCCACATGCTCGAGCGACATTACTGACATGAACTAGATGAAAGACTTTAAAAATGTGCAAATGAATTACCAATTCTTCCAAAGAGAGAAGTAGAACATTGAACAATGCACCTTTCATTTAACTAAATTTACAAAAAGAGTGAGGGGCATAGATAGGGTAGGTAGAAAGGAACTTTTCCCCTCAGTAGAGGGGTTAATAACCAGGGGGCATAGTTTCAAGGTAAGCGGCAGGAGGTTTAGAGGGGATTTGAGGAAAAACTTTTTCACCCAGAGGGTGGTTGGAATCTGGAACTCACTGCCTGAAAGGGTGGTAGAGGCAGGAACCCTCAACATTCAAGAAGCATTTAGATGAGCACTTGAAACGCCATAGCATATAAGGCTACGGACCAAGTGCTGGAAAATGGGATTAGAATTGACAGGGCTTGATGGCCGGTGCGGACACGGTGGGCCGAAGGGCCGCTTTCTGTGCTGTATAACTCTATGGGGGAGAAATTCGGTTGGTTGCGCCAGCGATTAGCGTCTAAAGAGGCCGAGAATTGGGGAGTTAGCCAATTTTCGCCCGTGCGCAGTGAACCCAGCGCCTCTTGCTATATTGAGTGGGTTTTAGCGCCTGCTCGCGGGCGCAGGCAGATCATGACGTAATTTCAGTGTGCAACGCCTTTTTGGCGCCCCGGACCGGAAATTGAGTGGCGCCCGCCTCCATTCCGCCTGGCGCTAATAGTGACAGCTTGTTGGAACCTTACCAAGTCGCTCTCGGGCTGGAGGAGCGTTATTTAAAGGTGACTGGTGTGGTTTAAAAGCGGCAGCCATTTTTGGAGCACAACTTCCTCGAGAGCTACAAAGAGTTGCTGAGCTGCACACTGAGAGCCATTTGACCACTGAGCCAGCGCAGGCAGACGATCTTCAGCCTTCTGACCATCACCTTGCTGTTGGTGAGCCTGACAACGGGGAACCTTCCTGTGGGCACTTATTATGGGGGCTGCATTGGAGGGGAACGTCCTGCTGCTGAATCATCTGGAAAGGGCAATGAGACGCTGGGAGAGGGGGGCGGACATGGCCAGACGGAGGAGGGCCAACAGACGTCACCACAGCAGACCGCACGCTGGCAGGGTTTTCCAACAGCAGTTTTCCTACATGAACATGCCGGAGGAGCAGTGTGTCAGAAGGCTACGATTTAGAAAGGAGGTGGTGACTGAGCTGTGCCAGCTGCTTCAGCCAGATCTGCAGCCTCAGATAAGGTGCAGGACATCTGTCGGTGGCTGAGAAGATGCCTGCTGGCCTGAACTTCTACGCGAGCGACTCTTCTCAAGCTGCGCGTCAGAGGCTGATCAGAAGTAGCTTCTAGGCCCCTCTCACGGAATGCTTGCTGCCATTCCAAGAAGAGGAATGGAACCGGTCTGATACCCCCAAGCCTGTGAAGGGCAAGGTGCATGTAAATAGCAGGCATGGCCATTGTAAACGAAGAAAGTGTTTCATTACACAAAATGTGGTTCCTTCAAACATGAGAAAGCTATGGCAACAGAAAGCAAAACTAATACACTGACACATAACTGCCTCTCACACCCGGGAGACTGTCCAAAACATAAATCACATTCCGACCATCTTCCTTGGCCTTGATGGCCGGTGCTGCGCCAACCAAAGCATCCAATGGCCCATCAGTGAGGCGTTCCGCCCTCTGCCTCACCCTTTCCATGTCTTGCTAGGCTGGTGCGCCACAGGTAGGCTCCCACCGCTTTGAAGGCCTACAAGGCAGTGAGTGTGTCTGGTGATGCCAATTGACCTGCCCCTTTAAGAGCTGGCCGGCGCCAGTGTGTCTCAGGGAGTGTGATTATTGACAGCACCGTCGCTGCGCCCCGCCGCCGCAAAATTGGGTTGCGCCGCCGGGTTAGCGCCTTAAGAGTAGCGTGCAGCGCCTGATTTAGCGCCTCAATCACCTTTAGGGGCGCTGCAACCCAATATCGTGCGAGGTGGCGATAAGTTGCGTCTGGCTATAAACTTTGCGCAGCGCCATTTCTAACGCCCCAAGCGGGGCTATACCCAATTTCTAGGCCTATGACTCTATGAGAGTCGTGGCTGAGGCAAAAGAGGGGGAAACAGAAAGATGAACAGTCCAACAATAAATTGGTCACATAAAGGAGGCTGATAGTGAATATATCCAGGCAAGACAAAAACCCTATACAGGGAAACACACAATCAAATATTTATTGGATCAAAAAGGTTGCTTTCTCCAGAGCAACTGTATCTTGTAACTTCCTCCGCATAGCATCAAAGATTTCCAATTTCAGAAACAGCCTACCAAACAATCAGAAGACCAACCTGGCCTTAATCTAGAACGCAACATCTCCAGGAATGTAGAAAATAAAAGGTGATTTTAAATGGGGACCATTTTGAATGATTTAACCTTCCTCTAGAATTTTAGAATCACCCCATAGCTTCCAAACATGCTGCCAACCCCCTCTCTATACCTAGTGTTTAATATTTTGGATACCTATCCCACTCAATTTACTTGGATAGCTTTTTAAAATTGAATGAGCAAAAGCCAGCATTTCATGAATATACTATATATTACCTCACTCATCATCTTCCAAGCAAGATGGGTGTACCACGAATCCAGCTACACAGCATGCTATGGTTCAGCCATCAACTGAATGCACAATCTGCATCCAGAAAGGGAGTTATTCAGACACCTGGTTAAGCAGGTTGAGAGTTTGGATTTATGCAGCTTTATAGCAGTGTTGTCCAATACATTAGCCACTTGCCAAGCACAGCTAATTGGGAATCTAGATATGGCAAATTGCATTTCCAATTATTAACTGAAGCACGAGTAATAAATACTGTCATTGGGCATGTGATCTCAATACCCAATGGCATGACGTCTGCCTGTGTATTTTAACCTTTTTGTGCATTTGCTGGTAAAATGCTACGGTGAAAAGTAGAGTGTGCGAGTGCTTTTTGGTTGTTACGTCCTTGGTTACTATAAGTGGCATGTGTTTATATAAATATACATGTGTGAAGTACATTTACCTGTATTGTGTGAGTGTATGCAAGGCGTTAGCTACTAAAATTAGCTCATATGGCTAAAACAGTGTCGCCATAGCCACACCAGCAGCTCGGCAGCAATTTCTATTGAACAACACTGCTTTACAGGAGCAGTAGCAGCAGACTAGAATAGCTTCTTGTAATCTATAAAATGTATCCCAACAGCAAGGAAAATTCAGTTAAGTTTTCAAATAATATTCACACTATTTTCACCCCCAACCTTGATCCAAGAGAACCATACTGCACAACTGTACCTCCCACTCATGCAGCATGGTACTAAACCGAGGATTTGGCAGAGGAGAAACTCTCTGAATACACAGTATCGAAAAGATGGCAGGTTGGTAATGGAACTGGTGGCAGATCATGCAGGGAAACTATTCTCTAAACTGAGGGTACTATCATGTCTGACCAGCTGCATCATTATTCCTCATTCTACACATAGCCACACAGGGAATTGTTCCTTTGAGACCAGATTTGTAGCCAGTACATGAAACTCTGCTAAACTATTATTAATAAAGTGGAGATGTCAGATAAAGCTTTCCATTGCTCATGATAGCAAGAAATGGAGAGCCTCCATTGTAAGAACTACTGATCTTTTTAAAACTCCAGTAAGTGAATGAGTGGGAGAAACATAAAAAAAAGTAATTGAATTTAGGCACAACCATCATTCCAATTAGTTTTAGATTTTACCCATAAAGAAATAGACAGACCTGAGCAATTTTTGACAATCTACAAGATGTAGAGTAGCGGCTCGCAGTTGCAGCAATTTGCAAAAGTGATATTCTATCCTCTTTCCTTGTCAAGCCGTTGCCACTGAGCTGTAAATAATGATGGATTTTGCTGCTGGAAACATAATAATCAATATTGAGATGAGAAATGGGTGTGGTTGGGGGTGGTGGCAAGGGTGAGGGAGTGGGGAAGGAGGGAACCTCTCTGTAAAGTAATTGGGAAGGAGATGTTCTTATTCGCTAAACCTGATGGAGCATGTATAGGGAATGCACCCTGTTAAGAAAGCAACCTCAATCGCAACCTGCCGACAACGGAGAAAGTATCATTGTACCTTAACATGTTGTTACAGCATATAGGAGGTGCTGCAGTGTTGTGGATTGATAGCAATGGTATTAATGCACATCTTGTGGGATGCTATTAATTCAGCACCTCCACTGCCACCACAACCACCACCAGGTTCTCCAGCCTATCCAATTCAATCATTCAAAATTCTGGTATAACCAACATCTGGAAGGACAAAAATATATAACCCAATCACATTGTTGGATGATTTCCAATGTAAAATGTACACCGTATGAAAATTTTACAAGTCCCGCAGTCCTTCACTGAAATCCTGTCATCATTGTGCTACAACGGGAAGCAAATCATCCTCACATACCAAGATCACATTTAGGAACTAGCGCAGGCATTAAAACCAAATCTCTCCACAATAAAAAAGCTTTGATTTAAATGATCATGTGTTTTAAGGCATATAATGCTGTCATGCCCACTGGACTTGCCAGATGGTTTTCATCCAGAATGAACAGATTTTCAGGAAAACAAAGTCATTTACAAAAACAGCTTTGAGAGGTTTATAAGTTGTCTCCGGTGGGTCCATGTTTGTAAATTTGGTGTCCACTATCATACTACAGTTCTGATGTAGTGATCAGCAATAGGGAGGGAAATTACCATTGCAAACATACGTATTATATACTTCAGTAACCAGCATTTCTAAAAAGCACTTTGCCTCCATCTACTGGTAGAATACCTAACTGTTATGGTAGCAAATACATTTAATCCAGATTTAGAAGCAATGTTCATGAAAATAATACAAATGAATGTTTTATTGAATTCTTACTTTAGGATTATTGGGGGTAAGTTTTGCTGGCTTCCATTTACATATAATAAGAAGTTTTTGTCAACGAGGCAGGAAGTAAAGGTGAATCCAAGCAGACATTAATCGAAGCTATGTGGCAGTGAACTGCACCAATATTCTTCTTTGGACAGTAAAGCAAAAATTGCACAGTATTATCCAAGGTGAACAGAACAATTATGATCCCAAACTGGGGGGTGGGGAGGGGGGCAGTGAAAGAAATAGTACAATGATACCGCTGCAAAGAAGAGGCAGGTGCAGAGATTGGTAGGATGGAAAATACACCTTTCTCATGACAAATTAAAGTATGAGATTTGTCTAACAGGGAGAGTGACCTTTTAATAAAATCTACAAATCCTTCCATTTATGTGCTCTACAGTGTTCTGGGCTGTCAACTGTGCAGGGATGAGAAAGATGATAACAAAAAATACTTAAACAAAGGTTGCTAAAAAACATTAGAGGAAAATCCAGAATTACCATCTCTTATCCAATGGGTCGACAATCACTACCATGCTACCTGTAATAACAGTGGCCCGGATATAGAAATGATTTCAAGAGTACAGTTACCATGATGGACTAAGTTTCCCCAAGTACAGATTGCGATCATAGATGAGCAAGGCTGTTTTTGATTTTCTTGTAAAGTGTTGTGAAGGTAAAGGGTGTAATTGTGTGTGTGTGGTGGTGGGGGGGTGGTGCCACGGACAGAAGGGAAGACAAAGATTCTGTTTGACCTAGTTCAATGTCATAAGCAATTTGGGCATAAAGTTACAGATCATGTCATGGTCCACTCCTCCATCTGCCTGCTCCTATGTGCTTGATGTCACTGTTCCATTCATATTGCTCAGTATTTCTACTTTGCTAGCACTGTTCGGGGGGGTTTAAACTAAAATGGCAGGGGGTTGGGAACCTGAGAAGGGAGACAGAGGAAAGGGAAACAGGGATAAAAGCAAAAGATAGGAAGGAGAAAAACAAAAGTGGCAGTCAGAAAAATCAACGGTTTAAATCAAATGTGGCCACAGTAAATAATAATTCTAATAGGTCTAAGAGCGTTATAAAAAACAAGCCTGAAGGCTTTGTGTCTTAATGCGAGGAGCATTTGTAATAAGGTGGACGAATTGGCTGCGCAAATAGAGGTAAACGAATATGATTTGGTTGGGATTACGGAAACGTGGCTCAAGGATGGCCAAGACTGGGAACTCAACATCCAGGGGTATTCGATATTCAGGAAAGATAGGCAAAAAGGAAAGGGAGGTGGGGTAGCATTACTGGTTAAAGAAGGGATTAATACAATTGTAATGAAGGATATTAGCTCTGATGATGTGGAATCTGTATGGGTAGAATTGAGAAATACTAAGGGGAAAAAAACATTAGTGGGAGTGGTAGATAGACCTCCCAACAGTAAGGCGGAGGTTGGGGATGGCATGAAAAGGGAAATTAAAGAAGCGTGCAATAAGGGCACAGCAGTCATCATGGGTGACTTTAATCTACATATAGATTGGGCCAACCAAATTAGTAACAATACTGTGGAGGAGGAATTCCTGGAGTGTTTACGGGATGGTTTCCTGGACCAATATGTCGAGGAACCAACCAGAGATCAGGCCATCTTAGACTGGGCATTATGTAACGAGAAAGGATTAATTAGCAATCCTGTTGTATGAGGCCCCTTGGGTCGGAGCGATCATAATATGATCGAATTCTTCATTAAGATGGAGAATGAAGTAGTTGACTCAGAGACTAGGGTCCTCAATTTAAATAAAGGAAACTACGATAGTCTGAGGAGCGAGTTGGGTAGGATTGATTGGGGAATGGCACTCAAAGGGTTGACGGTGGATAGGCAATGGCAAACATTCAAAGGCCGAATGGATGAGCTACAGAATTTGTTCATCCCAGTTTGGCATAAAAATAAAACAAAAAAGGTGACTCAACCGTGGCTAACAAGGGAAATTAGGGATAGCATAAGATCCAAGGAGACAACATATAAATTGGCCAGAAAAAGCAATAATCCTGAGGATTGGGAGCAGTTTAGGATTCAACAAAGGAGGACGAAGGGAATAATTAAGAAAGGGAAAATAGAATATGAGAGTAAGCTAGCAAGGAACATAAAAACGGACTGTAAAAGCTTTTATAGATATGTGAAGAGAAAAAGATTGGTGAAGTCAAGCGTAGGTCCCTTGCAGTCAGAATCAGGGGAATTTATAATGGGAAACAAAGAAATGGAAGACCAACTAAATTCATACTTTGGTTCTATCTTCACAAAGGAGGACACAAATAACCTCCCAGAGATGCCTGGGAACATAGGGCCTGATGAAAGGGTGGAACTGAAAGAAATCAGTATTTGTAGGGAAATGGTGTTAGGAAAATTGATGGGACTGAAGGCTGATGAATCCCCAGGGCCTGATAATCTACATCCCAGGGTACTTAAGGAAGTGGCCCTAGAAATAGTAGATGCATTGCTGGTCATCTTCCAGAACTCGATAGACTCTGGAACAGTACCCATGGATTGGAGGGTAGCTAATGTTACCCCACTATTCAAAAAAGGTGGTAGAGAAAAAGCAGGGAATTATAGACCGGTAAGCCTGACATCGGTAGTGGGGAAAATGCTAGAATCTATTATAAAAGATGTAATAGCAGAGCACTTGGTAAGCAGTGACAGGATCGGACAAAGTCAACATGGATTTACAAAAGGTAAATCATGCTTGAGTAATCTACTGGAATTTTTTGAGGATGTAACTGGTAAAATAGATAAGGGAGAACCAGTGGATGTGGTGTATTTGGACTTTCAGAAGGCTTTCAATAAGGTCCCACATAAAAGATTAGCGTGCAAAATTAATGCACATGGGATTGGGGGCAAGGTATTAACTTGGATAGAGAACTGGTTGGCGGACAGAAAGCAAAGAGTTGGAATAAACGGGTCGTTTTCCGAGTGGCAGGCAGTGACTAGTGGGGTACCGAAAGGATCGGTCCTAGGACCCCAGCTGTTCACCATATATATTAATGATCTAGACGAGGGAATTGGATGTAATATCTCCAAATTTGCAGACGACACAAAGCTGGGTGGGAGGGTAAGCTGCGAGGAGGATGTCGTGAAACTCTAGTACGATTTGGACAGATTGGGTGATTGGGCAGAAACATGGCAAATGCACTATAATGTGGATAAATGTGAGGTTATGCACTTTGGTGGCAAAAACAGGAAGGCAGATTATTATTTGAATGGCAATAGATTGGGAGAAGGGGAAGTGCAAAGAGACCTGGGTGTTCTTGTGCACCAGTCGCTGAAGGTAAGCATGCAGGTGCAGCAGGCGGTTAAGGCGGCAAATGGTATGTTGGCCTTCATAGCAAGAGGGTTCGAGTACAGGAACAAGGATGTCTTGCTACAGTTGTACAGGGCCTTGGTGAGACCGCACCTTGAGTATTGTGTGCAGTTTTGGTCGCCTTACCTGAGGAAGGACGTTCTTGCCATGGAAGGAGTGCAGTGAAGATTCACCAGGCTGATACCTGGGATGGCAGGAATGACGTATGAAGAGAGATTGTGTCGATTGGGCTTATACTCACTGGAGTTTAGAAGATTGAGAGGGGATCTCATCAAAACCTATAAAATTCTGTCAGGCCTGGACAGACTAGATGCAGGAAGGATGTTTATGATGGCCGGGGAGTCCAGAACCAGGGGTCATTGTCTAAGGATAAGGGGTAAGCCATTTAGGACTGAAATGAGGAGGAATTTCTTCACCCAGAGAGTGGTGAACCCGTGGAATTCTCTGACACAGAGGGCGGTGGAGGCCAGTTCATTAAATATATTCAAGAGTTGGATATATTTCTTAAGGCTAAAAGGATCAAGGGATATGGGGAGAAGGCAGGGACAGGGTACTGAATTTGGATGATCAGCCATGATCTCATTGAATGGCGGAGCAGGCTTGAGGGGCCGAATGGCCTACTCCTGCTCTTATCTTCTATGTCTATGTCTATGCCTACTTTCACCTTTATATTGTCTCTTCCCACCTGTGATCCATTCCATTATTTTCCCAAGGGTGTCCACCGTGAGCCAAATTACAAGCACATCCATTTCAATCTTCTCACCACAGCTCGGTTACTACACACAAGCTACTCAATACCAACCATCCTCCTGGCAGAGCATTCAGCCTTTGGTTTCTCGCTAGGTTCAGCTCTCAGCACTGCACAAATCCATTAACCTCATACACTCCAGGTGGGTAAATGACAAAAAGCAGGGCTTCAGTAACAGCTTCCTGAAGACCATTGTATCAATCGTGTTAAGAGGAGCAGAAAGGAAGGCTGAACATAATAAATAGGAACAGGAGTAGGCCATTCGGCCCTTCGAGCCTGCTCCGCCATTCAATGAGATCATGCTGATCTTCTGCCTCAACTCCATTCACCAGCCCTATCGCCATATCCCTTGATGCCCTTACTAGTCAGAAATCTATCAACTTCTGTTTTGAATATACCCAATGACTGAGCCTCCACAGCCCTCTGGGGTAGAGAATTCCAAGGATTCACCACCCCGTGTGTGAAGAAATTTCTTCTCATCTCAGTCCTGAATGGCCGACCCTTTATCTTGAGGCTGTGGCCCCTGATTCTAGACTCCGCAGCCAAGGGAAACATTCTCTGGCATGGACATTAACAGTAAGATGGAAGTGATGAGCTTAAGTACCTTAGAAGTTATGACGCAAGATATTCATACACACAACAAAAATGGATTGCTGCTCCAACATATGCACAGAACTCATGCAATGCAGGAATGAGATACCACTTTAGTCAACACTGCCTTACAAGGTATCTTAAAAAGGATGCCATCCGTTGTATGGTTTTCCCAAAATATGATCTGGGCCTGGCTCAACTCCAGGATAGGATAGAAAAGGTTTAAAAGTCAAAATCAAAGTATATGGGCCAGATTTCACTGTAGCGGGGCATCCACCATTAGTTAGTTTTTTTTCCTGCACCCTTCAGGTCAAAATTGTTGATCACTTGCTGAAAGTGCAAGCTGATAACAGTGTAGGGAGGGAAAGAGAGCATCTGGGACCTGTGTGAACAGAGCAAGCAACTCCTTAACCAATCAGAGCTAAGGACTGAGAAATAAACAGTGCAAGGACTGAGAAGGATTCAATGTCAATTCAGGTACAGAAAGAGAAATAACGAGAGGGAAAGAAAGATTGGAGTGAGAGAGATAGAAAAGAGACAGAAAGGAAAAGGAAGAAAAATAAAATCAATTTACAGCTACATTTTTTAAATTTCCCCGAAAAATTCAAAACTTGAAGGATTGAGACGCTACACTTGTAATGGTTAATTTTCAGCGCCAGAGGTTGATTGGAATTAATTACCACTTATCACGTCATTTAAAGGGTACTTACGCTTGTAATTACCAGCCCTAAATATCTGTTGCGGGTTTAGTTCATATCTACCGCACAAACACAGCAACTGCATGACATTCAAGGCATTTCAATGGTGAGGTCGACAGCGAATTGCCATTTTCACGAAACTAACGGTGCAGCAGCGCAACTCGGAGTGAAACTTTTGGATATTCGCATTTAGCTGCGCATCTGCTTCTCGCCTGAAGTTGCTGTACCATTTACTGTACACATAAATAACGGCGACGCCATTAGCCTCACCATTATTTTGACAGAAAAATCTGGCCCAATAAGAATTTCTGGACACTTTGGGCTAGAAATTCAGTAGGCTTTGCGCCCAGTTTTCGGCCAAAGAGGGCTTTTGCACCACTTGCTGAGCTTTCGCCGATATTCAGCGCTGCGGTAATGGCGGCGTTAGCCAGTAGCGCTGCGCCGCCACCGATGACGTCATCGGTGTGCGCAGTGCCCCGCTACCAGCCCGACCGCCATATTTAGTTGCGGCCGCCTCTTCCGCAGTGGCCGCAAACAGCGATCAGAAAACGGGGCCGTCCTGTAGCGTTAGTGGGGCAAGTTAAGGCAGAGGTGCGGTCGGCCGCTTTTTCGTCGGCCGCCTGCCCGCACCTCCTTCCCCGGCCTCCTCCACCCCCGCCCCCCCCCCCCCCCCCCGCGGCATTGTCGGCTGTTTTCCGGGAGCCCGGCACTTCTCCGTGGTGACGGGCTCATTTGCCGGCACTAGCGAGCGGCGATCTCGCTGTTGCAGGCACCTCCCCCTTAAGAGAGGGAGGAAGGCCTGCAGTACCGCAGCCTGCCGCTCCGCAGCGGGTGGCGCTGCGGCACCTAGCGCGCCGATATTCAGTTTCAGCGCCCCAAGCGGGGGCACCGAAACCCTTGAATAGCGGCCGCCTTCGAGTTGGGGCGCTGAAACTGAATTTCCGGCGGGCGCAAGTGGCTCCGCGCGCAGCGGTACTTTCTGGGCGCGAGTGAGCTGGCCGCCCCAAACTGAATTTCTAGGCCTTTCTTTTTACAGGCTCAGGGGGAAAAATTGGGTGAGTAGCGCCACCTGTTAGCGCCTAAAGAGGCAGTCAGTGGCTGTAGCGCCACTGGCTGCGCCTCCCGCGATATTCAGCAGGGACGCTAATGGTGGCTTTAGCCTTTTGCGCTGCGCCGCCACCGATGACGTCATCGGTGTGCGCAGCGCCCCATTCGCGCCCGGATTGCGATATTTGGTAGCGAACGCCGCTGTAGCGCCGTTCGCTACCCGCGCCCAGTTCACGGGGCCTTGCTGCGCCGGCAGAGGCGCGGGGCGGCCGCTTTTTCGGCGGCCGCCTGCCAGCACCTCCGTCCCCGGCTTCCTGGTCTCCCCCCCTCCCCCCCGCGGCATTGCCGGCTGTTTCCCGAGAGCCCGGCACTTCTCATTGGTGCCGGGCTCTTTTCCCGGCACTCGCGATCGGGGCTCGCGCTGTTGCAGGCCCCTCCTCCTCAACAGTGGGAGGGAGGCCTGCAGTACCGCAGCGTGCCGTGCCGCAGCGTGTGGCGCTGCAGCACGTAGCACTGCGAAATTCACTTTCAGCGCCCTAAGAGGGACGCGGAGCGCCTCGAGCCGCGCCCCGTCTCCTTCTAGGGGCACTTCAACTGAATTTGCGGCGATCGCGGCGCAAATTCCAGCGCCCAGGCGAACTTTGCGCCGCTTGGGCGCCTCAGGCCAATTTCTAGGCCTCAGTGTTTTCTACATACTTTGAGGAACATAATACAAATACACAAGTGAAACATATCCCAATATATATATATATTTTTTAAATCGACAGATTAATTAGAAACATTAGACAGGTTCTGTAAACAGGTAGGCAATCCGCTCTGGCAGATTACTGCCCATGCGATGAAGCTGAAAATGTACTCTAGTCTTCTTTATTCTCTGAATGCGATTTAAAATTTCACAAACAAATGGAAAGGCTGACGTGAAAAGGGGAACAGCCACTGGGACCCTGTCTCTCTAGAAATTTGGATAATATGGGGATAATTTTGGCTTTGGGGTAAAGTGTAAAACAGGCGCTAACGATTCATTCAGTCACCTGTTATACATTTCTCCCGATTCCACTGACTTCAATGGAAATGAAAATTGGGAGAGATATATAACAGGTGGCTGAATCGATATCGCCTGTACACCATAACCCAAGTCAAAATTACCCCAATGTCTTTCCCTCTCTGAATAAGTTCGCCTCTTTCTGGAAGCAGACTTCAACTTTCTGAAAAGTAAGCAGCAGAGAAAATAAATGAGTACAAGGAAGTAACACAAAAAAGCTCCAAGTTTCCATTAAGTCAGATTAAAGGTGGTGCAGGTAGTGTATTGTTCAGTCAGACTGAAAGACTGAAGCCCACCATTATCTAACACTGGTAAAGAGATGATGGTACATAGGTTCCCACTATGACACTACTGGAGCAGGCTGTTAAAAGTCACTAATCTATTGAATGCTGTTGGCTTTGTGAATTATCCAAGTGCAATAAAATTTTCAAATATTAAGTGGTATATTTGCATTTATAAAATGGGAAGGAATTAGATTTTGAAACATTCAAAGAAATGTTAAGTGAGGGAATAATGCGACAGCTGCAAGCAATGATGTGCAAATTTGAGGTATGAAAGATTATGGGTAAATTTGAATGCACCCAGCAATGGGATTTTGTTATTGTAATGGAGCTTTAATGTTTTTATACATTAAAGCTTAGCCGATATTTCTTAACTCAACTTTTTCACATTTGAATGTTGAAACATTGCACTAGTAAGAAAGCTTGCCATGTAGTGCATCTTGCCGTAGCAGCAACAAGTATTTATATAGCACCTTTAACATTGTAAAACATCCCAAGGCACTTCACAGGAGTGTTATCAAACAAAAATTGACACCGAGCCACATAGAGATATTTAGGATCATACTCCACAATTCAGTTTGTTTTTCTGTGAAAACTGAAACCCAATAGCTTCGCATGGCATACAAAAAGTAGTTACAGTGGAAGTACAATGGGACTTGAACATTCATGACTTAAGCTGCAACTAGAGCCGGTATTCCTTCAGTTGTAAAAACACTAAAGTATACAAATGTGTAATTTTTGCGGTGGCGAATTTAGAAATTTTGATGGGGAGTCTGCAAGCATGCCCTGCCACTGACTTGCTGGATCAAGATTTATGCAATGTAGATTGTGAGGGAAACTGACAGTGCAACATTTTAGAAAAGGGCGAATATAAAGGTACCCTTGACTGGGATTGGCTACCACTATGGACACGAACTTGGTGTAGACTAGTTGCCAGCATAAATCATGATCCCAAAGCACTAATAAAATTCCAGAAATCCAATGTAATGAAAAGGAATTTAAACTTATTCAGTGGCCTTGGTCATGGGTCTGTATTCAATGTTTGGTTTTCAGTGGTACGTTATTTTTTGATTTTGTTGAAGCTTTTCATCGGCATTCCAAGTTTTGTAGGTTGGAATGTATGCTGTGAGGTAGATTTACAACAAAAAATGGAAAATTGTTGCAGGAAACAGGACTCTCTCAAACACTGACCTATCACCGAGTTCCCTAGGGAGTGAGTCAGGTACATGGCAGGCACTTCTCTTTACCAAAGCCCCTCTCACAAAGACCTGTATCATGCAGTCGCCGATAGACAAGTCTGGTGCACAGCATTGCACTTGGGCATCTAGGATATCAAGGAGGTTGACACATTGCAAGCTGCCCATCACCAGTCATTCCACCATGTTAATGGCAATTGCTGGCTTCTAGCTGGAGTGGAAATAGACTGGGAACAACAAAGACCACTGGAGACAGTCTGGTTGAAGCTGTATAAACCAAATTTCTTCAGGAGCCCTGAGAACTTTGTCTGCTAAAGTCAACGGCAGGAAACTGCACCAAGTTTTCCCATACTATTTTAGCATAGACCAATAGCGATAGTGCTGGTGACTTAGAGATCCCGGAAATTGAGTCATCACAATCCCAAATTTAAAATAGCATCTTTGCTAGTGTTTAATATGGAGCTGCAGCTGTGTAGCTATGTAGAAATTAGCTAAGAAATGAGACTTGGATAAAAGATGCTGAGAAAGTCATAGAATCATAGAATGGTTACAAGCACAGAAGGAGGCCATTCGGCCCGTTGAGCACTTCAGCTAGTCCCACTAATCCACCCTTTCCCTGTAGCCCTGCAATTTTTTTTCCTTCAGGTACTTATCCAATTCCCTTTTGAAAGCCACGATTGAATCTGCCTCCACCACCCTTTCAGGCCGTGCATTCCAGATCCTAACCACTCGCTGCGTAAAAGTTTTTTCTTATGTCGCCTTTGGTTCTGCTGCCAATCACCTTAAAGTCTCCTCTCCCAATATGTGTTCTCATAGATTATATCCAGAATAAAGGATTTTCACCCCATTCTTCTAGTAATAAATCCAATTGCTTCAGAAAATTCAGTCAGTGCCATGTGCTTAGTGACACTCACCACTGCAGCAGTAGAGACCAATGGTTACAATAAAAGAGTCCTAAGCAACCATCAAAACTGAAGCAAGCACTATAGTAGCTGTCTTCACAAAATCTAGCAGGTTGTTGAAATATGTACAAAAAGGGAAAAAGACTATCAAGCCCATCGATGCTCACTCTGTTAAATGAGTGTTACATTCCCTAATCATAGTAAAGCTAACTGCAGTGGGAGTCAAAATTCAAGAGAAATAAATACTTGTGGCCAATTTAACACCTAATGTCCATCTATAGGAGCACAACGGAAAAGCCCATTTTCATCCATCAGGTCAATCCCACAGGCCACCGATGTCTCATTCTAGACCATCAGCCTAGCAGTCAGCTAATACATGTACTGATGCTGTCATCGATGGTGATGGGTGCGTTTGGCAGTCAGTGCTCTTGAAGGGAATGAGATCTAAAGTGGGTTTCATTCCCTTCAAGAGCATGGACTGCCAAACGTACCCATCACCATCGAAGGCATCATCAATACATGTACAAATCAGGATAGGGAGACTTGGAGGGCAACTTAATGGTAAATGAGGTTCTCACAATATTGATACTGCATTACCAAAAGTGTCAGCTGTGGCTCAGTTGGTAGCACACTCGCCTGAGTCAGAAGGTTGTGGGTTCAAGTCCCACTCCAGGGACTTGAGCACATAAAGCTAGGCTGACACTCCAGTGCAGTGCTGAGGGAGTGCTGCACTGTTGGAGGTGGCGTCTTTCGGATGAGACGCTAAACTGAGGCTCCGTCTGCTCTCTCAGGTGGACATAAAAGATCCCGTGGATCCCTCAACCAACGTAACAAAAAACAGATTATCTGGTCATTATCACATTGCTGTTTGTGGGAGCTTGTTGTGCGCAAATTGGCTGCCGCATTTCCCACATTACAACAGTGACTCCACTTCAAAAGTACTTCATTGGCTGTAAAGGGCTTTGAGACATCCGGTGGTCGTGAAAGGCGCTATATAAATGCAAGTCTTTCTTTCTTTTTCTGAATGAAGCTGAACACTGTGCAGCCCATCTGACCATATAATGGAGAGAAGGTCATTGACGAAGCAGCTGAAGATAGTTGGCCCAAGGGCATCCTGCAGGGATGTCCTGCAACCGTGACAATTAGACAATCACGACCATCCTTTTTCTTTGTATCCTTTAGAACTCCAACCATTGGACCCTTGACCTGCATTGACTTTAGGTTTTTGTTACGCGCCTTAGTGCCACTTAGTCAAATGCTGCCTCAATATTGAGGGAAGATACTCTGACCTTTCCTCTGGTATTCAGCTCTTGCAAAGTCTGAATCAAGGCTGTCATGAGGTCTGGGGCCGAGTGGTTCTGGCAAAACTCAAAATGAGCATCGGTAAGCAGGCCAATGGTGAGTAGGTGTCACTTGATGGCATTATTTCTGACTCCTTCAATCAATTTACTAATGATTAGGAGGGGGCTGATGGCCTGTAATTGCCCACGTTAGATTTAACCTTTTTTCTTGTGGATAGGACATACCGGGACAATCTTCCACATTGTCAGGCAAAGTTCCCTCTAATTTTTTTTTTGGTGCGCGATCCCTTTAACTGGCTGCGCGGCCCATTCATATTTTCGCGCATGCACTGTTTCTTCCATTGAAAAGCCGGTGAGCAGCCTGCGCGGGACCTCCAGACCGCTGCTCAGCTTAGCGGGAATGTTGCTGTCAGGTAAATGACAGTGTCATAGATGTACTGTAACAACTCGACTCGGAGAGCAGCTAGCTCTGGGTCCTAATGTTGCCTCCAAGAATATTTATAAAAATATTTCACAATCCCAATATGTATATATTTTGTCTCTCCCAAAAGACTTCCTTACCTCCTAACTTATCCCGATACTCATCCTCGCCTTTAATCCTAGCTGTAGTTTATACTTAAAGTAACATTTCTTGTTGATTCCCTTATCCCCTCTATTACTTCTCTTATTACCGATTTGGCAAGAACTGTTCTTTTTATTCAATGAAAGGTACTGTACTTGGTTTGTAATCTCCCAATTACATCTTTGAATGTGTTCTATTTCCTCACGGTATCTACCCTATTCCATAGTACTCCCTTCTCACCCCCTCAAAGTCTACTTTCCTGAAATTAAGTCTTTTTCTATATTCTACCATATTATGGTCACTATTAGCTAGCTTTTCACAGAATCACAGAAACCTCACAGTGCAGATAGAGGCCATTTCGGCCCATCGAGCCTGCACCGACACATATCCCACCCGATCCCCGTAATCCCACATATTTAATCCCCCTAACACTAAGGGTCAATTTATCATAGCCAATCAACCTAACCCGCACTCCCCTGCTTCACGGCTGATCATTTGAGTCACCAGTCATCAGAATCTGGTCAAGATAAGCTCCAGTAAGCCAATACCAAGGGCATGCTGCAATGAAGAGTCAGTATAAGCAACTTTCAAAAATCTAAATTCAAACCAAGTTACTACTAAAGTTTCAGAAATACCTTTCAATAAATACAGTACTTTACAAGCTGGAAGGAATACCAAAATAAGAGAATTTTTGTGCACCAAGGATACTGCAGGAGAAAAGGAACAGAGGGCAGCCCAAAGCAAACATTTCTTGGAATTCTTCTTAATGACAACCATCAGAAAAATCACTCCTGCTCCATTACCGATTTTGCTGAACGCGGCCAAGGATTTAAGTACGTTATAAAATTTAATTTGCGAAAGCAATTCAAAAAACAGAATACCTACTGTAATATCCATACAATACGGTGTCTTCAATATTCTGCCTTGTGATGTTATCTGCTGCCCATTCCTAAAAAAAAAGATGTGAGGTTATTGGGAGCTACAAGTTGCTCTGGTAAAACCTCGTTTTGTTCAGATACAATAGTTCCTATTAACACCTTTGCAGTTTAATAAACCATTAGGGTTAACTAGGTTTTCAGTTTAATGATATGATCATAGAGTGCATTTGCAAACCTATGTAAAGCCTATGGGCTCGATTTTCATTGGGCCGTTGAGGCGGGATTGGAGGCGTGTGGGGGGTTAAAATCGCGAAATCAGGGGGCACGAACCCATCCCGCCCCCAACCCGCCTCCATGCCAGTTTCAAAGGAGGCGGATACCCGACCTGTGCTGGGACCCACCTCCCCAAGGCGGGAAGGGGATTAGTGCCAATTAACTGCCTGTGAACAGGCAGTTTTTAGCCTAATCCCTATTTTTATCCCTGAAGTGTGGGATTCCCGACGGCTCCAAACCACGCCAAGTTAGCGAAGCAGACCGTCGGGCTGAAGGGCTTGGAGGGTTCGAGATGTCCGGTATTCAGGTGAGTGATGTGTGCATGAGTGCAGAGGTAAGTGTGTTTGGTGTGTGTAAAGTGTTTAAATAAGTTTTACTTACCTTTACTGCCTTCCTTCCTTCAGGTCTCAGGAGTCCTTCATCTCACAGGCACAGAAAGCAGAATGGCCGCGAGCTGTCAAAAGTTGCAGCATTCAGCTTTCTGTTCTGGAGAGATCTCTAAATCAGCCTGAGAGGAAGGAATTAACTTAGTGTACAGATTGTCGGTGTTTGACAGGTTCAAACAGCTGTCAAACGCTGATATTTCATCTGTCAAAAGCTCTTGACAGATGAAATGTCAATCTGTGACGTCACCTGTTGCCGGGTGGCCCTTAATTGGCCTGCTGAGCCCGCTGGGCGGGCTCAACAAGGTCAATCAAGTGAAAATCGCGTGGGTTGGCCACAACTCGATGGAGGCGGGACTACAACCCCAAAAGTTGTACTCTCGCCTCCTGCACACCTCCAGTATCAAAACTGCGACCCTAAGAGTGCACCACATTTTATCTCAAAAAACATTAGAGATGTGTGGGTCACATCTCGCGTGTCCCACATACACATTTGTCTCACACAAACACAGTAAACTAAAAGCAAAAGAAAGCCATTGATTTGCAATGTAAAGAAAAACTTATAGACCAATAGAAAAAAACATCTTCTATTTGACCTCAAGAGTTGCACTTAAAAAAGGCCAGTCTAATGTCTAACTGACCTGACAAAACGCTAAAAGCAATCAAGCCTCTAATTGACTTCAGGAGGACACACAGTTACACCTTGTGGTTTTAAAGCGATACACTAATTTATGCACAGCTGCACATTAAATGGTACGATGCTCTTGCCTTTTTATAAAACATTGTATCCTGCGACCAACCATGGGCAGCATTAAGTGAGATCCACTAGTCGACTATGAAAACTGAGATTTGTTGAGAAAAAATTAGCTTGCAGCTGAGGTTATTACAGACCTAAAGCAGCTGTTTGACAAAGTCACTTTTCACCTTTCAGAAGAAACCTTTGCAGCTTTCCTTCACAGGACACATCTTAACTGTGGCTCAAAGTCATTCAGGTAGAATGAACAACACCACTTTGCATTCATGGGCTGGGTCACTATTACATTACTGTTTAACCACTGTTTCCATTAACAGTAACAAACAAAACCACATACATCACTGGGGAAATAAGCCCAAAAATAAGTGAACCGGCACAGTAGTAATCAGAATAGGTTGCAGCACATACAGACAACTTATTCTTTTCGATGTACCTCTTCAGACTGTGTGTTGCTGTGTTTGATTTAATCCATTTGTTTCATTGTTTCAGCAGACAGTTGGAGAAGAGTCGCAAATATTGTAATTATAATCTAGTTATTGTCCAATATTTTAAAAGCTACTGCTGAACTGTACCTCTCAGGTGAAACAACACTCGTTGTACTGCACTCATGGACAATGACCTTCTAAAGCTCCATCAGTGGCCTGGAACTACATTATTCGGTTCATACACAAGCAAAGCTGTTTTCGACTAGGGGAAAATGAAGAGATTTGTCCACAATAAAATATTTGTTCAGGAGAAAAGCTTGGAATGTTTTAATTAAAAAAAAGAGTGCAAATGAATTTTCTGTTCTGTAAGCAGCTTCTGGGTGGGTGGGTGGGAAGGTGGGGGGGGGGGGGAGGAGGGGGGGGTAGGGGGAATCATAACAAGTCTAGGAGAGATGGAGATACAACAAGAGACTGTGTCAGGAGATGCAATGGGAGCCAGATCAGATTGGAGGTAATGATAGTGAGGATGGCCTGAGATCATGCCATTTCTCCACTTTCTCTCTTTCAGCCCCGTATGTTATGCCAATTATGGGATTTTTATTCGTTGCGGGATGTGGGCCTCGCTGGAAAGGCCCAACATTACATAGCTACTGCATTTTTCTTTCCTATCTAATGTGACGGCAATGTGGGTTAGGGACAGTGGAAGGATGAGCCATTTTAAAAGGATGCTGAAAAAATAAGATTACCCATCTTTAATAATCTTCCCTAGTCTTTGAGTGCAGTTTATTCTCCACATATCTGGAGTCACACCACAGTAGCTACAAAGGGTGAACATCTTAGAATGAAAAACCATTATTATTTTGATGCATGATTTACAACAATTTTAAATAAAACAGAGGAAAGACAGTGAAATTTGGTAAATCACAAACAATTATATTTAAAGAGCAAGGAACATCAAACCTCATCAATAATGCAACAATGGATAAAGTAGTGGCCCAGATGGACTCAAGAATTTTCCTTAAGACCATTAAAACAAGACTGATGGACTGTAAGCCTCCTCCTCCGTACAGCAGTATGAAGATGAGGAGTTAAGATTTCGTTGCACAGTAATTTTATCGATCAGGTCCGAGGTAACTCATTAGCCCACAGTGTGCTTCTGCCAGATCCCTGCATGCCAACATTAAACCAGTTTAGCAGAGTGATATGCATCAATTAATCTGTCAAACACTTCACAGCTTCAAGACAATATCTACAACTATGAATTTTGGTTTAATGAAAAGGAAATAGAATGAACCCACATTTCTACACCTTTGTTCCCTTTCTTACTGTAGTGTCCGTGTGTAGATAAAGACACTGAAGACAGGAGTTGGTTCATAGGTATTTACTAAGCAAGTCTGGGGGGGGGGGGGGGGGGTTCTAAAGGATATACACAATACACAGGCTTATATATAGCCCAAGTGGCAATTGCCGGCATTACGCACACCTGGGGCTCTTAAAAGGCATATACACCACAATTCCTCCCCTTCTAGCTAACTAGTACATCATATTTTAAGTAATTATTAATTACATGTTATATGCAAAATAATATACATTGCTGTATTAATTAATTATAAGTTAGTCTCTCAGGAGGCTTCCTGACTCGGTCCGGATAACGCCTCGGGGGTGTAGTAGTTTCTGGTGGTGTAGTAGGTTCTTCTGGCACGGCTGATTCGGCTTGAAGGCCAGTGTCGGGTTCATCGGGCTCCAGTATCACTGGATCGGAGGTAGATATGGGTATCTCTACTTCATTGTTAGATGTATAGAGTGGTGGTGTAGGTTGTCCCTTTTCGGATGACTTGATGATTTGGTCAGCATGGCGCCTTATTATGCTGTCTCCGATGTCCACGGTATACATCAGTGGTCCTAATCGTGTGCAGATAGTTCCAGGCTGCCATTTCTCGGTACGGTAGTCCCGGGCCAAAACTGGTTGGCCTATCTGGAAGGCCCTAGTTGGCCTTTCATTCATGCCCTGAAACTGCCGGTTCTCCACGTCCCTTCGGATGTTGGGCTTGACCAAATCCAGCCGGCATCTTAGGTTTCTATTGTAGAACATCATGGCGGGAGTTTGGTTAGTAACCATATGCGTTGCATTCCTATATGCAAATAAGAAGTTATCCACTTTGTGCTGAAGTTTTATGTCTTCATTACCCATGGCCTTGATGGCCTTCTTGAAGGTCTGGACAAACCTTTCAGCCAATCCATTGGTGGTGGGATGGTATGGGGCGGACGTGTAGTGCTTTACCCCATTGTTCTTTAAGAACTTTCTGAATTCTTCGGACACAAATTGCGGTCCATTATCAGAACATATCTGTTCCGGCAGCCCATTCCTGGCAAATATGGTCCTTAATACTGTGATGGTTTTTTCCGTGGTGGTGGAGGACATCTTTATTACCTCCGGCCACTTGGAGTGTGCATCAACTGCGATTAAGAACATTGAGTCTATAAATGGACCAGCAAAGTCGATGTGCACCCTTTGCCAGGGAGATGAGGGCCACTCCCATGGATGTAGAGGGGCCTGTGGCGGAGCATTTTGGGCCTTCTGGCATCCTAGGCAGCTCTTGGTCATGTCTTCGATGTCTCCATCGATACCTGGCCACCATACAAACGCCCTAGCTAGGTTCTTCATTTTCACTCCACTCAGATGCCCCTCGTGAAGCTCCTTTAGCACTTTATCCTGGAGTTTGGGTGGAATCACCACTCTGGATCCACACATCAAGGTTCCTCGGCACACTGACAGCTGTTCTCTTCTTTGCGAGAATGCTGGCAACAGTGGTTCGCCATGTGCTGGCCATCCCTTCACTGTTAAATCGTAGACCCGTGAGAGAGTAGGGTCATTTCTTGTCTCCCTTTCAATGGCAGAATTTGTCACCGGTAGACATTCCACTATGGTAGAGTGGAATATCTCTACTGGGTCTACTGTAGGTGCCTCTTCTATCGTTGGCAACGGTAGGCGCGATAAACCGTCAGCATTCCCATGCTGTTTTGACCCTTTGTATTCAATGTTGTATTGGTGTGCCCCTAGAAAAAGGGACCACCTCTGTAGTCTTTGTGCCGTCATAATGGGGACACCTTTTTTAGGGTTGAATATGGAGATGAGGGGTTGATGGTCAGTCAGCAAGGTAAATTTTTGTCCGTGTAGGTAATGGTTGAATTTCTTCACTCCCCATACCAGGCTGAGTGCTTCCCTGTCTATCTGGGCATAGTTACGCTCAGCTGAGTTCAATGAGCGTGACGCAAAAGCTATCGGCCGTTCCGAGCCATCAGGGAATCTATGGGACAATACCGCTCCTATGCCGTAAGGGGATGCATCACACGCCAGTCTGATTGGTAGTGATGGGTTGTAATGAGCCAAAACTTTCTCGGATGTGATTAAGTCTTTACATTTATGGAAGGCACGTTTACAGTCTTCGTTCCATTTCCAAATCACTCCTGTCTGTAGAAGATCATTAAGAGGGTGTAGAATAGTTGATAAGTTCGGTAAAAATTTATGATAGTAATTTATTAATCCCAGGAATTACCTTAATTGTGAAACATTTTCAGGTGCTGGGGCTTTTATAACTGCTTCAATTTTTTCAGGTGACTTATGCAACCCTTCCTTATTAATTATGTGGCCACAATATGATATCTGATTTTGGAAAAATTCGCACTTGGGGCGATTTGCTCGTAGGCCCCGTTCTTTCAGCCTAGTGAGCACCTGCTCCAAATTGGCAAGGTGCTCGTTGTCATTTTCTCCTGTTATAAGGATGTCATCTAGGTAGCATTGAGTCCCCGGAATCCCTTGCAGGACTTGCTCCATAGCTCTTTGCCAGATAGCTGGAGCTGATGCTATTCCAAAAACCAGTCGATTGTACTGGTACAGGCCTTTGTGTGTGTTTATTGTGAGATACTTTTTAGAGGTCTCCTCAACCTCCATCTGTAGATATGCCTATGCCAAGTCAATTTTTGTGAAACGTTTCCCTCCGGATAGTGAGGTGAAAATATCTTCTATCCTCGGAAGAGGATACTGTACCGTGTGAAGGACCGGGTTTACAGTCACCTTAAAGTCCCCACAGATGCAAATTTTTTTCTGTTCCTCAGAGTTATTTTTCAATGTTTTTTTCATGACTGGAACGATGGGTGTTGCCCATTCGCTCCAATCTATTTTGGATAATACGCCTGCTTTTTCCAAATTCTCCAGCTCTGCCTCGACTGCCGGACGTATTGCGTATGGCACTGGTCTTGCCTTAAAAAATTTTGGAATTGCTGTATCTTCCACTTTTATTGAGGCAGTGATGCCTTTCAAGGTTCCTAGTTTCTCTTGAAACACTTCTTTGGCGTTGGCCAAGATGTCTTTTAATCGTTCAGGTATGATGTCATCATTGTTTTTTTCCTTACTGGTCACCGTCAGTGCCTGAATGGAGTGCCAGTCTAAACGTATCTTCCTTATCCATTCACGTCCCAACAACGGTGGACCACCATCTTGTAGAATGTATAAACACAACTTTTGTATTTCTTTGCCGTTGTATACCACAGGCACCCTTATTTTTCCTTTGGTGTATACTTTCTGCCCCGTATATGTTTTTAAGATAATGGATGTGTCTTTTAGAGGTATATGCGAAAATAGCCTCTCGTAATCTCGTCGATTTATTACGGTTAGAGCTGATCCTGTATCTAGCTCCATTTTAACTGGGGACCCTGCTATTGTGAGGGTAACCCAAATGGTTTGGTAATCCTCTTTGGCAAGTACATTATGTAATTTGAGACCGCTTAGTCTCTTGTTTCCGGAGTCGCTATCGCTATTCTGGTCTTCGGAGCTGTTGTCCGTCATCATTTGTACCTTCCTGTACTTTTCTTTATTGATTTTTTGTTTTCTGTCAGTGGATTTATTTTGTCCAGATTGGCATACCCGTGCAATGTGTCCAATCTTACCACATTGCCTGCATGCTTTGCCCTTGAACCAGCAGTCCCTCTGGTTATGGGTGGATCTGCCGCAGCGATAACATCTTCCGAACTCCTGTGTCATTTTATGGGTGCCGAAGTCCTGTCTCTTGTTGTATCTCTGCAGCTCCTTTTGCTGCTGCTTCGTATGATACAGCCATACTGAAAGCTTTGTCCAATGTTAAATCTTTTTCAGAAAGCAGTCTTTTTTGTGTTCCTTCACTTAAGAGACCGCAAACAAATTTGTCTCGAAGATAATCTGATAGTCCTGCTCCGAATTGGCAGTACTTTGATAGCTTTCTTAATTCGGTTAGGTAATCAGCGTTACTTTCATTCTTGTGTTGATTTCTCTTGAAGAACTTGAATCGTTCCGCTATCAGCAGCGGTGTTGGGTTTAAATGCTCCTGCAGGGTATCAATAATTTCTTTAAAAGTCTTGTCCTTTGGTTTGGCTGGAGTGATTAAATTTCGTAACAGCCCGTATGTCTTCGCGCCCATTAAGTTCAGAAGTACTGAAGCTTTTTTTTCATCTGCTATTCCATTTGCAGTGCAATAAACCTCTACTCTTTCCACGTATGTGGTCCAATCTTCTATTTCGCCATCAAAAGCCTCAATATTACCAGATTTAGGCATTTCAGAAAAGATATGGCGCTTCCCGCGCTTTTTTTTTCTCTCTGTAGCAACGATATGGCGCTTCCCGCGCTTTCCCGCCGCTGCTACCGATAACAACGCTGTTTTACAGTGGTTTCCGTTTATTCACTGTTGGAGACTCGTTCCCGACGGAGGTCTAAACGCTGACCTGCTTGCCGCGCCGGCCGTCTCGCGAGTGCACCCTCCCAGTCCGTTATTGCTTGCCTCCGATTTCGCTGCCTGTCTCAGCTGTAGAGCCCGCCGCTGGAGCTCCAGCCTGACGCCCAGGAAGGATTAGCGCAGTACCTGTCACCAGCTTGGCCAGCTGGTGAAACCACAGTTTCTCTTACTTCCTTGAGTCTTCTGGACGCTGGAGGAATCGATGTCCTTGAGGTGCTGCCGAATTGCAGGTAAGTCCGTTTCCACTTCGTCGCCACTGTAGTGTCCGTGTGTAGATAAAGACACTGAAGAGAGGAGTTGGTTCATAGGTATTTACTAAGCAAGTCTGGGGGGGGGGGGGGGGGGGGCGGGGGGTTTCTAAAGGATATACACAATATACAGGCTTATATATAGCCCAAGTGGCAATTACCGGCATTACGCACACCTGGGGCTCTTAAAGGCACATACACCACACTTACTGCCTTTAGTCTTTGCTTCCCCTCATGTCTACCGGCTTTTGAACCCTACGTTTGGCTTCAGCTAACCATGACGACTTTTCAACCTCTCTGCTGCCCTTTTATGGTGTGCTGTACTACGGACTCTTGGCCCTTCATGGATTTCTTTCAAAAAAGGTGCAACTTTCGCAGGCTATAATGAAATAGGAAGAGAAGGAAGGTAGCTGTGTCCATGTGCCTGACAAAAGCTCAGTATAATATCTGGAAAAGGTGGTCCTGTCTCACCAACGTGGAATTATTTGAGGAGGTTACATAGTTGGAAGCCCAATCGACACTACATATCTAGACTTTCAAAAAGTCTTTGACAAAGTACCACACAAGCCTCGTTGGAAAGGCCCAACATTACATAGCTACTGCATTTTTCTTTCCCATCTAATGTGATGTCAATTTGTTTGGTCACCTAGAGAATTGGTCAGTGGTAGGCAGTGACTAGTGGGGTACTGCAGGGATCGGTCCTTGGACCCCAGCTATTCACAATATATATTAATGATCTGGACGAAGGAACTAGATGTAATATTGTTGGAGTCGTCAGAAAACAACAGGCTGAGACTTTTCTTTAGGTAAAAACAAACGTGTCTTTCTTTATTCACATCTCCACGAGGTCTGAAGACCCAGCCCCGTGCAGGGGCTATGACGTCATCACGCAACCGACGTCATCACGTTCCCGGCGCTCTTAAAGGGACCCTGCACCAATAACCCAACCCAGCATGTACATACCACACATTGCTGTACAAAGTGAATTGGGTACACATTGAGTTATTGTCCCTTTGTGGTCTCCGCCACATACGTCCCCCCAGAATTCACAAGTACTGGCAATGTCAGTCGTCGGGGGGGCCGGATCACTCGGTTGGAACGGCTCCTCGATTCCGGGGTGGAGTCCGGGGGGGTCGTCGGAGGGACCTCGGGCGTTCGGTGGTGGACGGAGGGTGTGGAAAATGGAGGTCGGCCCCGTCTCGGGGGCTGTGCCAACTCAACGGGTCGGTCCAGATCCAGGTGGGCCGGCTTGAGGCGGTCTACGGAACTGCAGTCTGGCTTACCGCCGACATCCACGACAAAGGTCTTGTCCCCGGTGTCCAGGACGCGGAAAGGTCCATCGTAGGGTGGCTGAAGAGGTCCCCGGTGGGCGTCGTGGCGGACAAAAACGTACTCCGCCGCACGAAGGTCGAGCGGAACGTGGGACTGCGGGAGGCCGTGCTGCGACGTGGGCACCGGCGCGAAAACCTTGGCATTGTCCAGAAGGTCGGACCACTGATGGGCTGCGGACCAAGGTTCCGTTGCGTTGGGGACGAAATCCCCGGGAACCCGCAGCGGCTGTCCGTAGATGAGCTCGGCGGACGAGGATTGGCGGTCCTCCTTGGGGGTGGTCCCGAGTCCCAGCATGACCCACAGGAGTCTGTCGATCCAGCAGTCGTCCCGGAGGCTGGCTCGGAGCGCGGCCTTCATGGAGCGATGAAACCGTTTGCACAGCCCGTTAGCCTGAGGGTGGTAAGCTGTGGTGCGGTGGAGTTTCAACCCGAGGCCTCGGGCGATAGCGTTCCAGAGCTCTGACGTGAACTGTGGCCCTCGGTCAGAGGAAATGTCAGATGGGGTGCCGAACCGGGCGACCCAACTGCTGATGAACGCCTGAGCTACATCGGCGGCCGTCATCAAAGACAGCGGGACGGCCTCCGGCCATCGGGTGGTTCTGTCGACCATTGTGAGGAGGTGGGTGAACCCGCGGGAGGGTGGCAGGGGCCCTACCAGGTCCACGTTAATGTGGTGGAACCGCCTCTTGGGCGCGGCAAAAGGCGCCAACGGGGCCTTGGTATGGCGATGTACTTTGGAGCGCTGGCATACCACGCAGATATGATAAGGCAGGATCTGGCCAAAGTGGACTGGGAGCAGCTACTTATAGGAAAATCCACATCAAAACAGTGGGAGACTTTCAGAAGGGAAATAGAGAGAGTACAACGCCAACATGTTCCTGTAAAGGTCAAGGGTGGGACCAACAAGCAAAGGGAACCTTGGATGACAAGGGATATACAAAAATGCATTAGGAAAAAAAGGGGGGCTTTTGGCAGTTACAAAAGACTAAAGATGGAGGAAGCCCTAGAGGAGTATAAAAAGTGCAGGGGCATACTTAAAAAAGAAATTAGGAGGGCGAGGAGGGGCCATGAAATAACATTGGCGAGCAAAATAAAGGAAAATCCTAAGATGCTTTATAAGTATATTAAGGGCAAGAGGATAACCAGGGAAAGGGTAGGGCCCATTAGGGACCAAAGTGTGTAGAGCCAGATGATGTAGGCGGGGTTTTAAATGAATTTTTTGCATCTGTGTTCACTATGGAGAAAGACGATGTAGACATAGAAATCGGGCAAGGGGACTGTGACATACTTGAACATATTAGCATCGAGAGGGAGGAGGGCGGTTTTAGCAGGCCAAAAAGTGGATAAATCCCCAGGCCCGGACGAGATGTATCCCAGGCTGTTGTATGAGGCAAAGGAGGAGATTGCAGGGGCTCTGACACAAATTTTCAGAACCTCTCTGGCCACAGGGGATGTACCAGAGGACTGGAGAACAGCTAACGTAGTACCATTATACAAGAAGGGTAGCAGGGATAAACCAGGGAATTACAGGCCAGTGAGCCTAACATCTGTGGTAGGGAAATTATTGGAAAAAATTCTGAGGGACAAAATTAGTCTCCACTTGGAGAGGCAAGGATTAATCGGGGATAGTCAGCATGGCTTTGTCAAGGGTAAATCACGTCTGACAAATCTGATTGAATTTTTCGAGGGGGTGACTAGGTGTGTGGATGAGGGAAATGCTGTGGATGTGGTTTACATGGACTTCAGTAAAGCTTTTGACAAAGTCCCGCATAGGAGACTGGTCAAGAAGGTAAGAGCCCATGGGATCCAGGGTGCCTTGGCGCGTTGGATCCTAAACTGGCTGAGTGGCAGGAGGCAGAGGGTGATGGTCGAAGGTTGCTTTTGTGACTGGAAGCCTGTGTCCAGTGGGGTACCTCAGGGATCGGTGCTGGGTCCCTTGCTGTTTGTGATCTACATAAATGATTTGGATGAGAATGTAAAAGGTATGATCAGTAAGTTCGCGGATGACACGAAAATTGGTGGGGTGGTAAATTGCGAGGAGGAAAGCCTCAGGCTACAGGACGATATAAACGGGTTGGTCAGATGGGCGGAAAAGTGGCAAATGGAATTTAACCCTGAAAAGTGCGAGGTGATGCATTTTGGACGGACAAATAAGGCAAGGGAATACACAATGAGTGGTAGGACCCTAGGAAGTACAGAGGGTCAGAGGGACCTTGGTGTACATGTACATAGATCCCTGAAGGCAGCGGAACAGGTAGATAAGGTGGTTAAAAAGGCATATGGGATACTTGCCTTCATTAGCCGAGGCATAGAATATAAGAGCAGGGAGGTTATGATGGAGCTGTACAGAACGCTGGTGAGGCCACAGCTGGAGTACTGTGTGCAGTTCTGGTCGCCTCACTATAGGAAGGATGTGATTGCTTTGGAGAGGGTGCAGAGAAGATTCACCAAGATGTTACCTGGGATGGAGCGCCTCAGCTATGAAGAAAGACTAAACAGGCTGGGGTTGTTTTCCTTGGAGCAAAGGCGGCTGAGGGGGGACCTGATTGAGGTGTACAAAATGATGAGGGGCATAGATAGGGTAGATAAAGAGGAACTTTTCCCCTTAGTAGGGGGGTCAATAACAAGGGGGCATAGATTCAGGGTAAGGGGCAGGAGATTTAGAGGGGATTTGAGGAGGAACTTTTTCACCCAGAGGGTGGTTGGAATTTGGAACTCACTGCCTGAAAGGGTGGTAGAGGCAGGAACCCTCACAACATTCAAGAAGCATTTGGATGAGCACTTGAAATGCCACTGCATACAAGGCTATGGACCAAATGCTGGGAAATGGGATTAGACTGGACAGGGATTGATGGACGGCGCAGACACGATGGGCCGAAGGGCCTCTTTCTGTGCTGTATAACTCTATGACTCTATGAGGTGCTGGCCCAGTCGCGAACGTCTTTCCTGAGCCCGTGCCAGACGAACTTGGCCGCCACCAGCTTCTGCGACGGCTTCCTGCCCGGGTGGGAAAGATTATGGATGGCTTCGAATACTTGCCGTCGCCACCCTTCGGGCACGACGAGACGTGGCTGCCCAACGGAGACGTCGCACAGGAGTGTGGTGCCGGCAGCGTCAAATGCGACGTCTGCGAGTTGAAAGCCCGTGACCGCCGTCCTGTAGGCCTGGATGTCCGGGTCGGAGGCCTGGTCGGCCGCCATGCAGGTGTAGTCGACGCCGAGGTGCACGGCGCTGGCGACGGCTCAGGAGAGACAGTCGGCGACGGGGTTGGCTTTCCCAGCCACATGCTGGATGTCCGTTGTAAATTCCGAAATGAAGGCCAAGTGGCGTTGCTGACGAGCTGACCACGGCTTGGAGGCTTTGGCCATGGCGAAAGTCAACAGCTTGTGGTCCACGAACACCGTGAACGGGCGGGCCTCTAACAGGAAACGGAAGTGTCGGACGGCGAGGTAGAGGCCGAGGAGCTCGCGATCAAATGTGCTGTACTTCCGCTCGTTGGGGCGGAGCTGCCGGCTGAAGGCGGCGAGCGGCTGCCAGGCGCCGTTGACCCACTGTTCTTGGATGGCGCCGACCGCGTAGTCCGAGGCGTCGGTGGTGAGAGCGATCGGTGCATCGGGTGCGCCAGCATGGTCGCGTTAGCCAAGGCCCTCTTCGTGTCTGTGAATGAAGTGGCCATCTCATCCGACCAGTTGATGGCGAGTTTGTCGGTTTTGCCTTTGAGGGCCTCGTAAAGGGGCCACATAAGCTGGGCAGCACGGGGGACGAAATGATGGTAAAAGTTCACCATGCCCAAAAACTCCTGTAGGGCCTTGACGGCGAGGGGTCGCAGGAAGTCCATCACGGCCTCCACTTTCGATGGGAGTGGCACCGCCCCGTCCTTCGTGATGCGGTGACCGAGAAAGTCGATTGAGGACAGCCCGAACTGGCACTTGGCCGGGTTGATGATTAGGCCGTGTTGGCTGAGTCGTTCGAAAAGAGTCCGGAGGTGGGACACATGTTCCGTCCTGGAGGCGCTGGCGATGAGTATGTCATCCAGGTATACGAACAGGAACGTCAGGTCCCGTAACACAGTGCCCATGAGGCGTTGAAAAGCCTGTGCGGCGTTTTTGAGGCCAAATGGCATGCGGAGAAATTCGAAAAGCCCGAACAGGGTGATCACCGCGGTTTTCGGAACGTCCTACGGCCGGACGGGGACCTGGTGATAACCCCGGACGAGGTCCACTTTCGAGAATACCACTTTCCCAGCCAGGCGGGCGGAAAAATCCTGGATGTGTGGAATCGGATAGCGGTCGGGGGTCGTCGCGTCGTTGAGGCGCCGGTAGTCTCCACACGGGCGCCACCCACCGCCTGGTTTCGGGGCGATGTGGAGGGGCGAAGCCCACGGACTGTTCGACCGGCGGATGATGCCGAGGCGCTCCATGGTGTTGAACTCGGCTTTGGCGATGGCGAGCTTCCCCGGGTCAAGGCGCCGAGCGCGGGCGTAGACGGGCGGACCAGTGCTCAAAATGTGGTGTTCTACCCCGTGTTTGGTGGCGGCGGACGAGAACGTGGGTCTCGTAAGGTCCGGGAACTGGGCGATGAGGCGGGAAAACTCGTCGGAGGCCGAGTGTGCGCTGGACAACTGCATCGTGCTGGACCCGCTGAGGGAACACGGGAGCGAGCTGAAGGTTTCAGCGTTGATGAGACGTCGGTTCTTGACACCCACCAAAAGGCCAATGGCGCAGAGGAAGTCAGTGCCGAGAAGGGGGGTGGACACTTTTGCTGTGACGAAGTCCCAGGTGAACCGTTGCCCGCCAAAACAAAGCGCCACATTCCGTTTCCCGAAGGTGCGGATGGAACTGCCGTTGGCGGCTTCGAGGACGGGGCCGTGGTTCCCCCCTTGAATGTCTATGGTTGACGCGGGCAGGACGCTCACCTGGGCGCCCGCGTCGCAAAGGAAACGACGCCCGGAGTCGGTGTCTGTAACAAACAACAAGCTGCCTGAACGGCCGACAGCCATAGCAGCCGACGAGTGGTCTTTAGCTTGCTTCGACGCGGGCTGGCACCTCCTGGCTTTGGGGCCGAACTGCGCATGGTAGAAGCAGAGGCTTGAGGGTTGCTGCCGTTGGGCTGTATCAATGGGGGCAGGGCTCCGCGTGGCCGCGCAGTACTGTTGGCCGGCGGAGAAAAATTTGTCGGCCTCCTTGGCCAGGTCGCGGAAGTCGGTAATGGAAGAGTTGGCTAAAGCCGACCGTACCTGACCTGGCAGCTGTTGAAGGAACAGTTCCTTGAAGAGGAAGCACGGCCTGTGTGTGCCCAGGAGGGCCAGCATGTGGTCCATCAGCTCCGAGGGCTTGGAGTCGCCAAGCCCGGGCAGAGAGAGAAGCTGGCGTGCACGTTCGGCTTCAGTGAGTCCGAAAGTTCGTAAGAGGTGCGCCTTCAGCGTGTCGTATTTGTTGAGCACCGGGGGGTTTACGAGCAGGTTCACAACTCTGGCCGCGGTGGAGCTGCCGAGAGCAGAGACAACGTAGCAGTACCTCGTGTCGTCCGCGGTGATGTCCTGGAGTGCAAATTGAGCCTGGGCGAACCAAGCGGCAGCCTGTCGTTCCGAAAACTCGGGTAATTTGATGGAAACGGCGTTCGTCGCCATTTCGAATGAGGTCTTAGGAATCGTCCAAAAGAGCAGCGGGGTCACCAATGTTGGAGTCGTCAGAAAACAACAGGCTGAGACTTTTCTTTAGGTAAAAACAAACGTGTCTTTCTTTATTCACATCTCCCCGAGGTCTGAAGACCCAGCCCCGTGCAGGGGCTATGACGTCATCACGCAACCGACGTCATCACGTTCCCGACGCTCTTAAAGGGACCCTGCACCAATAACCCAACCCAGCATGTACATACCACACATTGCTGTACAAAGTGAATTGGGTACACATTTGAGTTATTGTCCCTTTGTGGTCTCTGCCACATTATCTCCAAGTTTGCAGATGACACAAAGCTGGGTGGGTGTATGTGCTATGAGGAGGATGCCGAGAAACTCCAGTATGATTTGGACAGGTTGGGTGATTGGGCAGAAGCATGGCAGATGCAATATAACATGGATAAATGCAAAGTTATCCACTTTGGTGTCAAAAACAGGAAGGCAGAGTATTGTCTGAATGGCAATAGATTGGGAGAAGGGGGAAGTGCAACGAGACCTGGGCATCCTTGTGCACCAGTCGCTGAAAGTAAGCATGCAGGTGCGGCAGGCAGTTAAGAAGGCAAATGGTATGTTGGCCTTCGTAGCGAGAGGGTTTGAGTACAGGAACAAGGATGTCTTGCTGCAGTTGTACAGGGCCTTGGTGAGGCCACATCTTGAGTATTGTGTGCAGTTTTGGTCGCCTTATCTGAGGAAGGATGTTCTTGCCATGGAAGGAGTGCAGCAAAGATTCACCAGGCTGATACCTGGGATGGCAGGAATGACATACGAGGAGAGATTGGGTCGCTTGGGCTTGTACTCGCTGGAGTTTAGAAGAATGAGGGGGGATCTCATCGAAACTTATAAAATTCTAACAGGACTAGACAGACTAGATGCTGGAAAGATGTTCCCGACGGTCGGGGAGTCCAGAACCAGGGGTCACAGTCTAAGGATAAGGGGTAAGCCATTTAGGACAGAGATGAGGAGGAATTTCTTCACCCAGAAAGTGGTGAACCTGTGGAATTCTCTACCACACAAGGCAGTTGAGGCCAATTCATTAAATATATTCAAGAAGGAGTTGGATATATTTCTTAAGGCTAAAGGGATCAAGGGATATGGGGAGAAGGCAGGGACAGGGTACTGAATTTGGATGATCAGCCATGATATCGTTGATTGGCGGAGCAGGCTCGAGGGGCCGAACGGCCTACTCCTGCTCCTACCTTCTATGTTTCTAAGAGTCTACTAAATCAGGTTGAGTCCTTTGGGACTGGCGGGCAGATTTGAGTTGGATTAGGAATTGGTTGCACTCAGGTTAAAAAAAAGAGTTATTACAGTGATAATGCTGCAGGGGGAATCAGTCACCAGTGCAATCCAGGAATGGTAGCACAGTGGTTCTGTTACTGGACAAGTCATAGACTCATAACGACACAGAAGGAGGCCATTCAGCCCATCGAGTCCGTGCCAGCTCTCTGCAGAGCAATCGAGTCAGTCCCATATACTCGCTCTATCCCCGTAGCCCTGCAAGTTTATTTCCCTCAAGTGCTTATCCAGTCTCCCCTTGAAAACATTGAGTGTCTCCGGTTCCACCACTTCCGACGGCAGCGAGTTCCAGGTCCTCGCCACTCGCTGTGTAAGAAAAGTTTTTCCTCACGTCCCCCCTGTATCTCTTGCCCAAAACCTTAAATCTTTGTCCCCTAGACCCTGTACCATCAACTAGTGGGAACAGCCTTTCCCCGTCTACCTATCCAAACCCGTCATAATCTTGTACACCTCTATCAAATCACCCCTCAACCTCCTTTGATCTAATGAAAACAAATTCAGCTTCTCCAACCTGTCCTTGTAGCGAAGATCCCCAACCTCGGAACCAATCTGGTAAATCTCCTCTGCACTCTCTCGAGGGCCTTCAGATCCTTCCTAAAGTGTGGCGACCAGAACTGGGCGCAATACTCCAGTTGTGACCTAACCAACGCTTTATAAAGATAAGAATAGTAATCCAGAGGCCAGGAGTAATAATCCAGAGACGCGAGTTCAAATCCCACCACGGCAGCTGGGGAATTTAAAATTCAGTTAATTAACTAAATCTGGAATAAAAAGCTAGTATCAGTAATGGTAACCATAAAACTATCGGATTGTCGTAAAAACCCATCTGGTTCACTTCGGCCTTACCTGGTCTGGCCTATGTGTGGCTCCAGACCCACAGCAATGTGGTTGACTCTTAACTGCCCTCTGAAATGGGCTAGCAAGCCACTGTGTTGTAAAAAAAAACACTTCAAAAAACAATAATAAAAAAAACCGGACATCCACCCCACAAAAGTGCTCCTCACCAACGTCTGGGGACTTGTGCCAAAATTGGGAGAGCTGTCCTACAGACTAGTCAAGCAACAGCCTGACATAGTCATACTCACAGAATCATACTTTTCAGCCAATGTCCCAAACTCCTCCAACACCATCCCTGGGTATGTCCTATCCCACCGGCAGGACAGACCCACCAGGGGTGGCGGCACAGTGGTATACAGTCGGGAGGAGTGGTCCTCAATATGGACTCTGGACCCCATGAAGTCTCATGGATTCAGGTCAAGCATGGGCAAGGAAACCTCCTGCTGATTACCACCGAACGCCCTCCCTCAGCTGATGAATCAGTACTCCTCCATGTTGAACACCACTTGGAAGAAGCACAGAGTAGCAATGGCACAGAATGTACTCTGGGGGGGACTTCAATGTCCATCAGCATGAGGGGCTCAGTAGCACCACTACTGACCGAGCTAGCCGAGTCCTGAAGGACATAACTGCCAGTCTGGGCCTGCAACAGGTGGTGAGAACCAACACGAGGGGAAAAACCTACTTGACCTCGTCCTCACCAATTTACCTGTCGCAGATGCATCTGTCCATGACAGGTGGCAGATTGGTAGCAGTGACCACCTCACAGTCATTGTGGAGACGAAGTTCTGTTTTCACACTGAAGCAGATCTAGCTACTCAAAACTGGGCATCCATGAGGCGCTATGGGCCATCAGCAGCAGTAGAATTGTATTCCACTACAATCTGTAACCTCAGGGCCCAGCATATCTCTCGCTCTACCATTACCATCAAGCCAGGGAACTAACCCTGGTTCAATAAGGAGTGTAGAAGAGCATTGCTTACTCACCAATAACCTGCTCACTGTTGCCCAGTTTGGGTTCCGCCAGGACCACTCGGCTCCCGACCTCATTACAGCCTTGGTCAAAACATGGACAAAAGAGCTGAATTCCAGAGGTGAGGTGAGAGTGACTGCCCTTGACATCAAGGCAGCATTTGACCGAGTGTGGCATCAAGGAGCCTTAGTAAAACTGAAGTCAATGGAAATCAGGGGCAAAACCGTGGCTAACAAGGGAAATTAGGGATAGCATAAGATCCAAGGAGAGGACATATAAATTGGCCAGAAAAAGCAGTAAACCTGAGGATTGGGAGCAGTTTAGGATCCAAAGGAGGACAAAGGGATTAATTAAGAGGGGGAAAATAGAGTATGAGAGTAAACTTGCAGGGAACATAAAAACTGACTGTAAAAGCTTTTATAGATATGTGAAGAGAAAAAGATTGATGAAGTCAAGCGTAGGTCCCTTGCAGTCAGAATCAGGGGAATTTATAATGGGGAACAAAGAAATGACAGACCAATTAAATACATACTTTGGTTCTGTCTTCACAAAGGAGGACACAAATAACCTCCCAAAGATGTCGGGGAACATAGGGTCTAATGAAAGGGAGGAACTGATAGAAATCAGTATTTGTAGGGAAATGGTGTTAGGGAAATTGATGGGATTGAGGGCCGATAAATCCCCAGGGCCTGATAAATCTACATCCTAGGGTACTTAAGGAAGTGGCCCTAGAAATAGTAGATGCATTGCTGGTCATCTTCCAAAATTCAATAGACTCTGGAACAGTACCCATGGATTGGCGGGTAGCTAATGTTACCCCACTGTTCAAAAAAGGTGGTAGAGAGAAAACGGGGAATTACAGACCGGTAAGCCTGACATCGGTAGTGGGGAAAATGCTAGAGTCCATTATAAAGGATGTAATAGCAGAGCACTTGGAAAAAAGTGACCGGATCGGACAAAGTCAACATGGCTTTACAAAAGGTAAATCGTGCTTGACTAATCTACTGGAATTTTTTTGAGGATGTAACTGGTAAAATAGATAAGGGAGAACCAGTGGATGTGGTGTATTTGGATTTTCAAAAGGCTTTCAATAAGGTCCCGCATAAGAGATTAGCGTGTAAAATTAAGGCACATGGGATTGGGGGCAAGGTATTGACTTGGATAGAGAACTGGTTGACAGACAGAAAGCAAAGAGTTGAAATAAACGGCTCTTTTTCTGCGTGGCAGGCAGTGACTAGTGGGGTACCGCAAGGATCGGTCCTTGGACCCCAGCTATTCACAATATATATTAATGATCTGGACGAGGGGACTAGATGTAATATCTCCAAGTTTGCAGACGACACAAAGCTGGGTGGGCATGTGTGCTGTGAAGAGGATGCCGAGAAACTCCAGTATAATTTGGACAGGAGCATGGCAGATGCAATATAACGTGGACAAATGCGGGGTTATCCACTTTGGTGTCAAAAACAGGAAGGCAGATTATCTAAATGGCAATAGATTGGGAGAAGGGGAAGTGCAACGAGACCTGGGCGTCCTTGTGCACCAGTCGCTGAAGGTAAGCATGCAGGTGCAGCAGGCGGTTAAGAAGGCAAATGGTATGTTGGCCTTCGTAGCGAGAGGGTTTGAGTACAGGAACAAGGATGTCTTGCTGCAGTTGTACAGGGCCTAGGTGAGGCCACATCTTGAGTAATGTGTGCAGTTTTGGTCGCCTTATCTGAGGAAGGATGTTCTTGCCATGGAAGGAGTGCAGCGAAGATTCACCAGGCTGATACCTGGGATGACAGGAATGACGTATGAGGAGAGATTGGGTCGATTGGGCTTGTACTCGCTGGAGTTTAGAAGAATGAGAGGGGATCTCATCGAAACGTACAAAATTCTAACAGGACTAGACAGACTAGATGCTGGAAGGATGTTCCCGATGGTCGGGGAATCCAAAACCAGGGGTCACAGTCTAAGGATAAGGGGTAAGCCATTTAGGACAGAGATGAGGAGGAATTTCCTCACCCAGAGTGGTGAACCTGTGGAATTCTCTACCACAGAAGGCAGTAGAGGCCAATTCATTAAATATATTCAAGAAGGAGTTGGATATATTTCTTAAGGCTAAAGGGATCAAGGGATATGGAGAAAAGGCAGGAACAGGGTACTAAATTTGGATGATCAGCCATGATCTCATTGAAGGGCGGAGCAGGCTCGAGGGGACGAATGGCCTACTCCTGCTCCTATCTTCTATGTTTCTATGTAATCTCCACTGGCTGGAGTCATACCTAGCACAAAGGAAGGTGGTTTTTGTGGTTGGATGTCAATCATCACAGCCCCAGGACATCGCTGCAGGAGTTCCTCAGGACAGTGTCCAAGGCCCAACCATCTTCAGCTGCTTCATCAATGACCTTCCCTCCATCATAAGGTCAGAAGTGGGGATGTTCACCAATGACTGCAATGTTCAATGCCATTCGCAACGCCTCAGATAATGAAGCAGTCAGCAAGACCTAGACGACATTCAGGCTTGGGCTGATAAGTGGCAGGTAACATTCGCGCCACACAAGTGCCAGGCAATGACTATCTCCAACAAGCGAGCGTCTAACCACCGCCCCTTGACATTCAATGGCATTACCATCGCCGAATCCTCCACCATCAATATCCTGGGGGTCACCATTGACCAGAAACTTAACTGGACCAGCCACATAAATACTGTGGCAACAAGTGCAGCTCAGAGGCTGGGTATTCTGTGGTGAGTGTCTCACCTCCTGACTCCCCAAAGCCTTTCCACCATCTACAAGGCACAAGTCAGGAGTGTGATGGAATACTCTCCACTTGCCTGGATGAGTGCAGCTCCAACAACACTCAAGCAGCTCAACTCCATCCAAGACAAAGCAGCCCGCTTGGTTGGCACCCCATCCACCACCTTCAACATTCACTCCCTCCACCACTGGCATACCGTGGTTGCAGTGTGTACCATCTACAAGATGCACTGCAGCAACTCGCCAAGTTTTCTTCGGCAGCACCTCCCAAGCCCGCGACCTCTACCACCTAGGAGGTCAAGGGCAGCAGGCACATGGGAACACCACCACCTCCAAGTTCCCCTCCAAGTCACACACCATCCTGACTTGGAAGTATATCACCATTCCTTCATCATCGTTGGGTCAAAATCCTGGAACTCCCTCCCTAACAGCGCGGTGGGAGTACCTTCACCACATGGACTGCAGTCGTTCAAGAAGGTGGCTCACCACCACCATCTCAAGGGCAACTAGAGGGATTAAGGTTACAGGGATCAAGGGATATGGGGCGAAAGCAGGGACAGGGTACTGAATTTGGATGATCAGCCATGATCTCATTAAATGGCGGAACAGGCTCGAGGGGCCGAATGGCCTACTCCTGGTCCTAGCTTCTATGTTTCTATGTAACTAGGGATGGACAATAAATGCTGGCCTTGCCAGCTACGCCCACATCCCATGAACTAATATTTTTTTTAAAAATCACCATGTCAAGGGACTGACAACATAAAAGAAATACTGTCCATTCTAGTTCAAGAGCCCCAAGTTATCAAGATAGACTAAGAGAGCTGCGGATTTTCATTTTAGAAAATTAAAGATTTGGAGGAGATTTGATTGAGGTCTTTAAAATAACGAAAGGGTTAGACTTGGTCCACAGCTATTTAAGCTAGATAACTTCAGGAGGACTAGAGGACGCAAGTACAAGCTATGTAAATGTTGAAACTGGTTAGATGCCAGGAAGTACTTCTATTCACAGAGTATCAACTACCTCTGGAATAAGTTGCTGGCCCATTGTGGATGAGAACCAGTTATCAACCCGTTGTGTAACTTGGCCTTTAAATAGGGTGTAGGAACAGTGACCTAGAACGTGGTCTTTTAAAACACACTACCTGTCCCTCAATACCTCCTCTCTGGTGAAGAAGGCCCAGCAGCACCTATATTTCCTAAGGAGGCTGAAGGGATGTAACCTGTCACCCCTGATCCTCTCTAACTTTTACCGCTGCACAATAGAGAACATCCTGACGAACTGTATCACAGTATGGTATGGCAGCTGTAGCTACTATGACCGGAAAGCCCTGCAGCGGGTAGTCAAAACTGCCCAACGCATTACTGGCACCCGGCTACCGACCATAGAGCACATATACCAGAAACGCTGTTTACGGAGGTCACGGACCATCATCAAAGACCCTACCCACCCCAGCCACAGTCTGTTCGCCCCCCTGCCATCTGGGAGACGCTACAGATGCATTCGCACCCGAACGACCAGATTTAGGAACAGCTTCTTTCCCAGGGCTGTCATCCTACTGAACTCCACAAATAAACTCTAAAGCCTGCACATCTGCCAAAGCACTTTATTATGTTTATGTTAATGTATTACAAGCCAAATGAATGTTGAATGTTTAAATGTCTTAATCTAAATGTACACTCTCGGGAGCCGCAAGCCTACATTTCGTTGTACTGCACTTGTGCACTAACAATGACAATAAAGTTGATTATGATTATTATTATTAATAGACCACAGGGAAGATCAAAAGGGTTACGTACTCGAATTCTGGGAAAATTGAAAAGTTTGTAGAGAGACGAGACTAGCAAATGACTCATTGGACAGTTGGTACCAAGTGAATACAGATTTGTCAAAGTTAACAGGGTAAATCTGCCATCATGTTGTTTAACTAGATGAGAAATTCTTAGGACGCCCTAAGGAGAAGATTTTTGTCTAATTCATGTCTTGTTATTGTAATATAAAGTTGAAAAGGGGAATTTCTAAGTATCTAACGCGCAGTCCAGACATCATTGACTGATTAAAAATCTGACCATTAAAGTACCTGTGTCTGTCCAAAGTGAATCGTACTGTAGAATGAATCACCTCAATTGTTCAAGTAATGACATAGGTGAACATAAGTGTATAAAATAACGTACTTTAAAGATTAGTCCTGAGTGATTTGAAACAGAAACAAAATCTAGCCTCACACTCCAGTGCAGTACTGAGGGAGTGCTGTACTGTTGGAGGTGCCGTCTTTTAGCTGAGACTTTAAACAGAGGCCCCGTTTGCCTTCTCAGGTGGAGGTAAAGAGAGTTCTCCCTGGTTCCTCGCCAATATTTATCCCTCAACCAACATCACTAAAAAAAAAATCATCTGATCGTTGTATCACTGATGATTGTGGGTCCTTGCTGTGCGCAAATTGGCTGCCGCATTTCCCTACATTATAGCATTATAACAGTGAGCATATTTCAAGAGTATTTAATCAGCTATAAAACGCTTTGGGACGTCCCAAGGTCGTGAAAGACACAAATTCTCTCTCTTTCTCTCTCCCCGTCAATGCCAGCAGAGGCAATGTTGCAGATGCCAATGCTAAATGATGCCTGTTGAGTAGTGTTGCCTGCAGCTCAGGCAGCACTGCTGGAGGATGGGACAAAGCCAGATGAATCGAGCAGGATTTCTTGTTCTTTTGCTGGTATCCTGCTTTAAGGACAGGCACCAGAGACCACATCCTGACCAGCTGCAGTGGCAACCATAAAAAAAAACACTTTACAATGTGTTTGATTGGCCACCATTTTTTTTTTTTAAAGATAAATTGCAAAGAATTACAGTCAAAAATCATTGGCACCATAAACATTTGATGGCGGGACATGGAAAGCCCTTAGTAATTATGCTGGCGATGGGTTGTTTGCATGGGGACGTTTTTGACAATATGATTTCATGACGTTGCACAAATATCTGCTAATTGAGATTATCCCTTACAGCATTTCCCGGTACAGCATTTCCCGGTAAGACTGTAATCTATAGGAGAATATTGACCTATCTTTCATTTAGATGGCAATAAACCTGTTGCACATTCCCAAGCATTTTTGTTTTTATTTCAAACTTTTGGCATTTGAAGTTTTCTTTTTACCTTTAATTTTACTTGATTAACATTTCTAATTAAATCATGCGAATTGCTGAATAAAGTAGTTGTCAAAGCCAATTAAGCTATCACGATCCGTGAAAGCAGTCATTACCTCAATAACAGTTAGTATCTTAGAATATTTCAGTTTAACAAAAAAAACATACTATGTGTGCTTGATAATTAATTGGCAGAGAACATCTTAAATAGGCTCGGCTGCATTGCAAAATCAACCTACGCAATGATTCTCAATGGCGAGAAGTACCACTAATAAAATGCCAATTTCGTAGATTAGAGGTGGATGTGTACTCAAAGGTGATACTGTTGTACCATGGTGACTTTCTCTATTAATTGCAGAAGCGTCTTGTAATTGCAAACACTTTAAGCCAGCCACAATTACCACAAGGCAACCCTCACAACATTCAAGAAGCATTTAGATGAGCACTTGAAACGCCATAGCATACATAGAAACATAGAAGATAGCAGCAGGAGTAGGCCATTCGGCCCTTCGAGCCTGCTCTGCCATTCAATGAGATCATGGCTGATCATCCAAATTCAGTACCCTGTCCCTGCCTTCTCCCCATATCCCTTGATCCCTTTAGCCTTAAGAAATATATCCAACTCTTTCTTGAATATATTTAATGAACTGGCCTCCACTGCCCTCTGTGGCAGAGAATTCCACAGGTTCACCACTCTCTGGGTGAAGAAATTCCTCCTCATTTCAGTCCTAAATGGCTTACCCCTTATCCTTAGACTATGACCCCTGGTTCTGGACTCCCCGGCCATCAGAAACATCCTTCCTGCATCTAGTCTGTCCAGGCCTGACAGAATTTTATAGGTTTCGATGAGATCCCCTCTCAATCTTCTAAACTCCACTGAGTATAAGTCCAATCGACACAATCTCTCCTCATACGTCATTCCTGCCATCCCAGGTATCAGCCTGGTGAATCTTCGCTGCACTCCTTCCATGGCAAGAATGTCCTTCCTCAGGTAAGGTGACCAAAACTGCACACAATACTCAAGGTGCGGTCTCACCAAGGCCCTGTACAACTGTAGCAAGACATCCTTGTTCCTGTACTCGAACCCTCTTGCTACGAAGGCCAACATACCAGTTGCCTTCTTAACCGCCTGCTGCACCTGCATGCTTACCTTCAGCGGCTGGTGCACAAGAACACCCAGGTCTCTTTGCACTTCCCCTTCTCCCAATCTATTGCCATTCAAATAATAATCTGCCTTCCTGTTTTTGCCACCAAAGTGGATAACCTCACATTTATCCACATTATAGTGCATTTGCCATGTTTCTGCCCAATCACCCAACCTGTCCAAATCGTACTGGAGTTTCACGACATCCTCCTCACAGCATACCCTCCCACCCAGCTTCGTGTCATCTGCAAATTTGGAGATATTACATCCAATTCCCTCGTCCAGATCATTAATATATATAGTGAACAGCTGGGGTCCTAGGACCGATCCTTGCGGTACCCCACTAGTCACTGCCTGCCACTCGGAAAACAACCCGTTTATTCCAACTCTTTGCTTTCTGTCCCCCAACCAGTTCTCTATCCAAGTCAATACCTTGCCCCCAATCCCATGTGCCTTAATTTTGCACCCTAATCTCTTATGTGGGACCTTATCGAAAGCCTTCTGAAAGTCCAAATACGCCACATCCACTGGTTCTCCCTTATCTATTTTACCAGTTACATCTCAAAAAATTCCAGTAGATTAGTCAAGCATGATTTACCTTTTGTAAATCCATGTTGACTTTGTCCGATCCTGTCACTGCTTTCCAAGTGCTCTGCTATTACATCTTTTATAATGGACGCTAGCATTTTCCCCACTACCGATGTCAGGTTTACCGGTCTATAATTCCCCGCTTTTTCTCTACCACCTTTTTTGAATAGTGGGGTAACATTAGCTACCCTCCAATCCATGGGTACTGTTCCAGAGTCTATCGAGTTCTGAAAGATGACCAGCAATGCATCTACTATTTCTAGGGCCACTTCCTTAAGTACCCTGGGATGTAGATTATCAGGCCCTGGGGATTTATCGGCCTTCAGTCCCATCAATTTTCCTAACACCATTTCCCTACAAATACTGATTTCTTTCAGTTCCACCCTTTCATCAGACCCTATGTTCCCCGGAATCTCTGGGAGGTTATTTGTGTCCTCCTTTGTGAAGGCAGAACCAAAATACGTATTTAGTTGGTTTGCCATTTCTTTGTTCCCCATTATAAATTCCCCTGATTCTGACTGCAAGGGACCTACGCTTGACTTCATCAATCTTTTTCTCTTCACATATCTATAAAAGCTTTTACAGTCAGTTTTTATGTTCCCTGCAAGCTTACTCTCATATTCTATTTTCCCTTTCTTAATTAATCCCTTTGCCCTCCTTTGTTGAATCCTAAACTGTTCCCAATCCTCAGGATTATTGCTTTTTCTGGCCAATTTATATGTCGTCTCCTTGGATCTTATGCTATCCCTAATTTCCCTTGTTAGCCACGGTTGAGTCACCTTTTCTGTTTTATTTTTATGCCAAACTGGGATGAACAAATTCTGTAGCTCATCCATTCGGTCTTTGAATGTTTGCCATTGCCTATCCACCGTCAACCCTTTGAGTGCCATTCCCCAATCAATCCTACCCAACTCGCTCCTCAGACCATCGTAGTTTCCTTTATTTAAATTGATGAGGACCCTAGTCTCTGAGTCTACTACTTCATTCTCCATCTTAATGAAGAATTCGATCATATTATGATCGCTCCGACCCAAGGGGCCTCGTACAAGGCTACAGACCAAGTGTAGGAAAATGGGATTAGAATAGACAGGGCTTGATGGCCGGCGCGGACACGATGGGCCGAAGGGTCTCTTTCTGTGCTGTATAACTCTATGACTTAAGGTCGATCACAAAACGTCTAACAGCCCTCCAAAAATGTCAATGACAGTGTAGCAACACTGATCACATCCGGTACTGCTCATTCTTTATTAAAAAAAAAGACACTCAAATTATCATCCTCATATGAGATCACTAATGAGCATAATCTGTGACCAGAACAGATTGTTCAAGTTCCCAATCTTCATCCAAACCTCCAGAGCAGGTCCTCAAAATGGCTAATGGTTTCTCAGAGGAATGGCTAAAGAAATCCACAAGCAACACCATGCATCTGGCCAAAAGGTTTGCATTACAGCAAAGGTTCCTTGATGATGCCACCTTCCATACTAGTGCTTCTGACATGTCTTCCTTTTTCCTCAACCGAGGATTCCCCTCTACCATGGTTGACACGGCCCTTGACCGCGTCCGTTCTATTTCCCGCACTTCTGCTCTCACCCCTGCCCCTCCCTCCCAGAACACGATAGGGTTCCCCTTGTCCTCACCTTTCACCCCACCAGCCTCCACATTCAACAGATCATCCTCCGCCATTTCCGCCACCTCCAACGTGATCCCACCACCAAACACATCTTCCCCTCACCTCCCCTTTCAGCATTCCGAAGGGACCGCTCCCTCCGCAACACTCCTCAATCACCCCCAACAGCCCTGCTCCTTCACCTGGCACCTTCCCGTGCAAGTGCAGGAGATGCAACACATGCCCTTTTACCTCCTCCCTTCCCACTGTCCAGGGCCCCAAACACCCCTTCCAGGTGAAACAGCGATTTACTTGTACTTTTTGCAATTTAATATACTGTATTCGCTGCTCACGATGTGGTCTCCTCTACATTGGGGAGACCAAACGCAGATTGGGCGACCGTTTTGCGGAACACCTCCGTTCAGATGACCCTGAGCTTCCGGTCGCCTGTCACTTTAATTCACCGCTTCACTCTCACTCTGATCTCTCTGTCCTCGGGCTATTGCATTGTTCCAATGAAGCTCAACGTAAGCTCGAGGAACAGCACCTCATCTTTCGATTTGGTACTTTGCAGTCCGCCGGACTCAACATTGAGTTCAACAATTTCAGATAATTATCCCTGCCCCCATTTTTCATGCAGTATGATTTTTGCCATTCCCATTTGCAACATTTTATCTTTCCTGCCTCTTACAAAAGTACAGGATGTTCTTTCTATTTCTTCCTCCCCTCCTAACCACCACCCCCCCCACCCCCGGCTCTGCACCTGCTTAATATCTGTTACATCTCCAGCTTTTTCCAGTTCTGATGAAGGGTCCCAGACCTGAAACGTTAACTCTGTTTCTCTCTCCACGGATGCTGCCTGGCCTGCTGAGTATTTCCAGCATTTTCTGTTGTTATTTCAGTATCCATAGGATTTTCGCTTCCTCTGCCACCGCCCCCCTACCCCACCACCAACCTCTTGCATGCCACACTGGGAGTTTGCATGTAAAATTTGAATAAATAAATGAAGTTATACATTATACTGCTATAAAATACTCCAAGATTTGGAGAGGGACGGGTGGGGGGGGACAAGAAATTATTTTACAAGTTAAAGCCAAACCTGCAAATTCTATAAAGATGCCCGTTCTATCCACCAACTAGTGATCTATCAAGTAAAACTGCTACAGAAAATTAACTTTCCTCCTCTTATAAAATTAAACCTCTCTCCTTCCTGCAAGCACCAAGAACTACTAAATTAAACTGCACACGGTAATAAATCCTGTAGAATTAACAGCTTTAGGAAATAACAAATTCGCTGTAAAAGTTACATTTTCAGAAGTGTGTTTAAATCACTGCACGGTTTGCATGTCTGTAGATCGTGATCATGTTTATACTGGACTTGCAGAACAAGCCTGATATTTGTAAGGTACCTTGTAAGACCCTCTGGAGTCCTTCATGTAAGAAACAAGGAATATGTCAACAGGCAGCAACGATGAAGTGATCAGTGCAACAGCGAGTGCACAAATAGCAGTTATGGTGGAGACAACCTCACTTTCCTGTTGACTCTGGTATCGACGGATATATGTCCAGCAAAACATTAAAATTGCCTGCAAGAGACAAAAAGAAAAAAATAATGGAAATGATCACCTTTGACTCAACCATAACATTCCAAATATACTTGCACTGTTAGTAATATCAGCAACTGTTTTGTTCTAGTGACAAGCACGAACAAACTTGTCAAAAATTATTGCTTTACATGAGACCTACTTAAAGAAGCTATCAAGAAATTTATGACCAGCACTTGAAATTAAAACTTAAATCAGTTTGATATTGAGTTGATATTTCGTGGGGAAAGTCTCAATATGTATTAGTAAAACCCACACTGAACTAAATTCAATCAAACTGCATTGGCATTTCCACTGCTGTCTCAGAGACAAACTGAAGCCCTTTTAAAGTGGTTTGATTAAAATATGTTATTCACTAGTGGTAAAATGAATCTACAGCTATAATATTATAACTGATGTCAATGCAAAGTAGTTAAATTTTGCACTGATTAAGTCTTGGATACAAATCCAGAGTCTGAAGTGAACCTCCTCCTCCTTCAATTCACCTTTAAAATGCTGCACATTTTCCGAAGACTAATCTTCCTACCCCAGATATAGATGATGCAATAAAACTTGGATTTTATGCTTTCCTTTTCCATTGTTCTTTTTGCTAAGAAGATTTTTTTCTTACCATCTCAATGACCCAAGACCTAGAAATGTGGTTATCAATGTTCCAATTATTATATTTAAGAAGGCTGATAAAACATGTCCAGGAAACTATAGACCAGTCAGGTTAACATCAGTAGTAGGAAAAATAATGGAATCCCTACTAAAGGAGAAGATAGAAAAACATCTAGAAACCAAAAATATCTTGAATAGTCAACATGGATTTCAAAAGGGAAAGTTTTGCTTGACCAGCATCACTGAATTCTTTGAAGAGACAAGAGAGTAGACATGGGAAATGCAGTAGATGTAATATATCTAGCTTTCCAAAAGGCCTTAGATAAGGTACCACATAATAGACTAATGAATAAGGTCAGAGCTTGCGGAGTCACGGGACAATTGGCAGAATGGATATATAGCTGGCTGAAAGACAGTAAGCAGAGAGTAGGGGTAAAGGGTAGCTATTCAGAGTAGCAGAAGGTATGAGGTGGGGTCCCACAAGGATCAGTGTTGGGACCACTGCTGTTCAGTATTAACAATTTAGACTTTGGAATCAAAAACACAATTTCTAAATTTGCAGGCGACACCCGATTGGGAGGGACTGTCAACACGGAGGAGGACTGCAACAAAAGAAGACATTAATAAACTTGAAGAATGGGCACATAATTGGCAAATGAATTTCAACATACTAGTGTGAGGTATTACATTTTGCTAAGAAAAATAAGGAGGTCACATATTATTTGAAAAATAAGAATCTAAATGGGGCAAAGGGAGCTGGGAGTACAAATACACAAATCAGTAAAAGTTGTGACACAGGTCAATAAGGCCATGGCAAAAGCAAACCAAGCACCAGATTTTATTTCTAGGGGGAAAGCATTGAAAAGAAGCAGAAGTTAGGCTAAACTAATCGAACCTTGGTTGGACCACACGTGGGAGTACTTTGTGCAGTTCTGGTCGCTATATTATAAAAAGAATATAGAGGCACTGGAGAGGGTGCATAAAAGATTTACAAGGATGATACCAGAACTGCAACATTATACCCGTCAGGAAAGGAAGAGGAGGCTGGGTCTCTTTGCTCTTGAAAAGAGAAGGCCGAGGGGTGACCTAATAAAATTATGAAAGGTTTTGATAGAGTAGACAGAGTGTTACCACTTGTGGGGAAGAGCAAAACTAGAGGCCATCAATGTAAGACAGTCACCAAGAAATCAACTAGGGAATTCAGAAGAAGCTTCTTTACCCAGAGAGTGGAGATAGTATGGAACTCACTACCACAGGAAGTAGTTGAGGCAAATAGTATAGACGCATTTAAAGGGAATCTAGATAAGCATATGAGGGAAAAGGGAAGAGGGTTATGCTGATATAGAGTCAGATGAAGAAGGATGGGAGGAGGCGCGAGTAGAGCAAAAATTCCAGCATGGACTGGTTGGGCCGAATGGCCCGTTTCTGTGCTGTATATTCTAGGCAATTCTATGTACTGTAATTGTTTCCACTGCTTCAATCCTTAAAATATTGCAACAAATTGGTGATTGCACATGATATGTTTTTATCCAGAGCTTTAGATTAGCATCATCTTTCATGGACTTATATTGTTATTGTGATCATCAACCAAAATATTCTGTTTACCCTTGGAACTGGTACTATTACAGGACACTTTCATTTTGATCATTAACACACCAATGTTTTCCTAAAATGTATCCTAAATTGGAGTTTTCATTGTCTTAAATCACATTTACTATTGCAACAAAGATGTGAATATCCTTGCACTTCTCTATATAAAGCCACTGTCTGTTAATGTTAGTCAACATGTGCAAACAAGAGGACAGGGGCTGTTTATATGGAGAAATAAATAAGCCCCCAGGAGTCTGGCTTGCATTAAAAAAAACTTACAAGCACGAGCTCTGCATCTGACATCACAATTTATTTTCCATAAGCCACCAATTTCAACCATACCTTGCAGTCAACTGGACATCTGGTTCAATGTGGGGAAAACAGTTTTCTTTTTGCTAACTGCTCAAGGCAAAGGATGCTATTATTGGGAAATCAAGCAGTTTCCCATTTCAGGTAACCAGTATAAACCTTGGGTACTTCAAGGTCAGATGTGGCAAACCTCCTCCCAAACCACACCCCCCTCTCCCCCCACCCCGCCATTATGGCCTTCGCCCCAACCACAGAGAGCATCCCCGACGACACCAATACAAAATTTCTACATGATGGATCAGAGATCAATCTTATTTCAAGTTCTAAGACACTAGAACAAAAAAAATTACAGATGCTGCAAATCGGAAAACAAAACAGAAAAAGCGGGAAATAGGAAAACAAACACAGAAACATCTGGAAATACTCCACAGGTCAAGCAGCATCTGTGGAAAACAGGAGTCAGCTGACATTTCAGGCCTCAAGACCCTTCGGAAATTACGGGCCACAATATTTTATAAACCTGTAATGTGCCAGCACTGTGTCCACTTTAAAATGACTTCTATAAACTGCATTTTGAGGCAAATTCCATACTAACTTGAGATCACTCTACTGGACCAGGGAACTCACCACTGACATATATGAAGACTGCCATTTCAAAGGGCGACGACTTGCCTTTATTTAGGTGGACTGTTCAACAAGTAAAACACTCAAACCCGATCTAGATGATAGAAATAATTAATTATGGAGCACTGGGCTTTAAACTAATGAAGGGGGGGGTGGGAGGATTCAGGAAAGAGTAAATTGAAAATCAGCAAGAGAAATGTTAAGGCTCTAGAGCAGAGCAGAGTTTTGGGTAAAAATAAGCAAAGTGGGTCAGAAAGGGACAGAGAGAGTAACAAAGGTAATAGGGCATCAGCGACTAAGGTCACATCAGGGAAAATTAGATAAAAGTCAAAGCTAAAGGCACTATATCTGAATGCACGAAGCATTCGCAACAAAATAGATGAATTAATAGCACAGATAGAAACTAATGGGTTTGATCTAATAGCCATTATGGAGACGTAGCTGCAAAGAGGCCAAGACTGGGAACTAAATATTCCAGGACACTTAACTTTTAGAAGAGATAGGCACAATGGAAAAGGAGGAGGGGTAGCCCTGATAATAAAGGATGGGATAAAGACAGTAGAGAGAAAGGATCTTAGCTCTGAAAACCAAGAAGTAGAATCAGTTTGGGTGGAGCTAAGAAACAGCAAGGGGCAGAAAACATTGGTGGGAGTTATGTATAGGCCTCTAAACAGTAGTTATAATGTAGGGCAGAGTATAAACCAGGAAATTAGAGGCACATGTAATAAGGGTAATAGTAATCATGGGGGACTTTAATCTACATATAGACTGGGCAAACCAAATTTGCAGTAATAGTGTGGAGGACTAGTTCATGGAATGTATACAAGATAGTTTCCTAGATCAGTATGTTGAGGAACCAACTAGGGAACAGACTATTTTAGATCTAGTATTGTGCAATGAGAAAGGGTTAATTAATAACCTTGGAGTAAAGGGTCCTTTAGGGAAGAGTGGCCATAACATGACAGAATTTTATAATGAGTTTGAAAGTGATTTAGTTAAGTCTGAAACTAGGGTCTTAAATCTAAACAAAGCAAACTACATAGGTATGAAGGACGAGTTGGCTATGGTAGACTGGGAAACTACATTAAAAGGTATGACGGAATTTAAGAATTAATACATAATTTACAACAAAGGCACAAAAATCCCCACAGGAAAAGTGGTCCAACCGTGGCTAGCAAGAGAAGTTAAAGATAGTACTGTATTAGATCAAAGGAAGAGGCTTATAATGTTGCCAAAAAGAGCAGCAAGCCTGAGGATTGGATGGATTTTAGAATTCACCAAAGGAGGACCAATGAATTGATGAGAAAAAAGTATGAGTGTAAATTAGCAAGACATAAAAACAGACTGTAAACGTTTCTACAGGTATGTAAATAGGAAGAGATTAGTGAAAGTAAATGTGGTCCCATTAGAGGCAGAGACAGGAGAAATTATAATAGAAACATAGAAGATAGGAGCAGGAGTAGGCCATTCGCCTCTCCAGCCTACTCCGCCATTCAATGCGATCATGGCTGATCATCCAAATTCAGTACCCTGTCCCTGCTTTCTCCTCATATCCCTTGATCCCTTTAGCCTTAAGAAATATATCCAACTCCTTCTTGAATATATTTAATAAGAACATAAGAAATAGGAGCAGGAGTAGGCCAATCGGCCCCTCGAGCCTGCTCCGCCATTCAATAAGATCATGGCTGATCTGATCCTAACCGCCAATCTACTATCACTGAACCATCTCCTGAATCTAACAGAATTAGACACACGAAATAGGAGCAGGATCAGGCTACACGGCCCCTGGGCCCGCTCCGCTACCCACAGGGCCATGACCGATCCGAACCTAGACTCATGTCCAAATTCCTGCCCGCTCCCCGTAACCCTTAATTCCCTTTACTTCTAGGAAACTGTCTATTTCTGTTTTAAATTTATGTAATGATGTAGCTTCTACAGCTTTTTGGGGCAGCATATTCCATGGACCTACCACCCTCTGAGTGAAGTAGTTCCTCCTCATCTCAGTTTTGAAAGAGCAGCCCCTTATTCTAAGACTATGCCCCCTAGTTCTAGTTTCACCCATCATCGGGAACATCCTCCCTGCATCCACCCGATCCAACCCCTTCACAATCTTATATGTTTCAATAAGATCGCCTCTCATTCTTCTGAACTCCAATGAGTAGAGTCCCAATCTACTCAACCTCTCCTCATATGTCCATCCCCTCATCCCCGGGATTAACCGAGTGAACCTTCTTTGTACTGACTCGAGAGCAAGTATGTCTTTTCTTAAGTATGGACACCAAAACTGTACGCAGTATTCCAGGTGCGGTCTCACCAATACCTTGTACAACTGAAGCAATACCTCCCTATTTTTATATTCTATCCCCCTAGCAATGAAAGCCAACATTCCATTGGCCTTCTTAATCACTTGCTGCACCTGCATACTAACCTTTTGAGTTTCGTGCACCAGGACCCCCAGATCCCTTTGTACTTCAGTACTTTCCAGTTTCTTGCCATTAAGATAATAACTTGCTCTACGATTTTTCCTGCCAAAGTGCATAACCTCACACTTTCCAGTATTGTATTCCATCTGCCAAATCTCTGCCCACTTACTTAGCCTGTCTATGTCCCCTTGCAGGATTTTATGTCCTCCTCACTCACTACTTTCCCTCCCATCTTAGTATCACCTGCAAACTTTGATATGTTACACTCGGTCCCTTCCTCCAAATCGTTAATATAGATTGTAAAGAGTTGGGGACCCAGCACTGACCCCTGTGGAACACCACTAGTTACTGATTGCCAGTCCGAGAATGAACCATTTATCCCAACTCTCTGCCTTCTGTTAGATAGCCAATCCTCTATCCATGCCAGAATATTACCCCCAATCCTGTGATTTTTTATCTTAAGCAATAATCTTTTGTGTGGCACCTTGTCAAATGCCTTTTGGAAGTCTAAATACACTACGTCCACTGGTTCCCCTTTATCCACCCTATATGTTACTTCCTCAAAGAACTCCAGCAAATTTGTCAAACATGACTTCCCCTTCATAAAACCATGCTGACTTTGTCCTATTAAATTATGATTATCCAAATGTCCTGTTACTGTCTCCTTAATAATGGACTCCAATATTTTACCTACCACAGATGTTAGGCTAACCGGTCTATAGTTTCCAGCCTTCTGTCTACTGCCCTTTTTAAATAAGGGCGTTACATTAGCAGTTTTCCAGTCTGCCGGGACCTTTGCTGATTCCAGGGAGTTTTGGAAAATTATTACCAATGCATCCACAATCCCTACCGCCACTTCCCTCAAGACCCTAGGATGTAAGCCATCAGGTCCAGGTGATTTATCCGCCTTGAGTCCCATTATTTTACCGAGTACCACTTCCTTAGTGATTTTGATCGTGTTTAGCTCCTCCCCCCCTATAGCCCCCCGTTTGTCCAGTGTTGGGATATTCTTAGTGTCTTCTACTGTAAAGACTGATACAAAATATTCATTCAGTGTTTTTGCCATCTCCATATTTCCCACCATTAATTTCCCGGTCTCATCCTCTAAGGGACCAACATTTACTTTAGCCACCCTTTTTCTTTTTATATAACTATAAAAACTTTTACTATCTGTTTTTATATTTTTTGCTAATTTACTTTCATAATCTATCTTCCCTTTCTTAATCAATCTTTTTGTTACTTTTTGCTGTCTTTTAAAGTTTTCCCAATCCTCTATCCTCCCACTAGATTTGGCTACCTTATATGCCCTTGTTTTTAGTCGAATACTATCCTTAATTTCTTTACTTAGCCACGGATGGCTGTCTTTTCTTTTACACCCTTTTCTTCTCAGTGGAATATATATTTTTTGGAAGTTGTAAAATAACTCCTTAAATGTACACCACTGATCATGTATCGTCTTACCCTTTAATCTATTTTCCCAATCCACTCTACTCAATTCCGCTCTCATACCTTCATAGTCTCCTTTATTCAAGCTTAGCACGCTTGTTTGAGATCCAACCTTCTCACCCTCTAATTGAATATGGAATTCAACCATGTTATGGTCACTCATTCCAAGGGGATCCTTTACTAGGACATTTTAATTAATCCTGTCTCGTTACACAGGACCAGATCTAAGGTTGCTTGCCTTGGCCTCTACTGCCTTCTGTGGTAGAGAATTCCACAGGTTCACCACTCTCTGGGTGAAGAAATTCCTCCTCATTTCTGTCCTAAATGGCTTACCCCTTATAATTAGACTGTGACCCCTGGTTCTGGAGTCCCCGACCATTGGGAACATCCTTCCTGCATCTGGTCTATCCAGTCGTGTCAGAATTTTATAGTATCAATGAGATCCCCTCTCATTCTTCTAAACTCCAGCGAGTATAAGCCCAATCGACCCAATCTCTCCTCATACGTCATTCCTGCCATCCCAGGTATCAGTCTGGTGAATCTTCGCTGAACTCCTTCCATGGCAAGAACATCCTTCCTCAGGTAAGGCGACCAAAACTGCACACAATACTCAAGGTGCGGTCTCACCAAGGCCCTGTACAACTGCAGCAAGACATCCTTGTTCCTGTACTCGAACTCACTCGCTACGAAGGCCAACATGCCATTTGCCTTCTTAACCACCTGCTGCACCTGCATGCTTACCTTCAGCGACTGGTGCACAAGGACACCCAGGTCTAGTTGCACTTCCCCTTCTCCCAATCTATTGCCATTCAGATAATAATCTGCCTTCCTGTTTTTGACACCAAAGTGGATAACCTCGCATTTATCCACATTATATTGCATCTGCCATGCTTCTGCCCAATTACCCAACCTGTCCAAATCATCCTGGAGTTTCTCGGCATCCTCCTCACAGCACACACGCCCACCCAGCTTTGTGCCATCTGCAAACTTGGAGATATTACATCTAGTTCCCTTGTCTAGATCATTAATATATATTGTGAATAGCTGGGGTCCAAGGACCGATCCCTGCGGTACCCCACTAGTCACTGCCTGCCACTCGGAAAAAGACCCGTTTATTTCAACTCTTTGCTTTCTGTCTGCCAACCAGTTCTCTATCCAAGTCAATACCTTGCCCCCAATCCCAGGTGCCTTAACTTTACACGCTAATCTCTTATGCGGGACTTATCAAAAGCCTTTTGAAAGTCCAAATACACCACATCCACTGGTTCTGCCTTATCTATTTTACCAGTTACATCCTCAAAAAATTCCAGTAGATTAGTCGAGCACGATTTACTTTTTGTAAAGACATGTTGACTTTGTCCGATCCTGTCACTGTTTTCCAAGTGCTCTGCTATTACAACTTTTATAATGGACTCTAGCATTTTCCCCACTACCGATGTCAGGCTTACCGGTCTGTAATTCCCCCTTTTCTCTCTACCACCTTTTTTGAATAGTGGGGTAACATTAGCTACCCTCCAATCCATGGCTACTGTTCCAGATTCCATCGAATGTTGGAAGATGACCAGCAATGTATCTACTATTTCTAGGGCCACTTCCTTAAGTACCCTAGGATGTAGATTATCAGGCCCTGGGGATTTATCAGCCTACAATCCCATCAATTTTCCTAACACCATTTCCCTACAAATACTGATTTCTTTCAGTTCCTCCCTTTCATCAGACCCTATGTTCCCCGACATCTCTGGGAGGTTATTTGTGTCCTCCTTTGTGAAGACAGAACCAAAATATGTATTTAATTCATCTGCCATTTCTTTGTTGCCCATTATAAATTCCCCTGATTCTGACTGCAAGGGACCTACGCTTGACTTCACCAATCTTTTTCTCTTCACATATCTATAGAAGCTTTTACAGTCAGTTTTTATGTTCCCTGCAAGCTTACTTTCATTCTATTTTCCCCTTCTTAATTAATCCCTTTGTCCTCCTTTGTTGAATCCTAAACTGCTCCCAATCCTCAGGTTTACTGCTTTTTCTGGCCAATTTATATGTCCTCTCCTTGGATCTTATGCTATCCCTAATTTCCCTTGTTAGCCACGGTTGAGTCACCTTTTTTGTTTTATTTTTATGCCAAACTGGGATGAACAAATTCTGTAGTTCATCCATGCGGTCTTTGAATGTTTGCCATTACCTATCCACCATCAACCCTTTGAGTGACATTCCCCAATCAATCCTACCCAACTCGCGCCTCATACCATCGTAGTTTCCTTTATTTAAATTCAGGACCCTAGTCTCTGAATCAACTACTTCATTCTCCATCTTAATGAAGAATTCTATCATATTATGATCGCTCCGACCCAAGGGGCCTCGTACAACAAGATTGCTAATTAATCCTTTCTCATTACATAATACCCAGTCTAAGATGGCCTGATCTCCAGTTGGTTCCTCGACGTATTGGTCCAGGAAACCATCCCGTAAACACTCCAGGAATTCCTCCTTCACAGTATTGTTACTAATTTGGTTAGCCCAATCTATATGTAGATTAAAGTCACCCATGATGACTGCTGTGCCCTTATTGCACGCGTCTCTAATTTCCCTTTTAATGCCATCCCCAACCTCCGCATTACTGTTTGGAGGTCTATATACCACTCCCACTAATGTTTTCTGCCCCTTGGTATTTCTCAGTTCTACCCATACAGATTCCACATCATCAGAGCTAATATCCTTCCTTACAATTGTGTTAATCCCCACTTTAACCAGCAATGCTACCCCACCTCCCTTTCCTTTTTGCCTATCTTTCCTGAATATTGAATACCCCTGGATGTTGAGTTCCCAGCCTTGGCCACCCTGCAGCCATGTTTCCATAATCCCAATCAAATCATATTTGTTTACCTCTATTTGCACAGCTAATTCATCCACCTTATTACGAATGCTCCTCGCATTAAGACACAAAGCTTTCAGGCTTGTTTTTTTAAACGGACAATAAAATGGACAATAAGGAAATGGAAGAGACATTAAACAAATACTTTGCATCTATCTTCACGGTAAAAGGCATTAAAAAATTCCAAAAATAATGGGGAACCAATGTCCAGAGAGTATGAGGAACTTAAAGAAATCAATATAAGTAAAGATAGTACTGGAGAAATTAATGGGACTAAGTGGCGACAAATCCCCTGGACCTGACGACCTGCATCCTTGGGTTTTAAAAGAGCTAGCTCCAGAGATAGTTGATGCACTGGTATTAATCTTCCAGAATTCCCTAGATTCTAGAACAGTCCCCAAGGATTGGAAGGTAGCAAACCTAACCCCGCTATTTAAGAAAGGAGGAAGAGAAAAAACGGGGAACTATAGGCCAGTTAACCTGACATCAGTTGTAGGCAAAATGCTGGAATCTATTATTAGGGACGTGGCAACAAGGCACTTAGAAAATCGTAATATGATTAGGCAGAGTCAACATGGTTTTATGAAAGGGAAATCTTGTTCGACAAATCTGTTCAGAGTTTTTTGAAGATGTAACTAGTAGGATGAATAAGGGGGAACCAGTGGATGTAGTGTATTTAGATTTTCAAAAAATATTCAATAAGGTGCCATACAAGAGGTTATTGCACAAAATTAGGACTCTTGGGATTGGGAGTAATATAGTAGCATGGATTGAGGATTGGTTAATGGACAGAAAACAGAGAGTAGGAATAAACGGGACTTTTTCGGGTTAGCAGTCTGTAACTAGCGGGGTACCATAAAGATCAGTGCTTGGGCCTTAGCTATTTACAATCTATATTAATGACTTAGATGAAGGGAATGAGTGTAATGTATCCAAGTTTGCTGATGATACAAAGTTAGGTGGGAACGTAAGCTGTGAGGAGGATGCAAAGAGGCTGCAGAGAGATATAGAAAGGTTGATGAGTGGGCAAATGGAATACAATGTGGGGAAGTGTGAAGTTATCCACTTTGGTAGAAAAACAAAAAAGCAGAATATTTTTTGAATGGAGGGGGACTGGGAAATGTTTGCATTCAGAGGGACCTGGGTGTCCTTGTACATGAATCACAGAAAGTTAACGTGCAGGTACAGCAAGCAATTACGAAAGCAAATAGTATGTTAGCTTTTGTTACAAAGGAATTAGAGTATAAGAGTAAAGAAGTCTTACTACAATTATACAGGGCATTGATGAGGCCATACCTGGAGTACTGTGTACAGTTCTGGTCTCCTTACCTAAGGAAAGACCTACTTGCCTTAGAGGGAGTGCAATGAAGGTTCACTAGACTGGTTCCTGGGATGAGGGGACTGCCCTATGAGGAGCGATAGAGTAGACTAGGTCTATATTCCCCAGAGTTTAGAAGAATGAGGTGATCTAATTGAAACATAAAAAATTCTTAAGGGGCTTGACAGGTTTAATGCTGAGAAAATGTTTCCCCTGGCTGGGGAATCTAGAACTCGAGATCACAGTCTCAGAATAAGGGGTCGGCCATTTCGTTCGGAGAAGAGGAGAAATTTCTTCACTCGAAGGGTTGTGAATCTTTGGAATTCTCTACCCCAGAGAGCTGTGGATGTTCAGTTGTTGAGTATATTCAAGACAGAGGTCGATAAATTTTTGGGAACTAAGAGAATTAAGGGATATGGGGATAGTGCGGGAAGGTGGAGTTGAGGAAGATCAGCCATGATCTTGTTGAATGGCGGAGCAGGCTCGAAAGGCCAAATTACCTACTCCAGCTCCTATTTCTTATGTTCTTATGATTTGACCAGATTTACTGCCTATTTTGGGCATTATGGTGTCAGGTCTTTGAAGAGCCTTAGGCTGTGTTTGTCACATGCTCTGCTCTTTATTCTGAAAATAATGAATGGCCAGAGGATGGCACCCAGGCACCTTCCTTGACACCTGTGAAACCTAATTTGAGTGACGGGTCTGTCCCTGCAAGAAGTGTTTTACAGTGAGTCAGCTTTAATTACGAGCGATATTAGTCTATTTTTAATCACCGTTTGACTAATTGTGAAAGATGCCTTTCTTGATATCACTTTGACTTAGTTCACACTTTAAAAACCAAGAGTCAGTATAACTGCTGCCTCACATCCTGGCAGTGGAACAAGCTAGAGATGGTGGAAACACTATGAATACCTGATTTCATACATAAGCATTTCCTTAGAGATATGTGTTACAAATTATGAGAATTATTGAATAGAGATGGGTATTATTTTGAACCAGGTTTAAATACTAGTAATCAATTATCCTCCAATTTACTGTAATCTAGTAAAATCTGCTGAGTTAGCGCTTTCCTTTTTAACTTTACTTTTTGATAACAGATTTGTAGCTGTAGTGTAGGATACAAGGCGCATCAAAGTATCATTTGTCCATCAGTCAGAGATTAGCATTTTGTTTCCAATATATACATCAGTTGTACAGGAAACTTTCGATTTACCGGCACCTAAATAACCGGAAATCTCGGTTAACCGGCAAAATTCAGGAGTAGGTTCAGTTAAGTTTTACTTCATATTACTTGCCTTCCTCGATCTGTTGCTGTGCAATTGGGTGTGGCTGCAGCTGTTGCTAAGCTACAGAGACGCTTGGAACTTGTGGCCATTGTTCTGCACCTGTTGCTAAGCAACAGGGTTTGTTGCTTTATACGGAGCTCTCCGTATCTTTTACTATAGCTCTCGGTTATCCGGAATTTTTGATGAACCAACACCACGTCGGTCCCGTATAAAAAAAAGTTTCCTGTAAATGGTTTTATTGTTCACCTGTACCTCCAAAGTTGCTCTGATTAGATGATCACGTTTCAATTCATTAGAAGTGTAGGCTTGCCTGTGGAAGCAATCATGTCATTGCACTGGGTACAAGAAAAAATATCTGGGAACCACCCATACTGTAGCACATGCCTTAGTCCTAAATACTGTACACAAGAGCAACCCAACCACACGAGTGCAAAATTTCAATTTCTTACACCAGCAATTCTTGCAACTTGTGACTGAAGTAATTTTATTTCCCCATCACAATCCAGAATTGGGTTGAATGCCTAAACTCATTGCAACTTGTACCCTTGGAGCTGGCAGTTTGACTTTCATCCTAGTCTGAGCAGGATGCAAATCTAAATCCTGGAGATTAAAGGACAGCGTGCAATTAAACCTACTGCACCGCCAACTGACATTTGTGCAAGATACTTGGGATATTTACGCAACACCTAGTTGGATTTCACTTGCAGCTTGAAGATTTCCAGCTGTCAATTAGGACAGACGGACACACACAGGATGGACGCTCGCAGAGTTTGGTCTAGAACAGGATAAAGTGTGAATTGCACACCTGAACCAACAGTAGAAGACGCTTACAGTACATCTTTTAGAGTGCCCCAGAGAAAAATAAACCCATTATTGCTCAGTGCACCAGTGTGTGGTATAACAGCGGCCATAAAAAGGTTTAATGATGCACTATATTTCACTGCAGATTAAATCTAGTGTAGCTGGAGGCAGTTACAGTATATGGCTAATTAGGCTATTGGTATTTGCTGTGGGTTTAAAACATTTATGCTTTGTGCACACTTGAATTCTCAGAAGAAAAACAGTTCTAATAATTAGACTGATGTGAAATATAAAAATATATTTTTATAGAGAGTGGTATGTAGTACAAACTGAACCTGCACTGGTTCAGCATCATGAACACAAGTGGTCAGGAAAAGTACAAGTGCAGATGTCTTATACTTTAGTGACTGAATTACTGCCACTCAAATCTCCCTCACTCCTGCTTTTTCCATTGGCCTTCATTTTTTAATCTATCACATCCTGCTTTAATTTTGAAGCTCTTTTTGGTTTCTTTGACTTTTTCCCTGTCTTCAATCATTTTGTTTTTAAATGCATTTTCTTTTGGTTTTCCCCCATTACTCCTTTGCCCTCCATCTCCCTCAGTTTATTTTCCTCATTCAACCCCATAATTAGACCCATTCCTTCATACAGCCTTTACTCCTTTTATCAATTTTATTTTGCCATCCTATTTATGTCCATTTTTTTTCTATTACTATCTCCTTCATCTGCATTTACTGTTCTATTTTTTCTCCCCCTCCCCATCCCATTTTAGAGTGCAACATCCCTCAAGCTGCCTTTTACCGTTATAAATTCTCTACCTTATATTTCATGCATCTCCCATTTTCCTTCCCGTTTAAATTTTTTTCCCCCCCGGTCCAACAATGTATTTGCTCCCTCCCCACTTCCATCGTTGAACACCCTTAGTTCCTCCCCTTTCTCTATTATTCTCAATTTCTCACCCACTTTGTATTATCACTTTTTGTACCCTCCCTAAGTTAATACCCCTTCAGCTCTGCTCCATGTATTTTCTGCCTTCCTCAAGGTCCAATACACCCGTACACATGTCAGCTGTGGCTTAGTGGGTAGCACTCTTTCCTTGCTATCCACTGAGTGCTCAGAACGTTGTGGTTCCAGTCCCACTCCAGAGACCTAAGCACATAATCTAACCTGACACTTCAGTGCAGTAGCGAGGGAGTGCTGCATGCATGGAGTCCTCCTCTTTCAGGCAAGGCGTTAAACCGAGGCCCCGTATGCCCTCTCAGATGTAATGTAAAAGATCCCACAGCATTATTCAATGAAAAGCAGGGGACTTCTCCCAGTGGTCCTGACCAGCATTTATCCCTCAATGAACACCTAAAACAGATGATTTAATCTTTAATTTCATTGCTGTTTAGGAGAGCCTGCTGTGTGCAAATTGGCTGTCGCACTTCCTACATTACAACAGAGACTATACTTGAAGAGTACTTCATTGGTTGTAAGGTGCTTTGGGCACCCCAAGGTCATGAAAGGCATTATATAAATGCAAGTCTGTCTTTCTTCTTTTCTTCCCGAAACGTCTCATTCGCATCTGAACGTCCGTGCCCAATTCCTCTTCCACCCAGTTCCAGCACTACCCCCTCCCTCGCACCTGAAACCTAACTCCAGCCTTCCACTAGTCCCTCTCCTGTAGCCAGCACTTTACTTCTAGTCCTTGTCTGATCCCAGCACTCACTTGGCTTCATACAAATGAACTGCAAGCTTGCTTCTTTGCTGGAGATCGAAAAAAGATAAAAGTACATAAGTAAAGGATACGAGTAAAAGCCAGGTGATTCTTAGACACACGAGTAAGGAGACAAAGATAAAATACTTTAAAAAATGATTCTTTGTTAGTGTCAGAAATAGAGAGATATAAACACAAGAAAAGTATACAGAGCGCACAAATAAAGCATGTGGAAGACAGGGAATGGGAAAGGAACATAGCAAGAGTAAGAGTGGCAAACAACCAGAGGTTTAGAATTTGTTTTCTAAATTTTCGCTAAGGAGCATTACCGGCGATGAGCTATATAATACATTGTGCACTGCATAATGTTCTTGTTGCTATAAAACACTACAATACCATGGAAAATGCACAAGTTTAAAGCAAAAAAAGGTTTTCATGGTGCTTTGTCATTTACGAATAGAGACAGGCTAGCTACAAGCTGCAGATGATCGAGCAGGTACAGTACAGCAAAGCTATAATGAAAATTGCTTTACAAGACTGAGCTTGGATTCAAACTGGGCTGAGTTTGAAGAGCCCAGCAGAGCAGTTGAATTCCTGCAATAAAACAGAACACGATTTGCCCTGATAAAAGCAGCACCCAGGAAGACCAACACCAGAACTTCAAAGGAAAAGATTGTGTGTCATGTCTTAATTGGGATTCAGCAATCTCAACCCAGAGGACAGTGGATAGTAACAGATGTGATGAACACAGCAGCACACAATGGCTGATTCAAAAGCAAAATACTGCGGATGCTGGAAATCTGAAATAGAAACAGAAAATGCTGGGAATACGCAGCATGCCAGGCAGCATCTGTGGAGAGAGAGAGAGAGAGTGTTAACGTTGCAGGTCGATGACCTTTCAGCGGAACTGGAAAAGGTTAGAGATGCAACAGGTTTTTAGCAAGTATAGAAGCAGGGAAAGGGGGGGATGATATTCACATTTACACCTCTTCGAGACCCACCTTTTGTATCTTTACTTGTCCCATTACCACTCCCCTTTGCCTCACACCATCACCCCTTTTGTCATTTAATCTCTCCTGCCTTCCACCCGATCACAGACCTTCCCTTTTCATTTTTCCTCCGCCTTTGTACTTGCTTAAAACCTGTGGCATCTCTAACCTTTTCCAGTTCTGATGAAAGATCATCAACCTGAAACGTTTACTCGGTTTCACTCTGCACAGATGCTGCCCGACCTGCTGAATATTTCCAGCATTTTCTGGTTTTATAGCACACAATGGCTGGTCTCTATGCTCAAGTGAAAAAAATACAACCAATGCAGTCCTACTCAACAAGCCCCAAAATTACAACTACTTGCATTAAAATAGTACCTTTAATGTCCAAAACATCCCAATGTGTTTTACAGATAAATAAGAGGAAATGGCACCAAGCCATGGGAGAGGTTAAGAATAGTGACTAAAGGCTACATTTCAAAGATTGGTTTTGGATAGGTTTTAAAAGGAGGATGAGAAGTCGAGAGGCGGACCGGTTTAGGAAGGAGTTCCAGAGCATAGGCCCATGGCAAATAAAAGCTCTGCTGCCAATGGTGGGGCAAAGTGGGGATGCATAGGAAACCAGAGTCAAGAGTACTTGTGCATGTGGGGAATGGAGCTGGAGCCTTTTTTAAATTATTTTTCAGGATGTGGACAACACTGGCAATGCAGTAGTTACTGCCCTGAGGTGGTGGTGGCAGGGCTTCCCTTTGAACAGCTTCAGTTCTTGTGGTAATGGTACTCTCACAATGGCATTAAGTTGGCAATTCTAGAATATTAACCCATGAAGGAACAGTGATATATGCCCAAGTCAGGATGGAGTGTGACTTGGAGAGGATCCTTGAGGTAATGGTGTTCCCAGGACATTGCCATCCTTGGGCCTTCTTGATGGTGGAGATTGCAGAGGAGGGAGGCACTGTCGAAGCAAGCTTGGCATGTTGCTGCAATGCATCCTGTTGATTGCACAATGCGTCAATGATGGTGGGGGGTGAATATCAAGTCCAGTGGCAGGGACACTGATCAAGCAAACTGCTATGTCCTGGATGGTGTCAATCTCCGCGAACGTTGTTGGGGCTGCGTCCATTCAAGCAAGTATTGAGTATTCCATCATACTCCTGATTTGAGCCTTGTAGATAAATGGTTCAAAGGCTTTTAGGGGTCAGGAGGTGAGCCACTGGTTGCAGATTATCCAGCCTCTGCCATTGTAGCTAGTGTTCATATTGCTTGCGTGGTTTAGCCTTTGGTCAAAGGTGACCCCCAAGCATTTGATGAGCGGGGGGAGAAAGAGAAGAAAACTAAGCAACGGTGGTATCGTTGAAGGTCAAGAGAGATGACTGGGCTCCATCATCACCATCTACAAGGCCCAAATCAAGAGTGATGGAATACTCACCACTCTCTCTTATTCAAGATGGTAATGACCTAGCATTTATGTGGTGCAAAGTTTACCTGTCACTTGTCAGCCTAAGCCTATATGTTGCCCAGGTCCTGATGAGGCCAGTATGGACTGCTTCATTATTGGCAGAGTTGTGAACGGGGCTGAATACTGTGTCAGCAAACAGCCCCACTCCTGCCCTTATAATGGAGGGGAGGTCACTGGTGAAGCAAGTTGGGCCGAGGATGCTTTCCTAAGGAAGATGTGCGACGACGTCCTGGGGCTGTGATGAGTAGCCTCCAACAACCACAACCATCTTCCTTTCCATTAGGTATGACTTCAGCCACTGGAAGATTTTCCCATTGACCTTCCCTCCTGACATTAATTTGGATAGACCGCATTGGTGCCATATCTGGTCAAACACTGCCTTTTAATGTTGAGAACAACTACTCACAGCTCTCCCTTTGGCATTCAGTTCTTGCATCCATGGCTGGATCAAGACAGTGATAAGAACTGGAGCCGAGTGGTTCTCTCGTAACCCGAACTGAGCACCGGTGTGCAGGTTATTGGCAAGTATCATATGATGGCACTATTGATGACTCCTTCCATCACGTTACTGATGATTGGGAGGAGGCTGATAGGGCAGTAATTGGCCAGCTGCAGAAGTAGTCAACTGCAAGACCGAGGAGGGATTTGAAGGCGAGGACGAGGATTTTAAATCAGACGTGCAAAGAACAGGGAGCCAATGTAGATCAATGATGACAGAGGTGATAGGTGAGTGGGACTGGATGTGGAGAGCTGCGTTTTGGGTAAATTGGAGTTTATGAAGGGTGGACAATAGAAGGCCAACAAGGAGAGCACTGGAGTAAATTAGTTTGGAGCTGACAAATGTGTGGAGATAAAGGTTTTAACAGTGGGAGCCTGGTGTAAGGCTGGAACCAGGTAATGTTGCAGCGGTGGAAACCAGGAAACTTGGCAAAGGAGATGATGTAGGGTCACAAGGCTGTGTACAGTTTTATTCAGCCTAAGCAAGTGCCCAGAGATTACATTACCACATATCCTGCAAAATAAACAGTTGAGAATTTGTTTTCTAACAATTAGTTCATTGGCAAGTGAGACAGTAGATTATTATGTGCAGGAGAATTTGGGACAGTAGCAATCAAGTCATATGCGAGAGCTGAGAGACTTTTGAAGCCTACGAGCTCTGCCCCTATTATACTGTAGTAGGAAATTACTATAAAGTCACTTGCAAGGTTCAACTTGAGGACCTGTTAAATTCTACCAGTCCAAAGACCGGTGTAGTCCGACAGGTTTCTTCATTCACCATAGAGAGTTTGAACATTCAGATACCATTCATGACCTCTCGTAGCAGCAGAATATCCTTCATACATCCTCTATTCATGGGAAACAGAGACAGAAAGCTACAGGAATCTAAGCATTTGGAAAGAAAGACATTCCTGCAGAAATATTTTTCAAAATGTTTCCATTATAACATGAGGTCAAAATACAATTATACTGAAAAAAGGAGAATGAGAGGCTTAACTTGCTGTGTGATTTAAACCATACAATTTTACAGCACAGAAGATAGCCATTCATTCCATCATATCTGTCAACTCTTTGCTCAGGCAATCCAAGATTAGTCCTACTTCCCCATACTTTCTCCGTAGCGCTGTATCACCCTCTGCTTCAAATATTTATCCAAATTTCCCTTAAAGATGCCATGGTTTCTCCCTCAACCACTTCCTGTGGCAAAGCATTCCATGCTCCAACAAGCTTCTGCATAAATATATTGCTTCTAATTTCTCTCCTTGCTGACTCCCAAATCAGAGGAAATAAAGTGAATAGGGAAAGACAAAAGTGGAGCCAGCATTGACCCCTGGGGGGAAACCATTTCCAACCCACTCTTCTATAGTTTAGGTCACAAAGTAAATGAAGTCTCTCATTCTCCTTCCTTCAGTATAATTGTACTTTGACCTCTTGTTATAATGCAAACATTTGAAAAAATATTTCAGTTTAGTTTTAATCTCTCTTTATCCATGGAATTCTATTTTAATGCACCCCTTTTTCATCTTATTGGAATATACATTTATTTTGCACTCCATCCATCTCATATCTGAAGATTTCAGACTGCTGATTAGTCAAGCTGTTTGCTCACTTTTCTGCCCAGTTCATTTGTGCCAGATCCCTTTTTAACTTGATTTCCAGCATCCACAACATTTTGCTATCCCTTTTTTAACTTGCTTTTTCCATGTCCAGCATGCTTGCCCTCAACTCCTCATTAACCTCTTCATTCAACTCATTTTTATTTGCTTATTCTGAAGATGACTTTGACCAGCATTGGAAATCACATCCCAACTTATGGAAAATACAGCGCAAAGCCACAATTATCAGTTACCTTTTACAGCATTGGACTTTAAAAAAAAGAGGTAAGCAGCAAGAAAACACAGAAGTTTGCCCATTCTAGACAAAATATATGTATTCTGTAGAATATGTATCCCAAAAGTGAACAAATTAATAACATTTTGATATAATGGGGGCATACTATGAATGCAGAACTATTGGGGAAAGACTGATAATTATGATCAGCAAATATGAGTGATTTAAAGATGCAGTTAGATTTATTTTTGTGTGTCACTCTAACAAAAGGTTACATATTAAAAACAAAAAGGAAAGATAAAAAAAAAGAGGAAATGTAAGTTACATAAACAGTATGTTTTAACAACCACACCACTTCACGGGTCCAATCTCTCCACACAAGAGTCACATGAAAGCCACCATCATGCCAAATTCCTCAAACTGGAGTGGAGTACAAAGTCATAGGGCTGTCTTGGTCCCAAAAACTTGTTCCACAATTGAGTCATGAACCTACTAGGGTAGTGAAACACCTTGGTACGTTTTACTACATTAAAGGTGCTATATAAATACAAGTTGTTGTTCCAATTGTGAGTATCTCAGGACATAAGACTTGTTAAATGAAGCCACTGTATGGAAAGAAACAAAAGTCACTTAAAAGTCTGCTGCCCAGAACCAAAACAGCACAGCACTACTGTCATCAAGTCGCCCAACAAAGGAACAAATCATATAGACCTTCAGTAAATAGGTAGACCATCACCTGGGGAATAGAAATCACACAATCTCACGCCTGATAAAGAAACTTAATTTCTAATTAGAAGATTCAATCGTTATTTCAGATTGCACATTCTTCAGCCTTTGTGACAGCTATTTCACACAATATTCAAGGTTCTTTGCTCTGCACAATAACAATCATGCTAAATATCCATGCGATCAGAGGCATCACAATATGCAGATTAAAGCTGATCACTGTGGGAGCAATGAACATTAGTGCTGAACATTAGGTGGCACAACAGGAAACAATAGAACAAACTTTTTGTGTGAACAGATGTCCTATGAAACAGATTCTGGTGGTTGCTATGATAACATAAAACTTGCTTGCCTGTTGATACCAGTACAATTTAGTATCAACAGGCAAGTTGTTTTTTTCACACCTAATTCATCGTCGAATAGATGACTGGACAGACTAGATGCTGGAAGGATGTTCCCGATGGTCGGGGAGTCCAGAACCAGGGGTCACAGTCTAAGGATAAGGGGTAAGCCATTTAGGACTGAGATGAGGAGGAATTTCTTCACCCAGAGAGTGGTGAACCTGTGGAATTCTCTACCACAGAAGGCAGTTGACGCCAATTCATTAAATATATTCAAGAAGGAGTTGGATATATTTCTTAAGGCTAAAGGGATCAAGGGGTATGGGGAGAAAGCAGGGACAGGGTACTGAATTTGGATGATCAGCCATGATCGCATTGAATGGCGGAGCAGGCTCAAGGGGCCGAATGGCTCCTATCTTCTATGTTTCTATGACTTAACCCTGCATTTCAACTTTCAAACTTCTGCTACAAGCAAGAGTTCCACTTGGCAGTGCAGAAACTTTGTAACTATTTTAAACTATTTGTTCACATCCCGCACCTCCAACCCAACCCCCACAAAATACCCAAAACGCTCATGAAATATTGTGGGATATTAGCATTTAACACAGAATAGGATTAACTTTAGAAAGTTTCATTGCTTCATGTATAATACTGTACTCTCTTCCCCTCCCCACCGAGCTCAGATTTTTTAAAAAATTCCTATTTCTCCAATTCATTCATACCCCCTTTCCTGGGAATTCACTACTTTATAAAAGTTAAAATTTGGTACCCATTTGCCTTGGTGTAATTTGTTTTAATAAAAAAGCTAGTTGTGAAAGTCCTTCCAACATTATTTTATTATTGCACTCAACAACAACTTGCAATTATATATAGCGCCTTTAATGTAGTAAAACACCAAAAGGCACATCGCAGGAGTGTTATCAAACAAAATTTGACTGAGTGTCAGAAGGAGATATTTGGACAGGTGACCAAAAGCTTAGTCAAAGGTAGATTTTATGGAGCATTTTAAAAGGAAAGAGAGGCAGAGTGGTTTAGGGAGGGAATTCCAGAGCTTAGGACCTCAACTCCAGAACTTAAGGCCTTTGCAGCTGAAGGCGCCGTCGCCAATGGTGGAGCGATGAAAATCGGGGATGCACAAGAGGCCAGAATTGGAGGAGTGCAGAGGTCTCGGAGGGTCTTAGGGTTGGATAGGTTACAGAGATAGGGAAGGGCAAAGCCATGAAGGGATTTAAAAACAAGGATGAGAATTCTAAAATCAAGGCACTGCCAGACACCCGGTAGTTAATGTAGGTCAGGAAGCACGGGGAGATGGGTGAAAGAGACTTGGTTTGAGTTAGGACATGAGCTCATCTAAATCTCTGCTGCCCAAGTTTACGGAGGGTGCAAGATTGGAGGCTGGTAGATCATCATTGGAATAGTCAAGTTTAGAGGTAAAAAAGGCATGGTTGAGGGATTCAGCATAAGATGAACTGAGGCAGGGGCAGACATGGGTAATGTTACTTAAGCGGAAGTAGTCAGTTTTGGTGATCAAGACGATATGGGATTGGAAGCTCAACTCAAGGTCAAATAGGACGCCAAGGTTGCAAGGAATCTGGTTCCGCCTCAGACAGTGGCCAGGGAGAGGGATGAAGTCGGTGGCTAGAGGACAGAGTTTGGGGGGGTGGGGGGGTGGGGCAGGGGAGGGCTTAAGACAATGGCTTCAGTCTTCCCGATATTTAATTGGAGGAAATGTCTGCTCATCAAATACTGAATGTCAGGACAAGTAGTGTGACAAATCAGAGGCAGTCGTGGTGATGAGGTAGAGTTGAATAGAAACATAGAGACATAGAAGAATAGGAGCAGGAGTAGGCCCTTCGAGCCTGCTCCACCATTCAATATGATCATGGCTGATCCTCTATCTCAATACCATATTCCCACTCTCTCCCCAGGCCCCTTGATGCCTTTTGTGTCTAGAAATCTATCTATCTCCTTCTTAAATATATTCAGTGACTTGGCTTCCACAGCCTTCTGTGGTAGAGAATTCCACAGGTTCACCACCCTCCAAGTGAAGAAATTTCTCATCTCAGTCCTAAAAGTCCTACCCCATATCCTGTGACTGTGACCCCTCGTTCTAGACCCCACCCCCCACAAAGCCAGGGGAAACATCCTCCCTACATCCAGTCTGTCTAGCCCTGTCAGAAGAAGGGTTCGACCCAAAACGTCAACTCAAATTTCTCTCCATGGATGTTGCCTGACCTGCTGAGTTTTTCCAGCATTTTCTGTTGTTATTTCGGATTTCCAACATCTGCAGTATTTTGCTATCGTACCAATTAAACAAAGTGGCCTTTGCAAGCTTTTATTGTTTGGGAACATTGGTGATGCTGGCATTTTTTGCCCATCCCTAGTTGCCCCAAATAGGCCTTCTAATGAGATGGTGTTGGTGGACCTTCTAATGAGATGGTGTTGGTGGACCTTCTATTTCATAGTGATTGCTTGTGCAACGGAGTGGCTTGCTAGGCCACTTCAAAGGACAGAATTAACCAAATAGTGTAGGATTGCAGTCACTGCTAAGCCAGATCAGAGAGGGGAGGCACTTGCCCCCCAGCTAGCTTCATCTGATCCTGACGAGGACAAGGATGAGAAGGGCTGGAAGACAAGGAGAAGCAGTAAGCCACTTGAACCCAGATAGCATAAGCATGATCTGACCCTGAGGAGGACAAGGAGAAGAGGTACACCTGGCTGTAGGATAGCAAGATGCAAGAGGACAAGAAAACAATAATTAAGAGAAACCACAGAGAAACACCTGGAGAAAAGACAACAACAGGAAGGGTGGTGCATATTCAACTTTTGGACTTGCTTTCCCCTCATATGTGTGGGATTATCTATTGTGGTCTGAAGAGAGGCTGTTAAACTTACAGCCCCAAGGAAGAGAGGTGAAGGCAGAGTGCGTACAGCAATGAGGTAATAAATAAACATAGGAACACAGGAACAGGGATAGGCCATTCAGCCCCTCAAGCCTGTTCCACCATTCGATAAAATCTGGCTGATCTACAATCTAACTCCAATTACCCACCTTTGGCCCATATCCCTCAATACCTTTGGTAAACAAAAAGCTATCAATCTCCGATTTAAAATTAACAGTTGACCTAGCATCAATTGCCATTTGCGGAAGAGAGTTCCAAACTTCTACCACCCTTGAATATTAGCACATGCCTTTAACCATCCACCATACTGCTCAGGACAGGCTAATTACCTGCCCGGGATGAGATGCAGGTGGTAGAAGAGATCTCCGGATTTTAAAAGGAATTGTATTGCCCATGCGGTTCCATCTGCCTGGATGAAGACATCCCCTCCCCCTAGAAGAACTGCTCTGGCACTTATTTGTAGTCTGCACCACCATGGTTGCAATGCCTCTCTTCCTTGGGAAAGCAGTGCAGACTTGCCACCCCACGTTTTCTCTCTTTTCAAAGGATGAGGAGAGTTTATACTTCAAAAACATCAACTCTCCTTGTTGGTTACCAGGGAGGTTCAAGAGCTTGGTGGGCCCCTGCTACCATCAAATTAAAGTAGTGGCTTTCACTCCTTTCCCCACCCTCACCGCCCAAATCGCCTATTAACACCATGCAACCTCCCAGGGGGATTATTACTGCAATTACTACCAGCAGCCGTATAACAATCGACTGGAGACAAAAAAATACTTCACACCATGACACTGACATCCGTGCCAGTATCAGGCCCCAAGTTGGGAGTACGTGAGGGTGGCTGCTGCTCCCGCCGCCTCTACCACTCCTGCTCCATTTCAATTTTTAATCCGGAAAAATGGTGTGTAGTGTTACACCAATCCCACCATGACCATCAGGCATGCGTCAAGGCCATAGCCGAGGCTGTAAGCCCCTCGGCCATGGTTGCTGCCTCGAGAATGTTTGAGAAGGCTGTCTTCTTCCTCAAGACTGTTAGGCAGTGTTCACAGCAATAAACATCATCCCCTGTGCCCACCACCGAGTCGCCATCCTCCTGCAGGTTATTGCCGTCAACAACTGGTCCAACCACCTTACAAAGTGCAGTGAGCTTTGCCCCAACTGATCACTGGAGAAGGAAGGTGCCGGGGGGGCTTCTCTTCGAGGTTATGGTGGGATGTGGGCAAGGCTCACATCCGGCACTTTTGTCAAAAGTATGTGAAGGGGTTGACCAAGAGGCCAGAGTCCAAGATGAGGCTGTTGGAGAAGGAGGTGCTTGATTTGGAGCTCTATCCCGGTCACTTCTCCGAAGATCCAGCCCTGCAGCGGGTGTACAAAAAGACAGACGCCTTGAAGGATCTGCGACTCATTGGGTCCAGAGACGCAATCATGAAGTAGCAACTCCAATTCCTTTGGGATTTGGACCACGGTTCACCATTCTTCTGCTCACTGGAAAAGAGGCAGGGGATACAGAAGCAGCTCACTGGGCTGCTGGCCATGATGGATCCCTTCACAGAGCCAGAGGGAATTAACACAAGGGCCCCATGTCTAATGTGAGGCTCTTTACTTTCCGGATCTGTCCGGCAAGGATGCCCGCAGAATCCTGTGGGAGGACCTGCTGAAGGTCAGTCCAGGTGGCACCGAGTGGCTCAAGGATCCGATAACCTTGGCAAAGCTGACTGCTGCCCTTGATCAGCTCTCTCGAAATAAAGCTCCGGCACTGGATAGGCTGACCATGGAGTTCCATGAGGCATTCTGGGATGTTCTGTGCGACAGCTACACACAGATCCTGCAGAAAAGTTTGGCGACTGGTCCAGGGGGAAAAGTCTGGCGATTGGTCCAGGGGGAAAAGTCTGGCGACCGGGGAGCTGACCCTTTCTTGGTACAGGGCAGTACTGGCCCTGCATGAAGTACTTTTGAAATGTAGTCACTGTTGTAATTTGCACACAGCTAGCTCCCACAAACAGCAATGTGATAATGACCAGATGATCTGTTTAGTGATGTTGATTGAGGGATAAATTTTGGGCAGGACTCCGGGGATAACTCCCTGCTCTTCTTCAAAATAGTGCCATGGGATCTTTTACATCCACCTGATAAACCGAGGCCCCGTCTGCTCTAACTTCTCATCCGAAAGATGGCACGTCCGACAGTGCAGCACTCCCTCAATACTGCACTGGAGTATCAGCCTAGATTTTTGTGCTCAAGTCTCTGGAGTGGGGCTTGAACCCAGAGCGAGTGCACTACCAACTGAACCACAGCTGACACTGACAAGATCATTGCCAGGGCCATGTATGCCCAACTTGGCATCGTGTTGGCCAACATAATCCACCCTGATCAGTCCTACATGGTTCTAGGCTGTACCATCCATAACATCTATATGGTTCATGATCTGATCCATCTTTCCCAGAGGACTGATCTGTTGAGTGCCTTCCTTTCCCTGGATCACGAATATTTATGCAGTGTGTCTAATTGTAAGATGGGTGGGGGAGGGATCTACAAGAAATGAAACCAGCCTAAATATAAACAAAACAGGAAAGAAGAGCATAGGAAAGAGTAAAGTAAGGGAGGACATTGATGGCCAGGGAATAAATAGAGTTATTGAACAGGAATTAAAAAAATCGTTAAAAATAAAGTGAGAGGAACTGCTATTAAAAATTAGTTAATCTGTCTGTACAGCAATGCACACAGTGTCCACACTAAAACAGGGGAGCTGGAGGCAATCATGCATCGCGAAGAACCAGACATAGTAGGGATTACTGAGACATGACTACAGAAAAATCTGGACTGGGAATTAAACATTGCAGGGTGTAACATATTTAGAAAACAGAGGGAAAAAGGGGAGGTGGAGTAGCTGAACTTATTAGGGATAACTTAATGGCAGTAGAAAAAAAGTGACGCAGCTATCAGCAAAACAGAAATAGAATCCATGTGGATAGAGATAAAAGACAATAAAGGATCAATCACACTAATAGGGGTTGTCTACAGGTCACCTAATAGTGGAAGGGAGGTGGAGGAAGAAATATGCAAACAAATTAGGGAAATTAGTAAAAAACATAGCATAATAATCATGGGGGATTTCAACTACCCAGATATTAATTGGACGGAAGAGGAAGGTAAAGGGGATAAGGGAATGGAGTTCCTACAATGTGTGCAGGACTCCTTTCTAACCCAATATGTAAAAAGCCCAACAAGGGAGGATTCGCTATTGGATCTAGTAATGGGGAATGAACCAGAGCAGATAAGAGAAGTAAAAGTAGGGGAACATCTAGGCAATAGTGACCATAATATAATACACTTTAAGATAATAACCGAGAAAGACGTAAGTATGAAGAAGACCAGGGTAATAGATTGGAGAAAAGCTGATTTTGAGGGGCTGAGAATAGAACTTGGGAAAATAAAATGGACAACAATATTGGCAAACAATTGCATAGAACAGCAATAAGAAACATTTAAAACGGTGTTCAAGAGAGTCCAGGAAAAATATATTCCACTAAAAAACAACAACAAGCTAAACACTAATGAGACACCGTGGTTGAGTAAAGCCATAAGGGGAAAATTGAGGGTAAGGAAAGAGGTACACATTAAGTACATGGACAGCAGGGGAGAGCATGATAAGGGAGAATACGAAGAGATTAGGAGAGAAGTAAAAAAAAAATTAGGAAGGCAAAGAGGAACTATGTAGTGTCAGCCAGTGGCTCAGTTGGTAGCACTCTCGCCTCTGAGTCAGAAGGTTGTGGGTTCAAGTTCCACTCCACTCATACTCCCAGTGCAGTGCTGAGGAAGTGCTGCACTGTCGGAGGTGCCATCTTTCGGATGAGACATTAAAACAGTGACTACACTTCAAAATTACTTCATTGGTTGTAAAGCACTTTGGTACGTCCAGTGGTTGTGAAAGGCATTATATAAATGCAAGTCTTTCTTTCTATGAAATTTAATTATTAAGTAACATAAAACAAAATAGTAAAATATTTTACAGGCACGTAAATAAAAAAATGAAGGTTGGGATGGGAATAGGGCCACTAAGGGATGGACAGGATAATACCACAGGCAGCGATAGAGAGATGGCAGGCATATTAAATAATTATTTTGCTTCAGTTTTTAACCAAGGAGATAGAACAGGTGGAGATAGCATCAGATGATGAGATTAGTAATGAGATAACTGCATTTAAAATAAAACAAGTAGATTTATTAAATAAACTAATGAAACACAAACAGGATAAAACCCCTGGTCCAGGCAGATTACATCCACACATTTTAAAATAATCTAGGGAAGTGATAGCAGAGGCATTACTACACATATTTAGTAATTCATTAGAAAAAGGTGTAGTGCCAGAGGACTGGCAGACAGCTAACGTAATACCTATATTTATGAAGGGAGATAGAACATGTCCAGGGAACTATAGACCAGTTAACTTAACATCGGTGGTAGGAAAAATAATGGAATCCCTACTAAAGGAGAAAATGGAAGAATATCTCGAAATCAAAAATATAATGGCCCAGAAATTCGGGTCCCAATGCGTGAGTACGCACGAGGTACTCACACGTGGACCCAATGGAAGTGCCGGTTTCTTGGATGCACTGCGCATGCGCGGGAAACCGGCAATTCCGTTCCTCTGAACGAAGGGGTTCAGAGGTCGAACGCGTGCGCGCGGGAGTCTGCGCGTGCGCTTTGAACTTACGTTTTTTTTTAAACAGGTTTTTCCGTGAGGGTAAGTCTTTAGATTTTAGAAGTGTAAAAACCAGGCGTAAGGCCTGCATTTTAAAAGGTAAGTGGTCAATTAATTAAAATTAAAACATTTTTTCCACAGGTTTATTATTTTTAAATACTTTAAAGCAAGGTAAGTTTATTTTTAGCCCCATTCTTTTATAAAATTATTTTTTTCAAAAATGTAAATTATTGTTTAAAATAGTTATTTAATGTAATTTATAGTTTATTTAAAAAGTGTGATGATTTTTTTTAAATGTATTTGAAGGTTTACTACTATTTTGGGGCCGGAGTATTCATAAGCTTAGACAGGTCTTCCTGTCAATCTTATGAATGGGCTTTTCCCTCCTCCGATTGGCTGCCCATGGCTCACGTGATCCCAGGGGACGCATCGCACTAACTGCGCCCCTGGGACACGCAAGCACAGCGCGCCGGGAGTTGGAGCAGGCCCCGGAGCGGAATTCCACGGGAGCCCAGAGCTCAACTGCCGGCACGCAAGGTAAGTGCAGGTCGGGGGCTTGCACCCGCGGGAAGCCCCCGACCCGAATTTCTGGGCCAATAAAGTCAGCATGAATTTCAAAAGGGAAAGTCTTGCTTGACCAACCTGATTGAAATTTTTGAAGCGGTAACAGAGAGAGTAGACGAGGATAATGCAGTAGATGTAATTTATCTAGATTTTCAAAAGGCCTTCGATAAGGTACCACATAATAGACTAATGAATGTCAGGGAATGCAGAGTCAGTGGACAAGTAGCAGAATAGACAGCTAGCTGGCTTCAAGACAGAAAGCAGAGTGTAGGGGTAAACAGTAGCTATTCAGTGTGGCAGATGGTGGGAAGTGGTGTTCCCACAAGGATCAGTGCTGGGACCACTGTTGTTCACAATTTATCTCAACGATTTAGACTTTGGAATCAAAAACACAATTTCTAAATTTGCAGACGACACCAAATTCTGGGGTGGGGGGGGGGGGCGGATAGTCAATACTGAGGAGGACTGCAACAAATTACACGACATTAATAAACTTGCAGAATGGCATGTGGGCAAATGAAATTCAACACGGATAATGTGAGGTATTACATTTTGGTAAGAAAAATAAGGTCACATATTACTTGGAAAATAAGAATCCAAATGGGGTAGAGGAGCAAAGGGATCTCGGAGTACAAATACACAAATCACTAAAAGTATCGACACAGGTTAACAAGGCCATAAAAAAAGCAAACCAAGCATTAGGGTTTATTTCTAGAGGTATATAATTGAAAAGTAGTGAAGTTATGCTAAACTTGTATCGAACCTTGGTTAGACCACACTTGGAGTACTGTGTACAGTTCTGGTCGCCATATTATAAAAAGGATATAGAGGCACTGGAGAGGGTGCAGAGAAGATTTACAAGGACGATACCATAAAAGCAAGGGTATACCTATCAGGAAAGGATGAACAGGCTGTCTCTCTTTGCTCTTGAAAAGAGAAAGCTGAGGGTTGACCTAATAGAGGTCTTTAAAATCATGAAAGGTTTGACAGCGTAGATAGAGTATTTCCACTTGTGGGAAAAAGCAAAACTAGAGGCCATCAATATAAGATAGTCACCAAGAAATCCAATAGGGAATTCAGAAGAAACTTCTTTACCCAGAGAGTGGTGAGAATGTGGAACTCGCTACCACAGGGAGTGGTTGAAGCGAATAGTATGGATGCATTTAAGTGGAGGCTGGACAAGCATATGAGGGAGAAGGGAATAGAGGGTTATGCTGATAGAGTTAGATGAGGAAAGACAGGAGGAGGCTCGAGTGGAGCATAAATGCTGGCATGGACTGGTTGGGCCGAATGGCCTGTTTCTGTGCCGTATATTCTTTGTGTATTTCTGTGCTATATCCTGTGTATTCCTGTGTAATTAAAGGCAATGGAGCTTTGACAGCGTTTCTTCGCTTTGGGAGAGAAATAAATCAGGGATGCCCCATGGCAACCGTTTATATACTATCTGCGTAGAGCCTTTGCTGTGCCTCTTGTGAAAGAGGCTGTTCGGGCTGGCTCTGCATGAGCCGGGCGTAGAGGTTTGCATTTTGGTTCACGCCGATGACGCAATTCTCGTGATCACAGATTCCATTAACTTGCGGAGGTTGCGCAAGTCCCAGGTGTACTCGGCAAGGATCAATTGGGACAAATATTCTGGACTCTTGCTAGGTCAGTGGCAGGTAGACTTTCTGCCAGAGGATCTCCAAGCCTCCACCTGGAACACCATCCACCTCCCGTTCCTGGGAGTCTACCTGAGCCTCACTGAGGAAGCCAGGACAGCAAACTGGGCAGAGCTGGAGACAAGTCACTGCTCGCCTAGGACACTGGAGAGGATTTCTCCCAGTGCCATTCTACAGGGGTAACCCCAGGTCATCCTTATTGATCAAGTCAAAAATAGAGAGGGGTGGCAGGTGTGCATCCCTGAAGGACATTAATGAATTAGTTGGGTATTTAAAACAATCTGGCAGCTTTCATCATAATTTTTCTGGTGATAGCTCACAACTTAACCAGATTTATTGAGTTCAGTTTCACAATTTGCAATTGTGGGATTTGAACTCTCAACCGCCAGGTTGCTAATCCAGTATCAAAGCCACTGCATGACCATCTCCTCGCACCAGTCACAAGTGACAACACCACAAAAATATTTCAAATCCTCACACATACTGCCAAAAGAAAAGCTCAACATGATCCAAGATGAAAACAGTCTGAATCAGACAAGATTGTCCTAGCTTTGCCAATGCTTAGCAGGTTTCCACAGCAATTAGTGGGCAGTTTGATCCCGAAAGGTTCGAGGAGCAATCCCAAGTATATGCTACAGTACTTGAGCTCAGTTGCTTGGAGTAGTCGGGGGGCTGCAGTTGGCCTCGGACTCAGTGCCCCTGGGTTAGGGATGAAAAAAATGCAGGTTTCCCACTCCTGGTCATTACAATCCAGTGAACCCAACCAGAAGTTGGTAACATGAGGAAAAATATTTTTTTACGCAGTGAGTGGCTACGATCTGGAATGCACTGCCTGAAAGGGTGGTGGAGGCAGATTCAATCGTGGCTTTCAAAAGGGAACTGGAGAAGTACCTGAAGGAAAAAAAATTGCAGGGAAAGGGGAGAGGAACTAGCTGAAGTGCTCTTGCAGAGATCCGGCACGGGCTCGACGAGCCTTCTGTGCTGTAACCATTCTATGATTCTATAAGTAGTGTACATATGTGGGCACCAGGTTAAAGGCAAGACTCTGCTGACACTTAAGCTGGCATATGAATAATGATGAGATATTGGAGGCTTTTATTAAAATAACCCTTTTGTCACCCAACCCCTGTACAACTTTGGACGAATCTTACAAGACATCAACGTTTTACAATGTGCAATAAAGCCACAGTAGCCGTAAACAAATTGATTGCAAAATCCATGCAGGAAAACCTTAAAAACAGTGACAATCACAAGTGAATGGTTTTTTTCCAAATTGGAAGTGCTCAGATGAAGTTATTAAGCACTGCTTCATTCGCTTTGTTTTATTATAACGGTATTTCATCCTTGTAGAACGACATTGTTTATACTGAATCACAATTACAGCATCTTTAAATACACAACCAACAGAAACATTCAAATGGAGGGCACCCACTCAGCTCATGACAGAACAAAAGACATTTGTGGCAATTTCAAATGCATTTTTGTACAAACTGGATCATATGCCCCAACACCGCCCCCGCCTTTCAAACATTCTTTATACCCGAATTACAAGCATAAAAATATTTATCCAATCAGAACCCCAGTGCACAGAAGGGAAGTTTCCAGACAGTGAAGTTGGATTATAAAGAAACATGCTTTTCCCACTTGTCAAAACATTTGTTTCATGAGTAAAAGCCTTTTGAAACTTATTTTATAATTCATATATTATGTAAACAAAAATAAAAGGCGCAACTTTCATTAAAATGGTACTCTTTTCAATTGTAAACTCAAAGAAGGAAGCGAAACTCCAAACATAGCTGTTGCAGTTCCCCAAAGTCAGCTGATGACAAAAAAATGCAAGAAAGGCAATTACAATACAAGACTTACAGCATTTCCTAAATAAAACTACTCGCACTTGTGGGAGAATTCACTTCACTATTTGAAGACTTAAACAGATTGATACAGTACAGCACAGGCTCCTCTGACCAGGATGATAGAAAGAGGATGAATCTAATCGTCCACCAATGCCTCAACTTAAAAATGTCATCCTCATGATCCAATCCCTTTCTTAGCCTTTTCCTTCCCTGTCTCTATAATTTCCTCCAGTCCTAAAACTATTTACCCCACCCATGGAGAACTCTGTGTTCATCCAAGTCTGGCCTCTTAAACATCCCTCACTCCACTTGCCCCATCACTGGTGGCCGTGCTTTCAGGCGTCTAAAACCCAAGGTCTGGATTTCTTTCCCTTAACCTCTGCCTCACCACCTGTCTCTCCGTATCAACTGTGGCTCAGTTGGTAGCACTCTCACCTCGGAGTCAAAGGGTCATGGGTTGAACTCCCATTCCAAAGACTTGAGCACAAAAGTCTAGGCTGATGCTCCAGTGCATTACTGAGGGAGTGCTGCACTGTCGGAGGTGCCGTCTTTCAGATTAGACGTTAAACCGAGACCCCGTCTGCCCTCTCAGGTGGGCATAAAAGATCCCACGGCACTATTTCGATGAAGGGCAGGGGAGTTGTCCGCAGTGTCCTGGCCAATATTTATCCCTCAAGCAACATCACTAAAACAGATTATCTGATCATTGTCATTTTGTTTGTTTGTTTGAGGGAGTTTGCTGTGCACAAATTGGCTGCCACCTTTCCTACATTACAACAGTGACTACACTTCATAAGTACTTCATTGGCTGTAAAGTGCTTTGGGACATCCGGAGATCGTGAAAGGCACTATATAAATGCAAGTCTTTCTTTTCTTTTTCCAATATCTATCTCCTTCTTTGGCTCAGTGTCAATTTCCATCTGATTACACTTCTGTGAAGCACCTTAGGATGTTTATCTACATTAAAGGTGCTAATTAAATGCAAGTTGTTGCTGTTGTTGTATAACATGCATAATACACTTATAAATCTGCACAGGAAGTAGGGGGCCATTCAGCTCCTCAGCCTGTTCTGCCATTCAATTATATTATGGCTGATCTTTACTCCATCTACCCGCCTTGGTTCCGTAACCCTTAATACCCTTGCCCAGCAAAAAACTATCACTCTCAGTTTTGATAGGAGACAAGTAATGGTCATTTTTGGGGGTTTTGCAAGTGCCATAACCCAGAAGTTTTTTTGACTGTTGTTTAAAGTGTATTGTTGTGATGTGGACGCACTAGTTATGCATGTTTTCTGTGAATGTTCATCTGCAGAAGAAAATGTCAAAACTTAACCCCCTTGCCCAAGCCTTGACCTCCTCGCCCAGGCCTTGACCCCCCTTGCCCAGGCCTTGACCTCCTCGTCCAGGCCTTGACCCCCCCTTGCCCAGGCCTTGACCCCCCCTTGCCCAGGCCTTGACCCCCCCCCTTGCCCAGGCCTTGACCCCCCCCCTTGCCCAGGCCTTGACCCCCCCCCTTGCCCAGGCCTTGACCCCCCCCCTTGCCCAGGCCTTGACCCCCCCCCCTTGCCCAGGCCTTGACCCCCCCCCCCTTGCCCAGGCCTTGACCCCCCCCCCTTGCCCAGGCCTTGACCCCCCCCCCTTGCCCAGGCCTTGACCCCCCCCCTTGCCCAGGCCTTGACCCCCCCCCTTGCCCAGGCCTTGACCCCCCCCCTTGCCCAGGCCTTGACCCCCCCCCTTGCCCAGGCCTTGACCCCCCCCTTGCCCAGGCCTTGACACCCCCCTTGCCCAGGCCTTGACCCCCCCCTTGCCCAGGCCTTGACCAAATTCCCACTTCTCTTGTCGGGTAAAAGTTGTCAATCCCAGTTCCCTGGTCCCCAACAACCCCAATAATCATTAATTCTCGTTATTGGTGAATGCGCCAGAGGCGGGCCTGCACCGACAGGCCTCCCGTCCGAACCAAGCTAAAACAAATAATCTGACCGAGATACACAGCGCCACCATCTGCCTACCAGTAAAACCAGGGCGAATATGGACCAGCCCCACACCGACTCGGCCAACACCGAACCCGCCATCTCCACTCGGCCCCAACTCACGACAGGCGCTGACCTGCGCTCCCTCCCCGCCGCCCTGACAACTGCGCCGGCCGCACCGCGTGCGCGCCCCCGCCTCCCTGACAACGACGCGCGCGCCCCCGCCTCCCTGACAACAGCGCGCGCGCCCCCGCTGCATTTCTCACCCGCCCGGCCAGGCAGGAAACGCGCGCGCACAGGTCACGGGGGCCGGCCTGTCAATCAAATGCAGGAGCCTGCCACTCGATGAAATTATTAAGGTTTACTCGTCTGACACTTTTCTTAATTGAAAACTCAGAAAGAGACCCTGGGCTATCATCAAAAGAAAATTGCCCGTTTTATTTAAGCCCAACTAATAAGGAACTAAACCACAAAACAAAGCAAACTTATAAAATTAAATAATATTATAAGAACATACAGTATAAGAATTAGGAACAGGAGTAGGTCATACGGCCCTTCGAGCCTGCTCCACCATTCAATAAGATCATGGCTGATCTTTTACCTCAACTCCACTTTCCCGCCCGATCTCCATACCTTTTGATGTCCCTGGAGTCCAAAAATCTATCTCAGCCTTGAATACACTCAACGACTGAGCATCCACAGCTCTCTGGGGTAGAGAATTCCAAAGATTCACAACCCTCCCAGGTGAAGACATTTCTCCTCATCTCAGTCTTAAAAGGCTGGCCCTTTATCCTGAGTCTATGCCCCCTTGTTCTAGGCTCTCCAGCCAAGGGAAACATCCTCACAGCACCTACCCTGTCAATCCCCCTCAGAGTCTTATGTGTTTCAATGAGATCACCTCACATTCTGCTAAACTCCAGAGATTATAGGCCCAATCTACCCAATCTCTCCTCGTAGGACAACCCTCTCATCCCCGGAATCAATCTATATTTGTTATCTATATTCACCATGCCCTCCAGTCCCTGCGCTAGCTCAAGCATACCGGCAGGCATTGTGTACTCCTTCTCCAGGGACACCTAGGCAAGAGATGCAGGCAGCCAGAGCGACCACCCCCACGGGCCATACAGGTTCCTTATTTGTGTTTGTTGCCTCTTCTCAATTGTTTCTCTGGAATTTAATCATGACTAATAATAATCAATAACTCTCACCATGTTTGATTGGACAACATGAATTCAAAGCCTTTCTCAAATAAAAAACAAAAGAAAAACTGCAAATGGTGGAAATTTGAAACAAAAATTGAAAACTTATGGAAGGTCAGTGAGTATCTGTGGAGAGAAAGAAAAAAGAAAGACTTACATTTATATCTTTGGAATTCTCTATACCAGAGGGCTGTGGATGCTTAGTTGGTGAGGATATTCAAGGCTGAGATCGATATATTTTTGGACACTAAGGGAATCAAGGGCTATGGGATAGGGCGGGAAAGTGGAGTTGAGGTAGAAGATCAGCCATGATCTTATTGAATGGCAGAGCAGGCTCAAGGGGCCAAATGAGCCGACTCCTGTTCCTATTTCTTATATTATGTTCTAACATAGCACCATTCACAGCCTCAGAACGTCACAAAGTGCTTTACAGCCAATTAAGTGCTTTTGAACTGTGGTAACTGTTTAATGTAGGGAAAAAATGAAAATAAAGACTTGCATTTTATAGTGCTTTTCATGACCTCAGGATGTCCCAAAACAATTTACAGCCAATGAAGTACTTTTGAAGTACAGTCGCTGTTGTAATGTTGGAAACACAGCAGCCAATTTGCACACAGCAAGCTCCCACAAACAGCAATGTGATAATGACCAGGTAATCTGTTTTTGTTATGTTAAGTGAGGGATAAATATTGGCCAGGACACCGGGGATAACTCCTCTGCTCTTCTTTGAAATAGTGCCATGGGATCTTTTACGTCAACCTGAGAGAGCAGACAGGGCCTCATTTTAAATCCCATCTGAAAGACAACATCTCCGACAGGGCAGCACTCCCTCAGTACTGCACTGGAGCATCAGCCTAGATTTCTGTGCTCAAGTCTCTGGAGTGGAACTTGAACCCATAACCTTCTGACTGAGCCACAGCTGATACTACATACATGGCTGAAACAGAACAGGCTATTTATCATTTCAGGCTGGTCCTTTTTCCAAACTGAGTAACAACAGGTGAACAACAGCAACTTGTATTTATGTAGCACCTGTAACGTAGTAAAACGCTCCAAGGTGCATCACAAGAGCATTATAAAACAAAATTTGACACCGAGCCGCATAAGGAGATATTAGGACAGATGACCAAAAGCTCAAAGAGGTAGATTTTAAGGAGCATCTAAAGGAGGAGGGTGAGGTAGCGAAGTGGAGAAGTTTAGGGAGGGAATTCCAGAGCTTAGGGCCAAGGCAGCTGAAGGCACGGCCATCAATGGGGAAGCAATGAAACTCGGGGGATGCTCAAGAGGCCAGAATTGGATGAGCGCAGATATCTCAGATGATTGTAGGGCTGGAGGAGATTACAGAGATAGGGAGGAGCAAGGCCATGAAGGGATTTGGAAACAAGGATTAGAATTTTAAAATTGAGGCATTGTTTAACCGGGAGCCAATGTAGGTCAACGACAACAGGGGTGATGAGTGAACGGGACTTGGTGCGAGTTAGGACACGGGCGGCCGAGTTTTGGATGGCCTCAAGTTTAGATAGGGTAGAATGTGGGAGGCCAGACAGAAATGCATTGGAATAGTCAAGTCTAGAGGTAACAAAGGCATGGATGAGGGTTTCAGCAGCAGATGAGCTGAGGCAGGGATGGAATCCGGCAATGTGGCGGAAGTGGAAATAGGTGGTCTTAGTTATGGCGTGGATATGTGGCCGGTAGCTCATCTTGGGGTCAAATATGACACCAAGGTTACGAACAGTCTGGTTCAGCCTCAGACAGTTTCCAGGGAGAGGGATGGAGTCGGTGGCTAGGGAATGTAGATTGCGGTGGGGACTGAAGATAATGGCTTCGGTCTTCCCAATATCTGGTTGGAGGAAATTTCTGCTCATCCAGTACTGGGTGTCAGACAAGCAGTGTGACAATTTGGAGACAGTAGAAGGGTCAAGAGAAGTGGTGTTGAGGTAGAGCTGGGTGTCGTCAGCATACATGTGGAAACTGATGCTGCGTTTTCGGATGATATCGCCAAGGGGCAACATGTAGATGAGAAATAGAAGGGGGCCAAGGATAGATCCTTGGTGGACACCAGAGGTAATGGTGCGGGAAAGGGAAGAGAGGCCATTGCTGGTAATTCTCTGGCTATGACTGGATAGATAAGAATGGAACCAGGCAGGGACAGTCCCACCCAGCTGGACGACGGTGAAGAGGCATTGGAGGAGGATGGTGTGGTCAACTGTGTCAAAGGCTGCAGACAGGTCGAGAAGGATGAGAAGGGATAGTTTACCATTGTCACATTCACATAGGATGTCATTTGTGACTTTGATAAGAGCTATTTTGTTACTGTGGTAGGGGCAAAAACCTGATTGGAGGGATTCAAACATGGAGTTCTGGGAAAGATGGGCACACATTTGGGAGGCGACAGCATGTTCAAGAACTTTGGAGAGGAAAGGGAGGTTGGAGATGGAGTGGTAGTTTGCAAGGACGAAGGGGGGTCAAGGGTTGTGTTTTTGAGGAAAGGGGTGATGACGGCAGATTTGAAGGAGAGGGGGACAGTACCTGAGAAGAGAGAACCATTAACAATATCAGCTAACATGGGAGACAGGAAGGGAGATTGGGTGGTCAGCAGTTTAGTAGGAATAGGTTTGAGGGAGCAGGAGGTGGGTCTCATGGACAAGATGAGCTCAGCGAGGGCATGAGGCAAGATAGGAGAGAAACTAGAGAAAGATATGGAGTTAGGTCGCAGATCATTGAATGGTGGAATAGGCTCGAGGGGCTAAATGGCTTACTCCTGTCACTCCCAGTGCCAGGGTTAAGGCCATCTCCTCGGGGCTGGAAAGGAACATGGAGTGAGAGGGGAAGGATCCAGTTGTCATGATACACGTAGGTACCAACGACATAGGTAGGACTAAGAAAGGGGTTCTGCTGAGTGAGTATGAGCAGCTAGGGGCTAAATTAAAAAGCAGAACCACAAAGGTAATAATCTCTGGATTACTACCTGAGCCACGAGCAAATTGGCATAGGGTCAATAAGATCAGACAGTTGAATGCGTGGCTCAGTAATTGGTGTGGGAGAAATGGGTTTTGATTCATGGGGTACTGGCACTAGGACTGGGGAAAGAGGGAGCTGTTCCGTTGGGACAGGCTTCACTTGAATTGTGCTGGGACCAGTGTCCTGGTGAATCGAATAACTAGGGCTGTAGATAGGGCTTTAAACTAAATAGTGGAGGGGGAGGTTCAGGTGATGGGAAACTTAGAAAGTTAAAGAGAAAGGACAAGGCAATAGTGCAGCGTAGCGATAGGGGTAATGATAACCAATGTGTGACAGGAAGGGACAGAGCGTACAAGCATAAGAGTGCACCAGCAAATAGGGTCAGAGTAGGGAAAAATGGTAACAAAACAAAATTAAAGGCTCTTTATCTGAATGCACGCAGCATTCGTAACAAGATAAATGAATTGACGGCACAAATTGAAATAAATGTGTATGATCTGATAGCCATTACAGAGACGTGGCTGCAAGGTGACCAAGGCTGGGAACTGAATATTCAGGGGTATTTGACATTTCAGAAGGATAGGCAGAAAATAAAAGGAGATGCGGTAACTCTGTTACTAAAGGATGAGATCAGTACAGTAGTGAGAAATGATCTTGGCTCGGAAGATCAAGATGTAGAATCAGTTTGGGCGGAGATAAGGGAAAGAAGTCACTGGTGGGAGTAGTCTATAGGCTCCCTAACAGTAGATACAGTGTGGGACAGAGTATAAATCAAGAAATAATGGGGGGCTTGTAAGAAAGGTACTGCAATAATCATGGGCAATTTTAATCTTCATATTGATTGGATAAATCAAATTGGCAAAGGTAGCTTTGAGGACGAGTTCATAGAGTGTATTCAGGACAGTTTCTTAGAACAATACATTGTGGAACCAACCAGGGAACAGGTTAGTTTAGATCTGGTAATGTGTAATGAGACAGGATTAATTAATGATTTCATAGTAAAGGATCCTCTAGGGAAGAGTGATCATAACATGATACAATTTCACATTCAGTTTGAGGGTGAGAAACTTGGGTCTGAAACTAGTATCTTAAACTTAAATAAAGGCAATTACAAGGGTATGAAGACAGAGTTGGCTAAAGTGGACTGGGAAAATAGATTAAAAGGTAAGACGGTAGATAAGCAGTGGCAGACTTTTAAGGAGATATTTCCTAACTCTCAACAAAGATATATTCCAGTGAGGAAGAAAGACTCCACGAGAATAAGGAACCATCCATGGCTTACTGAGGAAGTTAAGGAGGGTATCAAATTGAATGAAAAGGCATACAATGTTGCGAAGATTAGTGGTAGGCCAGAAGATTGGGAAATGTTTAGAAACTTGCAAAGGATAACTACAAAAATAATAGAGGGAGAAAATAGATTATGAGAGTAAACTAGCAAGAAATATAAACACAGACAGTAAGAGCTTCTACAAGTATATAAAAAGGAAGAGAGTAGCTAAAGTAAATGTTGGTCCCTTAGAGGATGAGACTGAGCAATTAATAATGGGAAACAAGGAAATGGCCGAGACTTTGAACAAATATTTTGTATCTGTCTTCATGGTAGAAGACACTAAAAGCATCCCAATAATGTGGAAAATCAAGGGGCAAAAGGGAGGGAGGAACTTAAAACAATCATTATCACTAAAGAAAACGTACTCTGCAAACTAATGGGACTAAAGGCTGACAAGTCCCCTGGACCTGATGGCCTGCATCCTAGGGTTTTAAAAGAAGTGGCTGCAGATATAGTGGATACATTGGTTGTAATCTTCCAAAATTTCCTAGACTCTGGAAAGGTCCCAACGGATTGGAAAACTGCAAATGTAACGCCCATATTCAAAATAGGAGGGAGACAGAAAGCAGAAAAATATAGGCCAGTTAGCCTAACATCTGTCATTGGGAAAATGCTGTAATCCATTATTAAGGAAGTAATAGCAGGACATTTAGAAAATCATAATACAATCAAGCAGAGTCAATATGGTTTTATGAAAGGGAAATCATGTTTGACAAATTTACTAGAGTTCTTTGAGGATGTAACGAGCAGGGTGGATAAAGGGGAACCAGTAGATGTAGTGTATTTGGATTTCCAAAAGGCATTCGATAAGGTGCCACATAAAAGGTTACTACACAAGACAAGAGCTCATGGTGTTGGGGGCAATATATTAGCATCGATAGAGGATTGGTTAACTAACAGAAAACAGAGAGTCGGGATAAATGGGTCATTTTCAGGTTGGCAAACTGTAACTAGTGGGTTGCCACAGGGATCAGTGCTGGGGCCTCAACTATTTACAATCTATATTAATGACTTGGATGAAGGGACCGAGTGTACTGTAGTCAAATTTGCTGACGATACAAAGATAGGTGGGAAAGTAAGTTGTGAGGAGGACACAAAGGGCTGGATTTTACTCATTGAGACGAGTTGGGGCGGGACTGCTGCCTTCTGGGTTCTCGTCCCGCCCCCAGCGATGTTATTTTCCCCTGATTGGCTTTGTTAAGCCCACCCTGTGGCCTTTATTGCAAGGGGGATGGAGTATAAAAGTAGGGAAGTCTTGCTACAACTGTACAGGGCGTTGGTGAGACCACACCTAAAGTACTGCGTACAGTTTTGGTCTCCTTATTTAAGGAGGGATATACTTGCATTGGAGGCAGTTCAGAGAAGGTTCATTAGGTTGATTCCTGGAATGAAGGGGTTGTCTTATGAGGAAAGGTTGAGCAGGTTGGGCCTATACTCATTGGAGTTTAGAAGAATGAGAGGTGATCTTATTGAAACATATAAGATTCTGAGGGGGCTTGACAGGGTAGATGCTGAAAGGATGTTTCCCCTCATGGGGGAATCTAGAACTAGGGGGCATAGTTTCAGAATAAGGGGTCGCCCATTTAAGACGGAGATGAGGAGGAATTTCTTCTCTCAGAGGGTCGTGAATCTTTGGAATTCTCTACCCCAGAGAGCTGTGGAGGCAGAGTCATTGAATATATTCAAGGATGAGATAGAGAGATTTTTGAACTAAAGGGGAGTCAAGGGTTATGGGGAACAGGCAGAAAAGTGGAGTTGAGGCAAGATCAGATCAGCCATGATCTTACTGAATGGCGGAGCAGGCTCAAGGGGCCGAATGGCCTACTCCTGCTCTTATTCTTATGTTCTTATGTTTATGTTCCTATGTGAGTTCAGGGCTATGGCTAGCGGGCACCTTAGTGGAAGTTTGGCCTGGTGGCTAGGGGAAGGGAAGGAAGCGGCAGAGGCAGCTGAACAGATGGTCTCAATCTTAGTGACAAAGCATGTTAATAGAATCGGGAAAAAGAAGGAAAAAAAACAAACATACACAGGTCAAGTATTGGTGGAATGACTGAGATTATGTGACAGATCATCTCAGTCAAGGATTGAAAAAAGCATTATGGAAACAAAGGTAGTGAGAGGCCTGCCAAGGAATAGGCATCAACATGTTGGTTTACTCCACAATTGCTAAATGGCCTGCTGTGTGTTTCTGGCTTTTTCTGTTGTTGTTATAAAACATTCCTTCCTCCATTTTGCTGCCTCATACAAACCCCTCAAACAACAGTTTTATTTTGTTACATGACTTCTGTAGTGAAATGAGTTTATGATCTGCATCTTTAACTCTAGTTGGAATGTAAGACCAAAAATCCTAAATGTAGGACTTCCTGTCAGCTGCATACCAAAATATGTGGGCCACAGTTCCATGGTTTATCTCAGTGTTGTCAATGGGGGAATGGTAGTGGCACTGCATTTGGCCACAGTGCCCCTTGGTTAGGGTCATAAAAGAAGTGCAGGTTTCCCACTCCTTCTCATTACAATCCAGTGAACCTCATATCAGTTCATTGCTGCTCCACTCCAAGTCACCGATTTTCTTTTTATTATTGTTAATGCAAGGTACAACCAATAATTGCGGGAAGGAGTGCTTTTAGCCAATCAGTCAGGAGTTGCTTTGATATGGTGGTCTTGCGCTAGTAACAATGGACATCAGGTGTAGTATATAAGCAAGCTTTGTGATGCACAGCCTCCACAAGTACTGGTCCCGTGTCAAGTAGACAAAAGCTTCAACAACTCTTGGATACCAGCGCCCCTCCGCATCCTTCTTCCCCTTCACTTTCCTCTGATCCCATCCCTCCTTCCAATCTCACCCCTTGCCGTGTTTTCACTATAACCTCTGATCTTCCACTCTCTGACCCCGAGCGATCAGTGCTTAATGAAGGCCTAAGCTTCATCCCCTATGCCCCCACCTCAATGAATCTCGAGCTCGGCACAATGCTGAGCTCTTCTTCTGTCACCTTCGCCTCCGTGCCCACTTCTTTGACCAGGAGTCTTCCCTCCGCACAGCGAACCCTTTCTTCCATCTTCAGAATTCTAGTTCCACCTGGACCCCTCCCTCTGACCTTGTACCCCCGCTTGATCTTATCATTGGGAACTGCCGGCATGACATCGGCCATCTCAATTTTTCTACTCTGCTCACTCACTCTAACCTACCTCCCTCTGAACTTGCAACACTTGGTTTTCTCAGATCCAACCCCAACATTGTCATTAAACCTGCTGACAAGGATGGCGCTGCTGTTGTTTGGCAAACCAACCTCTACCTTGTGGGGATTGAACATCAACTTTCCGACACCTCCTCCTACCTCCGCCTGGACCATGACCCCACCACCGAACATTAAGCCATCATTTCCCAGACTGTCACTGACCTCATCTCCTCTGGAGATTTTCCCTCCATGGCCTCCAACCTCATAGTCCCCCAACCCCACACAGCCTGCTTCTACCTCCTTCCCAAGATCCACAAACAGGACTGCCATGGTTGACACATCATTTCAGCCTGTTCTTGCCCCACGGAACTTAATTTTTCCTATCTCAACTTTTTTTTTCTCCCCTTGTCCAGTCTCTTCCCACCTACATCCGCGATTCTTCTGACGCCCACCGCCACTTTAACAGTTTCCAGTTTCCTGGCCCTAACCGTCTCCTTTTCACCATGGACATCCAGTCCCTCTGCACCTTCATCCCCCACCAGGACAGCCTGAGGGCGCTCCGCTTCTTCCTTGGATGGACGCCCAACCAATCCCCATCCACCACCACCCTCCTCCACCTGGCTGAACTTGTTCTTACATTGAATAACTTCTCCTTTGACTCCACTCACTTCCTCTAAATAAAAGCTGTTGCTATGGGAACCCATGTGGGTCCTAGCTATGCCTGCCTTTTCGTGGGATACGTGGAACATTCTTTGTTCCAGTCCTACTTAGGTCCCTTCCTTCACCTCTATTTCTGTTACATTGATGACTGTGTTGGTGCTGCTTCCTGCTCTCACCCCAAACTGAAAAATTTGATCAATTTTGTTTCCAATTTCCACCCCTCCCTCACCTTCACATGGTCCATCTCTGACTCTTCCCTTCCCTTCCTCGACTTCTGTATCTCCATTTCTGGGGATAAGCTGTCAACCAATATCTACTATAAGCCCACTAACTCCCACGGCTATCTTGATTACACGTCCTCCCACCCGGCTTCCTGTAAGGACTCTATTTCATTCTCCCAGTTTCTCCATCTCCATCGCATCTGTTCTAACGATGTCACCTTCCATACCAGTGCTTCCGATAGAGGCATTTTTTGTTGGTAGAAGCTCCCTCCTGCAACAGATGAGTGCTTCATTTTAATATTTATATGAAGGTTTGTCAGGCCTGCATTCCATTCTTTGCATTAGTGACATACTTACGCTCATGTTTTGTCACTCATGTCTACTTCTTTTCCCTCTATCTTTGTGCCTTCTACTGCGGGGCTCCCATTTCCTCCCTTCCCATTCTAAAGAGGGCACGTTGGGAATACCCGTGTATCTTGCTTTTTTGGAGGAAGAGAGGGAAGCAATGAATGGGCTGGGGCTCTTTTCGCTGGAAAAGAGAAGGCTGAAAGATGACCTGATGGAGGTCTTTAAAATTATGAAGGGATTGGATAGGGTAGACGTACAGAAGATGCTTCCGCTTGTGGGGGAGACCAAAACTAGGGGTTAGAATAAGATAAAGAGGAGGTCATAGAGTCATAGACTCATAACGACACAGAAGGAGGTCATTCGGCCCATCGAGTCCGTGCCGGCTCTCTGTAGAGCAATCCAGTCAGTCCCATTCCCCCACTCTATCCCCATAGCCCTGCAAGTTTATTTCCCTCAAGTGCCTATCCAGTCTCCCCTTAAAAACATTGAGTGTCTCCACTTCCACCACTTCCGTCATCACCACTCGCTGCGTAAAAAAGTTTTTCCTCACATCCCCCCTGTATCTCTTGCCTAAAACCTTCAATCTGTGACCCCTGGCCCTTGTACCATCAACTAGTGGAAACAGCCTTTCCCCGTCTAGCCTATCCAAACCATCATAATCTTGTACACCTCTATCAAATCACCCCTCAACCTCCTTTGCTCTAATGAAAACAAATCCAGTTTCTCCAACTTGTCCTTGTAGCTAAGATTCCCCATCCCCAGAACCATTCTGGTAAATCTTCTCTGCACCCTCTCAAGGACCTTCACATTCTTCCTAAAGTGTGGTGACCAGAACTGGACGCAATACTCCAGTTGTGGCCTGACCAGCGCTTTATAAAGGTTCAGCATAACTTCTCTACTTTTGTACTCAATACCTCTATTTATGAAGCCCAAGATCCCATATGCTTTGCTAACCACTCTCTCAATATGTCCTGCCACCTTCAGGAACCTATGCACATTAACTCCCAGGTCCCTCTGTCCCTGCACACTCTTTAAAACTGTGCCATTAAGTGGATATTGCCTCTCCCTGTTCCTTTTTCCAAAATGCATCACCTCACACTTCTCTGTATTAAATTCCATCTGCCACTTGTCTGCCCGTTCTGCTAGCCTTTCTATGTCCTGTTCCAGTTGATTGATATCATCATCACTATTTGCCACCCCGCCATGTTTGGTGTCATCGTCAAATTTAGAAATTCTACTCTGTATTCCAATATCCAGGTCATTTATATATATCAAAAAAAGCAGTGGCTCCAGCACTGACCATTGGGGAACACCACTGTCTACCAGCCTCCCGTCTGAAAAACAGCCATTTACCACAACTCGCTGTTTTCTGTCCTTAAGCCAATCCCTTATCCAAGCTGACACTGACCTACCTATTCCATGAGCCTCAATTTTGTTAACCAGCCTTCTATGTCTTTGTCAAAAGCCTTCCTAAAATCCATGTAGACAACATCCATTGCATTCCCTTCATCAATCCTCCCTGTTACTTCATCAAAAAATTCAATTAGATTAGTCAAACACGATCTTCCTTTTACAGACCCGTGTTGGCTCTCCTTAATTAGCTTAAACGTTTCCAAATGCCCGTTAACTTTTTCCTTGATTATTGTTTCTAAAACTTTACCCACCACTGATGTTAAACTGACCGGCCTTACACCCATTCTTGAACAATGGTGTCACATTTGCCACTTTCCAATCCTCAGGCATCTAGGGAAGATTGGAAAATTATGGCAAGCCATTCCGCTATCTCCTCCCCCAATTCCCTTAGCAACCTGGGATGCAAGCCTTCTGGACCAGGCGACTTGTCCACTCTAAGCATACCCAGCCTTTCTAGTACATCCTGTCTATCAATTTTCACCCCTTCCATTGCTTCTACCTTTTCCACTGCTACCGATATTTTGTCAGCATCCACCTCCTTAGTAAACACCGATACAAAATACTCATGGAGTATTCTAGCCTTGACCTGCGCCTCTAAGCATATATCACCTTGTTTGTCTCTAATAGGCCCCACCCCGCCTCTTATTACCCACTTACTGTTTACATGCCGGTAGAAGATTTTTGTGTTCCCTTTTTTGTTAACCGCCATTCTACTGTCATATTCTCTCTTTGCCAATCTAATTTTCATCTTCACATCCCCTCTCAACTTATTGTATTTGGTCTGGTTCTCCCCTGAAGAATTCACCTGACATGCATCATACACCCTCTTTTTTTGTTTCATCATCTTCTCTATCTCCCTTGTCATCCAAGGAGTCCTTGCTTTGGTTCCCTTACCCTTCCCTCTTGTTGGAATGTACCTAGCCTGTACTTGGAACATATCCTCCTTAACGATCACCCATTGTTCCGTTACAGTTTTTCCTGTCAGTCTTTGGTTCCATTTTACCCTGGCTAGATCTTTTCACATCCCATTGAAGTTAGCCCTATTCCAGTTTAGAAGTTCCACTCTAGATTGCTCCTCTCCATTGTTAATCTAAATCTTATGACACGATGATCACTCGTACCCAAGTAGTTGACCGAGCTGGCCCACCTCATTCCCCAGCACCAGATCCAGCAATGCCTCCTTCCTAGATGGGCCAAAAACAGACTGGTCAAGGAAATTCTCCTGAACACATTTCAGAAATTCCTTCCCCTTCTTTCCCTTTACCCCGGTATTATCCCAATCAATATTTGGGTAATTAAAGTCCCCCAATATCACCACTCTATAGCTCATGCATATCTCTGCGATTTCCCTGCAGATTTGCTCCTCTACCTCCCTCTCACTATTTGGAGGCCCATAGAATACCCCAATAGCGTGATCATACCTTTTTGCTCCTCAACTCTAACCAAATAGATTCTGTCCTTGTCCCCTCAAGAACATCCTCCCTTTCCAACACTACAATGTCTTCCTTAATCAGCACTGCCACCCCACCTCCCTCTTTTCCTTCCCTATCTTTTCTGAACACCTTGTACCCTTGAATATTAAGTGCCCAGTCCTCACCATTTTTAAGCCACGTTTCCGTTATTGCCACAACATCATATTGCCACACAGCTAATTGTGCTTGTAGCTCACCAACCTTTTTCACCACACTTTGTGCATTTGCGTACATGCATTCTAAACCCATTTTTGGATTTTTCGTAGTCTTTCTTAGTCTGCTGCTATCTAATATGGTACTACTACCGCCTCTAGTACTATCTTCTCTAGTACTATCCAACACACTCACTCTTTTATGCACCTGATTCCTCTTCTACTCCTATATGCTGGTACTCATCCTATATGCTGGTACTCATCCCCCTGCCAAGTTAGTTTAAACCCTCCCCAACAGAACTAACAAACCTCCCCGCGCGAATATTGGTCCGGGCTCTGTTGAGGTGTAACCCGTCCGGCTTGTAAAGGTCCCACCTTCCCCAAAAACGGTCTCAATGCCTCAGGAATCTAAAGCCCTCCCTCCTGCACCATCTCTCCAGCCACGCATTCATCTGTTCTGTCCTCCTATTCCCGTACTCACTAGCACGTGGCACTGGGAGTAATTCAGAGATTACTACCTTTGAGGTCCTGCTTTTTAATCTCTCTCCTAACTCCCTAAACTCTGCCTGCAGGATCCCATCCCTCTTTCTGCCTATGTCGTTGGTACCATATGGACAATGACCTCTGGCTGTTCACCCTCCCCCCTCAGAGTGTCCTGCAGCCGCTCAGCGACATCCTTGACCCTGGCACCAGGGAGGCAACATACCATCCTAGAGTCACGTTTACGGCCGCAGAAACGCCTTTCTGCTCCCCTAACTATTGAATCCCATACCACTATTGCTCTTCCAGTTTATTGCCTCCCCCTCTGTACAGTTGAGCCACCCGTGGTGCCGTGGACTTGGCTCTGGCTGCACTCCCCAGAGGAACCATCGCCGTCACTAGTAACCAGAACGGAATACTGGTTGGAGAGCGAGATGCACTCGGGGACTACTGCATTACCTGCCTGGTCTTCCTCTTCTGTCTGGCGGTCACCCATTCCCTCTCTGCCTGCATACTTTTAAACTGCGGTGCGACTCTCAGCCTCGCGGGTGCACTGCAGTGACTCCAGCCGCCGCTCAAGCTCCGAAACCTGGAGCTCGAGTTGCTGTAGCTGGTGACACTTGCTGCACATGTGGTCGCCCAGGCTATGCGAAGCATCCAGGACTTCCCACATAGCACAGGATGTGCACTCCATGGGACTGAGCTGCCCTGCCATGCCTCTATTTAATAGACTAAGAACTAACCCAGTAGAAATAAACTTAAAACTTAACAAACCCCTCCCCCCCCAGTTACTCACCAATCAGCTCTTTCCCTCTATTTAATAGGCTATTAACTAACTTAGAAGAAATACATTTATAAATTTTTAAAAAATACACTCACCAGCTACTCACCAATCAGCTCCTTCCCTTGTGCCAATGTCACTTTTTTTACTCTGTCGTCACTTTTTCAAAAACTGCCTCTGTTGAGTTGCTGCCGCTCCATTTAACTGCTCCGCTCTCACTGCGCTCCCTCCAGGTCCGCTCCTTCCGGTCTCAGGCTCCTGCCGCTCGGGACTGCTCCTTTTAACTGCTCCGCTCTCGCTGCGCTCCCTCCAGGTCCGCTCCTTCCGGTCTCAGGCTCCTGCCGCTCGGGACTGCTCCTTTTAACTGCTCCGCTCTCGCTGCGCTCCCTCCAGGTCCGCTCCTTCCGGTCTCAGGCTCCTGCCGCTCGGGACTGCTCCTTTTAACTGCTCCGCTCTCACTGTGCTCCCTCCAGGTCCGCTCCTTCCGGTCTCAGGCTCCTGCCCCTCGGGACTGCTCCTTTTAACTGCTCCGCTCTCACTGTGCTCCCTCCAGGTCCGCTCCTTCCGGTCTCAGGCTCCTGCCGCTCGGGACTGCTCCTTTTAACTGCTCCGCTCTCACTGCGCTCCCTCCAGGTCCGCTCCTTCCGGTCTCAGGCTCCTGCCGCTCAGGACTGCTCCTTTTAACTGCTCCGCTCTCACTGTGCTCCCTCCAGGTCCGCTCCTTCCGGTCTCAGGCTCCTGCCGCTCGGGCATGCTCCTTTTAACTGCTCCGCTCTCGCTGCGCTCCCTCCAGGTCCGCTCCTTCCGGTCTCAGGCTCCTGCCGCTCGGGCATGCTCCTTTTAACTGCTCCGCTCTCACTCTGCTCCCTCCAGGTCCGCTCCTTCCGGTCTCAGGCTCCTGCCGCTCGGGACTGCTCCTTTTAACTGCTCTGCTCTCACTCTGCTCCCTCCAGGTCCACTCTGTTATGTTCATTAATAACTAGACATTCTTATTATGAACACAGCTAGCTTTTGCTAGTTACTTTTATTGAGCACATGTGGACTTGTACAGCATCTTGTAGAGGCTTCCACCTTGACTGCTGCCTTGTGGGTAGCCTAGCCTCATGGGTAATGTAGTCTTAATATAATATATAGCTGGGTAGTGTAGTCTTATACATACAGCTATATACAGCTCTACGGCTCCACCTAGTGTCCACTATAGAATGACATGCTATTAACCACTACATCCCCCTTTCTTTGAGGTTTAACAAAATCAATATCAATCAACTTTCAAGAAAACAATAAAGATAATATCAATAACACTTTTGTTAGTGCTCTATAAACATAAACATTTTCAAAACAGTCAACACATTTTCAAAGCTTTACATTGTACTCAAAGATTAATAAGTCTATCAGGCTCTTTTACTTCACGTGTGGATCTTCTCAACACGGGTAAGTCTGATGTGTCTTCATGAGATTGTTCTGGCGGTGAATGACAAGATGCAGTTGCGGCATTGTCATCAATCTGGTCTTGAATAGTCTCTTGTGTTTTTAGGAGGGAACGGCGGTTCCTCCTGAGAATCTGTCCTTCCTCAGTTCTAACAGTGTATGACCTTGGTCCTACTTCCTCAAGAACTGTAGCTTTCCTGTTCCATGCATCTGGATCCACATTCCTGACAACATCATCCTTTGTCAATGATTTTAGAGTTTTGGATGACTTGTCATAGTATGATTTCTGTTTCAGCTTTAACAGTTGAAGTCTCTGTCTCAGTTCCTCACTTTGCTGTTCTTTTGCACAGCAGGGTAGCGTGGTGTGCAACTTGCGACCTATTAGTAGTTCAGCAGGTGAAGAACCACAGTCTAAAGGTGAGGCTCGGTAGCTCAGCAGGGCGAGATAAGGATCAGACTTGCTTTCTGTCGCTTTCTTCAGTAGCTGCTTGAGAACTTGAACACCTTTCTCTGCCTTACCATTTGACTGAGCATACAAAGGACTGGATGTGATGTGCTGAAAGTCATAATGTGCTGTAAACTGTTGCCACTCCTTACAGTTGAAGCATGGACCATTGTCGCTAACGGCAATCCTGGGAATTCCATGTCTGGCAAAGATGGATTTCACATGCATTATGACACTGCTTGCTGTGGTGCTTGAGAGCAGCGCCATCTCAGGATAGTTAGAATAGTAGTTAATCACTATTAGATAGTCTTTACCATTTAAATGAAAAAGGTCCATACCAACCTTTTGCCATGCTGCTGTTGGTATGTCAGCTACTATCATTGGTTCCTTTGCTTGTTTGTTTTGGTGTTTCTGACATGTCTCACATTTGCCTATCATGTTCTCAATGTCCTTATTTATGCCAGGCCAATAAACAGTGTCTCCTGCTCTCCTTTTGCATTTTTCAATTCCGAGGTGTCCCTCATGAATCCTTTTGAGCATGTCTTGACGTAGAGCCTGTGGAATGACTATTCTGTTCTGTTTTAGTAATAGTCCACTTGACACACTCAATTCTGACCTTATGTGAAAATATTTTGGACAGGAACCTTTTGGCCAACCATGATGAATGTTCTCTATTACTGTTTGTAATACTGTATCTTTTACTGTTTCTTCTGCTATTTGCTTTGATTTTGTGTCTGACATGGGCAGCGCAGCAGTGACCATACTCACATGAACATCCACGTCTTCTTCAGTAGAGCTCACATGACTCATTGTGGGTGCTCGGGATAGTGCATCTGCTAACACTATGTATTTGCCTGGTGTGTAGATCAGTTCAAAGTCATATCTTTGCAGCTTCATCATGAGTCGTTGAATCCTTAGAGGCATCTCATTCAGGTTTTTTTTTTATGATGGCAACCAGAGGGCTGTGGTCTGTCTCAACTGTGAAGGTGGGAAGTCCATATATGTAGCCATGAAACTTTTCTAGTCCCACTACCAAGCCTAGACATTCCTTTTCAATCTGGGCGTAGCGACACTCAGTATCAGTCATAGACCTGGAGGCATAGGCAACAGGCTTCCAATCTTCACCCTCTGCTTGTAGCAAGACCGCACCTAGGCCATCTTTTGATGCATCCGTTGACACTTTGATTCTTTTGGTTGGGTCAAAGAAGGTGAGTACAGGTGTGGTTGTCAGCACTGTTTTGAGGTTTATCCACTCTTGGTCATGTCTTTCTGTCCATGCGAACTCATTTGTTTTATGTAGCAGGTCTCGCAGACAGGCTGTCTTGGCTGACAAGTTAGGAATGAACTTTCCAATGAAGTTTATCATCCCCATGATGCGTAGCACTCCTTTTTTGTCAGTGGATCGGGGCATTATGAGTATGGCGTTTACTTTTTCCATATCTGGCTCTATTCCTTTACCAGATAGATTATCTCCTAGGAAAGTGACTTCCTGGACGCCAAACTGACACTTGGTTTTGTTGAGCTTCAGTCCATTCCGGCGTATGCTCTGTAGCACTTTAGTCAGTCTCTCATTGTGTTCTTTCAGTGTGGAGCCCCAGATGATGATGTCATCAACATAGACCCGAACTCCTTCCAGACCTTCAATTATGTGTTCCATTGCTCTATGAAAGATTTCAGATGCAGATATTATCCCGAAAGGCATTCTGAGGAAACAATACCTGCCAAATGGTGTGTTGAAGGTACAGTATTTGGTGCTCTCTTCATCCAGTTTTAGTTGCCAAAATCCTTGTGAGGCATCGAGCTTTGTAAAGTATCTGGCACCTGACATTTCACTGGTGATTTCTTCTCGCTTGGGAATCTGGTAGTGTTCACGTTTTATGTTTGCATTTAAGTCCTTTGGATCCATGCATATTCTTAGATCATTGTTCTTTTTCTTTACACATACCATGGAGTTAACCCGGTCTGTTGGCTCTTCGACTTTCCTGATGACTCCTAGTGTGGTCATTCTGTCCAGTTCATTCTTGAGCCGGTCACGCAGGGGTGCTGGAACTCTTCGTGGAGCATGTACCACTGGCTGAGCATCCTGCTTTAGCTGGATCTTGTAAGTGAATGGTAGAACTCCAAATCCTTTGAACACATCCTGGAAATTATTCACTACAGAATCCACCGAGTCATCTGGTCTGCTTATGGCACAGTTTATACGGTAGACTCTTTTGACCAGTTCTAAGTCCTCACAAGCTTTGTCACCCAGTAGTGAATCAAGCCTTTCAGCCACAACAGAAAACATGAGATGATGCACTTTGTCTTTGACTGTCAGTTTAAGTCTGCATACACCTGAGCTATCTATTTTCTGTCCATTATAGTCCTTCAGTAGTACTGACTTTTTCTGTATTTTGGGCTTTTCTTTCATATTGTTAATGTCACTCATACTGATTAAGTTTGCTTTTGCCCCAGTGTCCAGTTTCAATGTAACTAATGCTCCATTTATCTGCAGTGGGATCATCCATTTGTACTCTTTTACTGCATTAACTTTATGTTCAGCATTGTCTATTTCTGAGGGCTGCACATTTTCTGTATCTTTTTTGATATCGTCACATGACACCATTCCTACAAAAATTGTCTCACTTAAATCAGTGTCCTCAATCACATTAACTCGTTGCCCTTTCGTCGTTTTTACTTTTGAAAAGCATTGTTTGGCAAAGTGATTTTTTCCATTACACTTTGAGCACATTTTTCCAAACGCTGGGCATTGTCTTAACTGGTGTTTGTAACCACAGCGTTTACAATTAAAAATTTCATCCTCCGATTGCTTTTCATTTCTGTTCTGCCCACGTTTCTTCCCCTTATAGGACACAGCACCGACAGCAGCATTATCACTCATAACAATCGCATCATTATTGATTTCACTGAAAGTCTGCGTGTGCTTTCGAGCTAGCTCGCTGGCTTGGCATATTTTCACCGCATTTTCCAAATTTAGTTCGGTGTCTCTCAACAGACGTTCCCTGACTTTTTTTATCATGAATACCAAACACAATCTGGTCACGAATCATGGATGCTTTGAGCTCAGAGAAATTACATATCTGTGCTTTCAGTTTCAGATCAGTTATAAAGCTATCAAAAGTCTCATTTTGTTGCTGTGTCCGAGAGCGGAAGATGTATCTTTCATACGTCTCATTCTTTTTGGGAGAACAATGTGCATCAAATTTCTGCAGCACATCGTCTAATTTGTCTCTGTTCTCCGCTGGATTAAATACAAATGTATTAAATACGTCTATCACCTGTGGGCCTGCAACTGTAAGCAGCAACGCTATCTTCCTTGCGTCTGGCTTCGTACCAAATCCGATGGCTGCAATGTAGAGTTCGAATTGCTGTTTAAAAGTCTGCCAATTGTAGTCGATTTTTTCTGTGAGTTTCAAACGCTCTGGTGTCTTCAAATTCTCCATGTCGCTTTTCACAATTTTCAGCAGATCTTCACCACCCTGGTACCATGTTATGTTCATTAATAACTAGACATTCTTCTTATGAACACAGCTAGCTTTTGCTAGTTACTTTTATTGAGCACATGTGGACTTGTACAGAATCTTGTAGAGGCTTCCATCTTGACTGCTGCCTTGTGGGTAGCCTAGCCTCATGGGTAATGTAGTCTTAATATAATATATAGCTGGGTAGTGTTGTCTTATACATACAGCTATATACAGCTCTACGGCTCCACCTAGTGTCCACTATAGAATGACATGCTATTGGTCGCTACACGCTCCTTCCGGTCTCAGGCTCCTGCCGCTCGGGACTGCTCCTTTTAACTGCTCCGCTCTCACTGCGCTCCCTCCAGGTCCGCTCCTTCCGGTCTCAGGCTCCTGCTGCTCGGACTGCTCCTTTTAACTGCTCCGCTCTCACTGTGCTCCCTCTAGGTCCGCTCCTTCCGGTCTCAGGCTCCTGCCGCTCAGGACTGCTCCTTTTAACTGCTCCGCTCTCACTGCGCTCCCTCCAGGTCCGCTCCTTCCGGTCTCAGGCTCCTGCTGCTCGGACTGCTCCTTTTAACTGCTCTGCTCTCACTGCGCTCCCTCCAGGCCCGCTCCTTCCAGTCTCAGGCTCCTGCTGCTCAGGACTGCTCCTTTTAACTGCTCCGCTCTCACTCTGCTCCCTCCAGGTCCGCTCCTTCTGGTCTCAGGCTCCTGCCCCTCGGGACTGCTCCTTTTAACTGCTCCGCTCTCACTGCGCTCCCTCCAGGTCCGCTCCTTCCGGTCTCAGGCTCCTGCCGCTCGGACTGCTCCTTTTAACTGCTCCGCTCTCACTGCGCTCCCTCCAGGTCCGCTCCTTCCGGTCTCAGGCTCCTGCCGCTCAGGACTGCTCCTTTTACCTGCTCCGCTCTCACTGTGCTCCCTCCAGGTGCATTCCTCCTGGTCTCAATATTAGAAAGGCTGGCTGTACTCAAAGTAGATAAATCACCAGGAGCGGATGGGAGGATTCCTAGGATGCTGAGAGAATTGAGGGAGGAAATCGCGGAGATACTGGCCACAATATTCCAATCCTCCTTAGATATAGAGGACTGGAGAATTGCAATGCACCATTGTTCAAAAAAGGGTGTAAAGATAAATCCAGCAACTGCAGGCCAGTCAGTTTGAACTTGGTAGTGGGTAAGCTTTTAGAAACAGTAATCAGGGACAAAATTAACAGTCACTTAGACAAGTGTGGATTAATTAAGGAAAGCCAACATGGATTTGTTAAAGGCAAATCATGTTTAACTAACTTGATTGAGTTCTTTGATGAGGTAACAGAGAGGATTGATGAGGTTAATGCGTTGATGTAATGTACATGGATTTCCAAAAGGTGTTCGACAAAGTGCCACATAATAGGCATGCCAGCAAAGGTGAAGCCCATGGAATAAAAGGGACAGTGGCAGCACGGATACAGAATAGACTGAGTGACATGAAACAGAGAGTAGTGGTGAATGGTTATTTTTCAGACTGGAAGGTATACAGTGGCGTTCCCCAGGGGTCAGTTCTAGGACCACTGCTTTTCTTGATATATATTAATGACTTGGACGTGGGTGTACAGGGCATAATTTCAAACTTTGCAGATGACACAAAACTTGGAAGTATTGTGACCAGTGAGGAGGACAGTGATAGACTTCAAGAAGACATAGACAGGCTGGTGAAATGGGCAGACATGTGGCAGATGAAATTTAACACAGAAAAGTGTGAAGTGATACATTTTGGTAGAAAGAATGAGGAGAGGATGTATGAACTAAATGGTACAATCCTGAAGGGAGTGCACGAACAGAGACCTGGGGGTATGTGTGCATAAATCATTGAAGGTGGCAGGGCAGGTTGAGAAAGCAGTTAAAAAGGCTTAAAAGGGGATTGTAGGCTTCATAAATAGAGGTATAGAGTACAAAAGTGTGGAAATTATGTTGAACCTATATAAAACACTGGTTCGGCCCCAACTGGAGAATTGTGTCTAATTCTGGGCACCATGCTTTAGAAGGATGTAAAGGCCTTAGAAAGGGTGCAGAAAAGAAGGTGCAGAGAATGATTCCAGGAATGAGGGACTTCAGTTACATTGATAGACTGGAGAAGCTGGGGTTGTTCTCCTTGGAGCAGAGAAGATTGAGAGGAGATTTGATAGAGGTGTTCAAAATCATGAGGGGTTTGGACAGAGTAGATAGAGGGAAACTGTTCCCAAAGGCAGGAGGGTCGAGAACCAGAGGACACAAATTTAAGGTGATTGGCAAAAGAACCAAAGGCGACGTAAGAAAAAACTTTTTTACGCAGCGAGTGGTTAAGATCTGGAATGCACTGCCTGAAAGGGTGGTGGAGGCAGATTCAATCACGGCTTTCAAAAGGGAGTTGGATAAGTATCTGAAGGAAAGAAATTTGCAGGGCTACAGGGAGGGAGGGGGGGGAGTGGGACTAGCTGAAGTGCTCTTGCAGAGAGCTGGCACGGGCTTGATAGGCCGAATAGCCTTCTTCCGTGCTGTAACCATTCTATGATTCTATGATGTGAGACGAAGGGATCAGTTACGTACAATCAGCGTGTAGTGACATTTTGTGCTTTGCACTCCTGCCTGTATTCCATGGAAATCCACTTTCACTCTTATTGTTGGCAGGAGTTTCTTTCGTAACATTGGCACCCCATCCACCACCTTAAACATTCACTCCCTCCACCACCGGCGTACCGTGGCTGCAGTGTGTACCATCTACAAAATGCACTGCAGCAACTCGCCAAGGCTTCTTTGACAGCACCTCCCAAACCTGTGACCTCTACCACCTGGAAGGACGAGGGCAGCAGGCGCATGGGAACACCATCACCTCCAAGTTCCCCTCCAAGTCACACACCATCCTGACTTGGAAATATATCGCCGATCCGTCATCGTCACTGGGTCAAAATCCTGGAACTCCCTCCCTAACAGCACTGTGGGAGTATCTTCACCACACGGACTGCAGCGGTTGAAGAAGGCAGCTCACCACCACCTTCACAGGGGCAATTAGGGACGGGCAATAAATGCTGGCCTTGCCAGCGATGCCCACATCACATGAATGAATAATAAGAAAAATTACTCAAATACTGTGCAGATTCCAAATCAAAAATCATTAGCGTGTGCCAAGCCCAAGTGTAATAAATTTGCAGCAAGACATAATTGAAAGCATTGCCCAGGTAATGACCCCACAGCCCACTTACTGCAATCAGCAGAATTACTTTCCTGCAAATCAAATACATTCATCCAAGAAAAGTGACATGGTTTGTAAATTTAATACCCGAGGGAGAGGGGTGCGGGGCGGGGGGGGGGGGGGGTTAGGAGTCCAGCGCATTGCTGTGTCAATGTACTGTACCACAGTGACGGGAGACAACTTCAGCCCCATGAATTCTCAGGGGATGATTACCTAATCTCCAACAGAAGGGAAAGTCAGGCAATCTGAGTGCGAGTAAAAGCAGCGGGGCAGTAAATTTGTTTGTTAGATTACTGTTGTTAGTGAGTAAAATGGAAACTGGCCGCCGTGGGCTGTAAAAATGTTATAGCAGGAGAGTCCGCACCAAGATTTAGTTCTTACCTGCATAAAGTTATTAATTCACAATATACGCCGAAGTAAACTGTTAATAAGCATTATATTTAGAGACATTAAGGAGCAGTATTAACGTCAGCAGCTCCTGTAAACAGTGGAAAATTATGAGTCACTTCATCGTAATAAATCATTCTATTTACAGCAGCATGGGTTAAGCTTTACAGATCGCAGCGATAAGTGCCAGCTTAGAAAAGTTTCCCTCGGGTTTTTAAAGTAAGTCTTCCCAGTGCAACATCCTAATAACCAACCGAGCAGATATAATGGAGGGAAGAGATGGAAGGTGTCGTGATGTATGAAATCGGTTCATGTCCTCCTAGCCATAACAGTGACGCCCTGATAAACTCGATTCATATTCTTCGAACTGTAACTGCAGCAAACTCATGAATTTGATTCATGTCTTTTCAACTGTAAGAGTAACATTCTCTGTGCTTTCCCGGCCAGGAATGACTTGCTGACCTGTATTAGCAATGCCGCTCATCATGCTTCCGACATCCTTTATTTTGGCGACCCCCTGCATCTACAAAATAAGACAAAAGAGCTCGAGGAACTCAATGAAGTATTCCAGTTTAAAATTCAGACAAATCATCAAAATAAAATTGTGCCTTAAATCAATTTTCTACTCCGACAATTGAGTAGCATTGCAACTTTTCTTTTTAATAATAGCATTTTTTAAATCGGTAATGCATCGTAAGTTATTGATGTGGCTTCTGCAGTACTCAGGCATTCCAGCAATTTTGAACTTCGACTGGTTTTGGGCACGGATGGTCCTTGCTGGTGACCATTGTGGTATTTATGTCTGAAAATAAAGTTTGGAATTTTGCTATTTGTTTTACAAATCCGTTAACAGCTAATGTGGAGGATTTGAGTTAATATAACATACATCGGCAGAAGATTGTGTCTTCCTTCAGGAGAAACTGTTTCCACTGGCAGGGTGTGTCGGTAATCAGAGGACACAGATTTAAGATAATTGTCAAAAGAACCAGGGAGGGAGACTAGAATTTGTTTTATAGGCAGGGAGTTGTTGTGATCTGGAACACTGCCTGAAAGGCCGGTGGAAGTAGATTCAATAGTAACTTTCAAAAGGCAATTGGATAAATATTTGGAAAAGAAAACATTTGCGGGGCTTTGGGGAAAGAGCGGGGGAGTGGGACGAATTGGATAGATCTTTCAAAGAGCCGGCACAGGCACAATGGGCCGAGTGGCCTCCTCTGTGCTGTAAGATTCTGATTCCATGATTTCGTTGCCTGTGCAAAGGGGAAAACTGTTTATATAAATCGACAGGCTTTACTCCAACAGTTAAGCCAGTCATTTTAAAGAGTTACAAGCGAATTCTAATTGGCTATTTATTTTTCTGGTGGTTCAAAAGCTTTCTGCTGGCAGAAAGTATTGTGTTGTGGTGGATGATTCAGAAGAGATACAGTGTAGTTTTATTTTTCCTTCAAAAAAGGTGAAAGTCCTCCAGAAAGCCTTACACAACTTGGAAGACAACTCGAAAATGTTGAAGATGGTTAGAATCTTTTTAATTTTCTGAGTGAATTTTTTAAAACGCTAATAGAAATTTATAAATGTGAAACTGAGGTTAAAAAATTGCAATGAAAGACATTAGTGGGAGTGATATATACACCTCCAAACAGTAAGGTGGAGGTTGGGGATGGCATTAAAAGGGAAATTAAAGAAGCGTGCAATAAGGGCACAGCAGTCATCATGGGTGACTTTAATCTACATATAGATTGGGCCAACCAAATTAGTAACAATACTGTGGAGGAGGAATTCCTGGAGTGTTTACGGGATGGTTTCCTGGACCAATATGTCAAGGAACCAACCAGAGATCAGGCCATCTTAGACTGGGTATTATGTAACGAGAAAGGATTAATTAGCAATCTTGTTGTACGAGGCCCCTTGGGTCGGAGCGATCATAATATGATCGACTTCTTCATTAAGATGGAGAATGAAGTAGTTGACTCAGAGACAAGGGTCCTCAATTTAAATAAAGGAAACTACGATGGTCTGAGGAGCGAGTTGGGTAGGATTGAGTGGGGAATGGCGCTCAAAGGGTTGACGGTGGATAGGCAATGGCAAACATTCAAAGACCGAATGGATGAGCTACAGAATTTGTTCATCCCAGTTTGCCCTCAAAATAAAACAAAAAAGGTGACTCAACCGTGGCTAACAAGGGAAATTAGGGATAGCATAAGATCCAAGGAGAGGACATATAAATTGGCCAGAAAAAGCAATAATCCTGAGGATTGGGAGCAGCTTAGGATTCAACAAAGGAGGACAAAGGGATTAATTAAGAAAGGGAAAATAGAATATGAGAGTAAGCTAGCATGGAACATTAAAACTGACTGTAAAAGCTTTTATAGATATGTGAAGAGAAAAAGATTAGTGAAGTCAAGCGTAGGTCCCTTACAGTCAGAATCAGGGGAATTTATAATGGGAAACAAGGAAATGGCAGACCAACTAAATACATACTTTGGTTCTGTCTTCACAAAGGAGGACACAAATAACCGCCCAGAGATGCCGGGGAACATAGGGTCTGATAAAAGGGTGGAACTGAAAGAAATCAGTATTTGTAGGAAAATGGTGTTAGGAAAATTGATGGGACTGAAGGCCGATAAATCCCCAGGGCCTGATGGTCTACATCCCAGGGTACTTAAGGAAGTGGCCCTAGAAATAGTAGATGCATTACTGGTCATCTTCCAGAACTCGATAGACTCTGGAACGGTACCCATGGATTGGAGGGTAGCTAATGTTACCCCACTATTCAAAAAAGGTGGTAGAGAAAAAGTGGGGAATTATAGACCGGTAAGCCTGACATCGGTAGTGGGGAAAATGCTAGAGTCTATTATAAAAGATGTAATAGCAGAGCACTTGGAAAGCAGTGACAGGATTGGACAAAGTCAACATGGATTTACAAAAGGTAATTCATGCTTGACTAATCTACTGGAATTTTTTGAGGATGTAACTGGTAAAATAGATAAGGGAGAACCAGTGGATGTGGTGTATTTGGACTTTCAGAAGGCTTTCGATAAGGTCCCACACAAGAGATTAGCATGCAAAATTAAGGCACATGGGATTGGGGGCAAGGTATTGACTTGGATAGAGAACTGGTTGGCGGACAGAAAGCAAAGAGTTGGAATAAACGGGTCATTTTCCGAGTGGCAGGCAGTGACTAGTGGGGTACCGCAAGGATCGGTCCTAGGACCCCAGCTGTTCACAATATATATTAATGATCTGGATGAGGGAATTGGATGTAATATATCCAAATTTGCAGACAACACAAAGCTGGGCGGGAGGGTAAGCTGCGAGGAGGATGTCGGGAAACTCCAGTACGATTTGGACAGGTTGGGTGATTGGGCAGAAACATGGCAGATGCACTATAATGTGGATAAATGTGAGGTTATCCACTTTGGTGGCAAAAACAGGAAGGCAGATTATTATTTGAATGGCAATAGATTGGGAGAAGGGGAAGTGCAAAGAGACCTGGGTGTCCTTGTGCACCAGTCGCTGAAGGTAAGCATGCAGGTGCAGCAGGCGGTTAAGAAGGCAAATGGTATGTTGGCATTCGTAGCAAGAGGGTTCGAGTACAGGAACAAGGATGTCTTGCTACAGTTGTACAGGGCCTTGGTGAGACCGCACCTTGAGTATTGTGTGCAGTTTTGGTCACCTTACCTGAGGAAGGACGTTCTTGCCATGGAGGGAGTGCAGCAAAGATTCACCAGGCTGATACCTGGGATGGCAGGAATGACGTATGAGGAGAGATTGTGTCGATTGGGCTTATACTCACTGGAGTTTAGAAGATTGAGAGGGGATCTCATCAAAACCTATAAAATTCTGTCAGGTCTGGACAGACTAGATGCAGGAAGGATGTTTCTGATGGCCGGGGAGTCCAGAACCAGGGGTCATAGTCTAAGGATAAGGGGTTGTGGTAAACCACTGTTTGTATTCCACTGTGTACATGCCTGGACATGCCTCGGCTGACTCCTCCCACAAGTCTTAGTATAAAGGTGACTGCTCCCCAGCCCCTTTGCATTCTGGACCGGTCGACCACTCGAGTCAGACCTTCATTCTTTTGTTAATAAAAGCCTTTAGTTACTCTCTTAACTCTCAGTCTTTTATGAGTAATTGATAGCGCATCAATTTTATTAACAAAATTTTTATAATGGAGAAGATCCTCACACCAGCATGCCTGGACTTAGATCATCAGGAGGCGGACTCATCCACCAAGTTTACTCACTGGCTTAAGTGTTTCGAAAAATTCCTGACCGCCTCCGCAGCAATCAAATCGGACGAGGACGAACTGGATGTCCTGACCTCCAAAGTGAACCACCGAGTGTACTCGGTCATCCAAGACGCGACCTCGTACGTGGATGCTATCAAGCTCCTCAAGGACCAGTACACGCGCCCAGTGAACGAAGTGTACGCCAGGCACCTTCTGGGGAGTCATAAACAACAACCTGGGGAATCGACCGTGGAATACCTTCAGGCGCTGTCTGTGCTTGGCCGGGCCTGTGGTTGTAAGGATGTAAAGGCCGTCGTGTACACAGAGGAACTTATCCGGGACGCTTTTGTAGCGGGCCACAGATCCAATTACACCCGACAGCGACTGCTGGAGCAGAGTGACCTCGACCTCAACAAGGCCTCTGAACTCGCACTATCATTGGATGCAGCCTACCGGGGCATGGATGCCTACTCCTCTGCACCGTGGACGCCACGGGGAATGACAGCCTGGGACACGGTAGGACCGCCTCATAGCGCCGTGCCACCCCAGCCACACCCCAGCAACGGCCCAACTACCGCAGCAGTGTCCCAAGGCCAGACAGCAGTGCCCCAAGGCCAGAAATGCTACTTCTGTGGCCAGGCAAAACACCCCAGAGCGCGCTGCCCGGCGAAAAACGCGATCTGCTCGGGCTGCGGGAACAAGGGACACTACGCTAGTGTCTGCAGGGCCAAAGCCACCCCGAACCCCAGCAGCGCCGCATGTGGGCCATGCGGGCCGCCATCTTGGGCCTCCCCGGCCATGTGCGAACCACCAGTACAGCAGCCATTTTGGACGCCTCCAGCCACATGGGGATCATGGACGCCGCCATCTTGGACGACAGCCGGAACGCAGCAGGCCCCCAACACCGCCTCATCTGATACCCGCAGCGACACACCGACCCCTACGCTGGCATCCGTTACACTGGACCAAGCGAGACCGCACCAGCTGGCCAGTTCCACAATGGACATTAAGGTAAATGGTCACGATACAATCTGCCTTTTTGACTCTGGGAGCACGGAGAGCTTCATCCACCCCGACACGGTGCGGCGCTGCTCTCCCCCAGTCCTGCCTGCGCACCAGCGGATTTCTATGGCCTCCGAGTCCCAGTCGGCGGACATCGGCGGCTACTGCGTGGTGACACTCGTAGTAGACAGGACTGTGTACGATCATTTTAAACTTCTGGTCCTGCCCGACCTCTGCGCTGCCGTCCTGCTGGGGTTAGATTTTCAGTGCCACCTTAAAAGTGTTACGATGGCGTATGGTGGACCCCTACCCCCACTCACAGTCCGCAGCCAGCAGCTTCCAAATTGCCCGCCGCGCACCAGGTGCAACCTCTCCACACTCAGAGTCACCCCCCCCCCCACTGTTTGCTAACCTCACCCCCAACTGTAAGCCCATCGCCACAAAGAGCAGGCGATACAGTGCCGGGGACAGGGTTTTCATTAAAACCGAAGTGGAGCGGCTCCTGAAGGAAGGGATTATTGAGGGCAGCACCAGCCCCTGGCGAGCCCAGGTTGTGGTCGTTAAGACCGGCGAGAAGCAGCGCCTGGTCATCGACTACAGCCAGACAATAAATCGCTACACCCTGCTGGACGCCTGCCCACTCCCCCGCATAGCTGATATGGTCAACCAGATCGCGCAGTACTGCGTCTTCTCGACCATTGACCTGAAATCAGCGTACCACCAGCTCCCTATCCGCCCTGAGGACCGCCAGTATACTGCCTTTGAGGCAAACAGCCGCCTCTATCACTTCCTTAGGGTTCCCTTTGGCGTCACCAACGGGGTCTCCGTCTTCCAAAGGGAGATGGACGGGATGGTAGATCAAAATGCGTTGCAGGCCACTTTCCCATATCTGGACAATGTGACCATCTGCGGCCGTGACTTGCAGGACCATGACGCAAACCTCGAAAAATTCCTCCGCACCGCCCAACTCCTGAACCTGACATATAACAAGGAGAAGTGCATATTCCGCACAACCCGCCTCGCCATCCTTGGCTGTGTTGTGGAACACGGAGTCATCGGCCCCGACCCCGACCGGATGCGTCCCCTTATGGAACTCCCACTGCCCCACTGCCTCAAGGCCCTGAAGAGGTGCCTAGGGTTTTTCTCCTATTACGCCCAGTGGGTCCCCTACTATGCGGACAAGGCCCGTCCGCTGATCAAGTCCACCTCTTTTCCCTTGACGGCAGAGGCCCGCTTAGCCTTCCACCGTATCAAGGAGGACATTGCCAAAGCCACCATGCACGCAGTGGACGAATCCATCCCCTTCCAGGTGGAAAGCGACGCGTCCGACTTTGCCCTGGCCGCTACCCTCAATCAGGCGGGGAGACCCGTGGCCTTCTTTTCACGAACCCTCCAAGGCCCGGAGACCAGACACTCCGCTGTTGAGAAGGAGGCCCAGGCGATTGTGGAGGCTGTGTGTCATTGGAGGCACTACCTGGCCGGAAAACGATTTACCCTGCTCACTGACCAGCGTTCAGTTGCTTTCATGTTCAACAACAAGCAGAGGGGCAAAATCAAAAATGACAAGATCTTGAGGTGGAGAATCGAACTTTCCACCTACAATTACGAGATCTTGTACCGGCCCGGGAAGCTCAACGAACCCCCGGATGCGCTATCGCGTGGCACCTGCGCCAGCGCGCAGATCGATAGACTGCGGGCCCTCCACAATGACCTCTGCCACCCGGGGGTCACCAGGTTCTTCCACTTCATCAAGGCCCGCAACCTGCCTTACTCCATTGAGGAGGTCAGGACCATGACCAGGAACTGCCAAGTCTGCGCTGAGTGCAAACCGCACTTTTATAGACCAGACAGGGCCCACCTGATAAAAGCCACTCGCCCCTTCGAGCGCCTGAGCGTTGATTTTAAAGGGCCTCTCCCCTCCTCCGACCGCAATGTGTACTTCCTCAATATTATTGATGAGTACTCCCGTTTCCCATTCGCCATCCCCTGCCCGGACATGACCAGTGCCACGGTCATTAAATGTCTGAACGACCTCTTCACCCTGTTCGGTTTCCCCAGCTATATCCATAGCGACCGGGGCTCATCGTTTATGAGCGACGAACTCCGTCAGTACCTGCTAACTAGGGGTATTGCCACAAGCAGGACCACCAGTTACAACCCCCGGGGGAACGGACAGGTGGAAAGAGAAAATGCGACAGTTTGGAAGGCCGCCCTGCTAGCCTTAAAGTCTAGGGGCCTTCCAACCTCCCGCTGGCAGGATGTGCTCCCCGATGTGCTCCACTCTATTCGGTCACTGCTCTGCACTGCCACTAACGCCACCCCTCATGAGAAAATGTTTGTCTTCCCAAGGAAGTCCACATCGGGGACATCGCTACCGCCATGGCTGACGTCCCCAGGGCCGGTCCTACTGAGAAGGCACGTGAGGACCCATAAGACGGACCCCCTGGTCGAGAGGGTCGACCTCCTCCACGCCAACCCCCAGTATGCTGACATTGCATACCCGGACGGGCGGGAGGACACAGTCTCCATAAGAGACCTTGCACCCTCGGGGGCCGCAGTAACCCACTACTCACTACCCCCCCCGCCACGATCCGATATCCAGCCCCAGCAGACGGCAGGCCTGGGCCCAGCAACCCGCTCGACATCTACGAGGACGACACGCCTGTGCCACAGCCTACGCGGGACTCGACGCCGGAAGCTCCACTACCCCTGCCGTCGCCACGCCGATCACAGCGGCAGACAAGACCTCCGGAGAGACTCCAATACACTAACTTTTAATGCACTTCACCCCGCCGGACTCAATTTTAAACAAGGGGTGAATGTGGTAAACCACTGTTTGTATTCCACTGTGTACATGCCTGGACATGCCTCGGCTGACTCCTCCCACAAGTCCTAGTATAAAGGTGACTGCTCCCCAGCCCCTTTGTATTCTGGACCGGTCGACCACTCGAGGTAGACCTTCATTCTTTTGTTAATAAAAGCCTTTAGTTACTCTCTTAACTCTCAGTCTTTTATGAGTAATTGATAGCGCATCGGGGTAAGCCATTTAGGACTGAAATGAGGAGGAATTTCTTCACCCAGAGAGTGGTGAACCTGTGGAATTCTCTGCCACAGAGGGCGGTGGAGGCTAGTTCTTTAAATATATTCAAGAAAGAGTTGGATATATTTCTTGAGGCTAAAGGGATCAAGGGATATGGGGAGAAGGCAGGGACAGGGTACTGAATTTGGATGATCAGCCATGATCACATTGAATGGCGGAGCAGGCTCGAAGGGCCGAATGGCCTACTCCTGCTCCTATCTTCTATGTTTCTATGCTTCTATGTTTCCTAGGTGCCTCAGGGTTAGCATGAGGAAATGTGGCCAGGAGTTCCACCACTAAGCACCCAGCAACCACAGGTGGAAAGTATGCATGTGCGCAGATGTCAGATGAGAGCAAGACAATGTTTGCCTCATAAGTCCCGGCAAACAAAAATCCTGCCAAGACCCACTGTCAAGGCTCACACGTGAATAATGGCGTCTTGGGTGAAGTACTTGAGGATAGGTAGAACCATGCAACTGCCCCAATGAAGAGTTGATGACTTCAGAAAAGTGTGTGTGTGTGTGTGTGTGTGGCGGGGGGGGGGGGAGAGGGGGGTGTGGACAGAGGAAAATTGGTAAGAAAAAGTGCAATGATTACTTACACAAAGCATTGCCCATAGCCTAGACAGCTGAAAATAATGCCAAATTCTTTAGTGCAGTTGTACATACACATCCCCCAACTAAATGTAAAAACACAGACCTGTATTGTGTACATGCACACTGTTTTGCATAAGATCTATTGCAGGTATACAGGTGTGAACTTAACATGATACCTCATGACTCTGTTAGTAATTGCACTGCCCTTAGGGGAACTGTACCACAAAAACTAGGAAGTCCTCAGACTCGTTCCGAAGTTTGTGATGTATAAGCAGCCTCAACTATGGTGGACGTTGGCATTTGAAAGATTAGCACATCCGGGCTAGCGAGGGGGAAAGAGAAATCAGGCAAGTTTTCACTCTTCACCTTTATCCAGTAATTTCTGCTGGAATGTGCATGACTGCGACGGCAGGATCAGGCTCAGGCTAAGAAACCTCCACGGTTCAATAGCCTGCCGATACTCACTGTCTAGACTCAGGTGAAGAAAGACCACTTGGGTGAAGAACCAGAGGGCAGCCAATTGCCTGGAATGATATCCCAGCATTCAGCAGAGGAGGGGAGAATCTGGAGGGACACTGAAATGTTGCCACTCAATGCAACTTAAGTATGACCATGAATCACAAGATCATGAGATAATAATGGATGAGGAAGGCCATTTGAACCATTTGGTTCACCATCCAGAGAGATCCTACTGTTCCCCACCTCTTGTAGCATCTAATTGTTTCTTGAATGATTCCAGGGTTTTTTCCTCCATTACTCTATCTGGAAGTTTTTCCCACATGTTGAACATTCTTTGTGTGAAGAAGAATTTCCAGATATCTGTCCTAAAAGTACCCTTCTCTAATAATCCAGGTTAAGCTTTTCTATACCCTTAACACTCTTATATCGAATGCCAACCTTGGCTCAGTGGTAGCACTCTCTCCTCTGAGTTACAAGGTTGTGGGTTCAAATTCCGCTTCAGACACTTAAGCATAATCTAGGCTGACATTTCAGTGCAGTACTGAGGAAGTGCAGTACTATTAGAGGTGCTGGGCTAGAAATTCATTATAGCTCAGGAATGGGCGGTATCAGTAGAAAAGTTGGAGAATCAGCGCCAGGTGCTAATGCTTTAGACTGCACGCAAAATTCGTGCTCACTGCTCAAAGAAATGATTGGAGTCCTAATTCAAGTCTTAAAACTCAAGCTCATTGGCATTACACTCAAAGGGTGGACCAATATCGGGTGCAGTCTAATCGCAACTCATCATTGCCACAGGCATTTTTCAGTACTTAAAGGGGAGGTTAATTGATGCTGCAGAACCTCATTCTCAGCATTGCTAGCTGTGCAGCTACCTCAGCAAGCAGAAGCAGGGCAAGGAGAAGGAGCCAGAGGACTGAAGCAGCTGTACTCGTGGCAGATTCACGCCCCAGGGAGAGAGCCCACAGATTCTGCGATCAAGCATTGGAGACATTGGTGTTCACTGTGGAGAGACGGAGGGTGGTGCTATACTCGACAAGTAGCAGGAGGCCCTCGCCGCAAGATTTCCAAACCATGTGGAGGAGGTAGCGCAGCACGTCTCGGGCAGCACCATGGTCCCCAAGACCCACACACAGTGCAGGAAGAAATTTAATGACCTCACTCAGGTGGTCAAGGTGAGTGAATGCTTCAACAAATGCTACACACAACCATCTGTTCCACAATCTTCACACGTTGCCCAAAGCACCACACCCCAAGCACTCACCCACCAACAATCTCTACCTACCAACCCTCACTCCCACATCTCACATCTTGCACATAATGACAGCTATTCAACTATGGCAGGCACATCACCCAAACACATTGCTCCACACTCACTCACACACATTCCTTTCTCTTGCAGGTAAAGGTGGCTCACGACAGGAGGGAGCAGGTGTGCACAGGCGGGGGCACCCAACCACTGTCTGCACTGGAGAATAGAGTGCTGCAGATTATTGTGTGCCAGGTGGTGGGAGCCGTGGCCACCGGCGACGTTGGCCCCCTTGGGGACAACAACGATATGTTCATCCCTACTCCTTCTTCTCACATCCCACTTCCCCCTCATTCCACAAGTGTTTCGTAGTTTCCAGCTAATCATGCTGTATGCATGCATTTCACCCTTCCTGCCCCCCTCCCCTCACATTAACCCAACTCTTGTGCCTTTCTGCTGTCAGATAATCAGCAAGCACCTAAGGGCACCGTAGAGAGCGAGGCGGGAGAAGAGGAGGAGGAAGAACACACCGCATCACTGCATGTCTCACCCGCAGGCACCAGCTCAGATACTGGGCACTACACGTTATTTAGAGGCTAGTATAGTAGCAGAATCTGCACAGGGTGAGGCACCAGGGATCAGTGGGCTGCAGCAAGGCCAGGGGGAAAGGATAACTCGGGGGCCAGCTCCCCGGAGGGCGAGTTCGTGCATGAGTTCTGCTACACAGGACTCAGATGAGGACCTCGATGGGGAGGCGTTTATAAGAAGGGTGATGGACATGCACACAGAGCTGATAGGTGCAATGGCAAGGGTGCCTGAGAGCCTCTCAGTAATGGTAAGGCGCGTGCAGGAGTCCACCTTCAACATTGCACAAGGCTCTGCGCATATCATAGAGCCCATCATTTCCAGTCTGCAAAGGATGATCGACTCCCAGAGAGACCGTGGCGACCCAGACCTGATACCGCGTGTGATGGGTGATCTGGCAGCATCCATTGTAGCACAAGCGGAAGTGATGCAACGTCTTAGTGCTGTAATGCAGTCTATGCTTGGTGGCATCTAATCTCAGACTGCTCTCATGCAGTCTCAACTTGATGCCATGCAAGTTCTGACTGCTGCCATCGTTGCTGGTTCTACCACCATCGACCGGGGCTTTCACGGTGTTGCAACAGGCAAGCAGTCTGTGCTGCAACAGATTGCTAGGGATGCTGAGGTGCTGCCCTGGGGGAGTGGCAGTGGGTCAGTAGATCAGGAACCTGCTCCCACCACTGCCACTCCGCCATTGCCCTTGCCGCTGCCTGTCATCCAGCCAGCCCAGACTGCTGCCGCCCATGCTGAGGTGGTGCAGTCTACAGCTGGGCCTTCCAGGTCCAGAGTTGGTCGAGGGCGTCCTGCAAGGCCATCTGAAGTTTCCCACACGGACACTCAGCAGCCTTCCACCAGCCCTGCTGCAGCCACAGGGCCAACACTTTTTAGGAGCACTGGAGTAGGGAAAGGCACAGTAACGAGAGGCACTAAGGGATTGCACAAGGGTGAATAGTCAATAATTTTGTTGTAAATATGTGTTCACTGATTTTTGATAAATGTATTCATTCAGTTTGGATTCTTTTGTGGTGTCTCATTTCAGCTTTGCGCTGTAATATGGCCTGCGACAGGGGTCTGGGGTTTGATTCATTGAAACTGCAGTCTGATGAGGCGATCGTTGATCGCCCTTCCGGAAGGCTGATTGAGTGGCTGCCTCCTCCCACGCTCCTGTTCCTCGTCCTCCTCCTTGTTCTCCTCATCTTCGTCTTCCTCCTCATCCTCCTCCTCTTCCTCTTCCTCCTCCTGAGGTGGTCCCGCAATCCTTGGTGGCAAAGGCTGGGCCCTCATGATGGCCAAATTGTGGAGCATGCAGCAGACCACCACGAAATGGGACACTCGCACAGCTGAGTACTGGAGGGCTCCTCTCAAGTGGTCAAGGCAGCGGAACCATTGTTTCAGCAGGCCGATGGTCTGCTCGATGATGTTCCTGGTGACAACATAGCTCTCATTATATGAGTGCTGGGCAGGAGTGTTGGGGTTGTGGAGGGGAGTCATGAGCCAGGTGGAGAGCGGATAGCCCTTGTTTCTGAGCAGCCAGCCGCGAGCTTGACGTGATGGCTGGAAGAGTGCTGGCACACTGGTCTGGCGCAGGATGAAGGCATTGTGGCTGCTGCCAGGATAACAGCATTGACATTGAGGATTCGCTGTCTGTGTTCACACTGCACATTAAGTGAATGTTAGCCTTAGCGGTTACAGGAGATCTCAGGATTGTTATGCGGTGCCTGCAAAGTCACGTGGGTGCAGTCAATGGCGTCCTGCACCATGGGGAATCCCGTTATCCTGGCAAAGCCACATGCACATTCATCCTGCTTCTCTCTGGTGATGGGGAAGGAAATATAGTCCTTTCTCCTACTGTAGAGAGCCTCTGTGACCTCCTGGATGCAGCGATGGATGGCGTACTGTGAGATGTTAGCTTTGTCTCCTGTTGCAGACTGGAAGGATCCACTGGCGAAGAAATTGAGGGTGACGGTGACCTTGACTGCCACTGAGAGAGCAGTGGTCACCCTGATCTTTGGTTAGAGGTCTGGTTGCAGGAGGTGGCAGAGTTCTGTGACCACCTCCTTGGTGAAATAGAGCCTTCTAATACACTGCTCCTCACTTAATTGGAGGTAGGAGAAGTGCTCTCAGAATATCCTTGGAGGGTAAGGCCTCGGTTGAGAGCCCTGATGGCCCTCCTCCTCCCTTTGGCCACATGTTCCAATCTTTCTCACTGCCTCTGCTCCCTCCACCGTAGATCCTGGAGGGTGAGGTCAACTGCCAGAACAGCCCCCCATTAATGTAACCAAGTGTAGCAGTTTGATTTTTTTAAGAATAAATGTAGCTACTTTTTAGTTGCCACAACACTCCTCATAGAAAATAACCTTGAAATTACTGAATGAAACTGTTGGACTATGTGAAACTGACAAGAAACCACTGAAACTCTACTAACCTGACAGCTGTGAGTCATTACTGATCATCCCTTTAAATAACATCCCTGGAGCTGGCTTCCTGCTGCTTCATGCCAGCTCTCCCTGTTGCTGTTTACGCCAGGCACTAAGGTAGGTGGTGGCAATCAATTTTGCACATCGGGAACTCAGCAAGCATTGTACACTCACTGATGTCATGATCCACCTGGCGTTGAGGCTCCCGGCGATAACTGTTATCGGCAGCGCTACGGGGAGGGGGTGGGGGCAGGATTTGCCTCACCCCGGCGCTAATGGGAGGTACTAAGGGGACAAACTTTTCCCCTGCTGTCTTTTGGATGCGACGTTAAATTGAGGTTTTGTTTGCCCTCTCAGGTGGATGTAAAATATCCCATGACACTATTTGAAGAAGAGCAGGGGAGTTATCCCTCAACCAACATCACTAAAACCGATTATTTGGTCATTTATCTAATTGCTGTATATGGGACCTGGCTGTTTACAAATTGGCTGCCACATTTCCCCACAACTATACAAAGCCCTGGTTAGACCCCCTGTTGAGCTCTGAGCCAACCAGCATCGCATTTAACGCTGAGCTCAGTGCTGCAATCATGGTAATGAGCAGGCAGCATGAATTTCACATACTGCCTGCACTACTTTCATCGGGCACGGGCAGATTGTGCATCGCGATCTCTGCGCCCGTTTTTGGGCCTTATCAAATTTTGCCCCCCCCCCCTCCAAAGTTTCTCCAGTCTTTTCTCATAACTCAGCCTCATAGTTCTTCTTTGCATTGTCTCCAGCACTTGAATGTTCCTCTTCTTTCTTGGCAACCAGAACTGGATATAGTATTCAGGGTGGAATCTGGCTAGAGCACTATAAAGTTAGATCATGACCTCCTCTGACCTATATTCTACTGTTTTGGCTATGGGTAGCTCAACATCTTATTGGCTTTGTGGATTGATGCTCTGCATTGGTTGGATATGTTTAGAATCGATCTACTATGACTCCTAGGTCTCTTTTAGCTTTATCCTTAGCTATTTAGACACCATTCATGGAGCATACATATCATCTATTTTTTCTTTCTATGTGTAGCACTTTATACCTATTTGCATTAAATTTCTTTAACCAGTTGTTCTGCCCATTTACTTTGTCCAATTTATTCTGTAATTTCTAAGCTGCGTCTTCCAATTTCATTGCCTCTCCTACTTTGATAGCATCTGCAAATTTGACCACTTTGCACTAAGTTTCTGAATCCAGGTCATTTATGTAAATTACAAACAGTATTGTTTACAGCATTGAACCCTGAGGGACCCCACTCAATACACAGGAACAGGAGTAGGAGATTCAGCCCCTTGAGCCTGTACCGCCATTCAATTATATCATGGCTGATCAATATCTTAATTCCATCTACCCGAGAAATACCATCAATTTCTCAAAGAAGTCGAGGAAGTTGGTCAAGCAGCATCTTTATCTTCTGAATTAATGTTGACCGCTTTTAACCCTTGTTAAAGTTTGGGTTTTCCTTAACATTCTTATTTTGTGCTCAGGGCAACAAGGCAACTTCAATAAGCAAAGTCTTCAATGAACCAAAATCTGCACTCTTATCCTTGCCCTGAACACGCCACAGAATTAACAATTAGCCCCCAATTGTGGTATAGATCACTGAAGATCTTGCCTCCTTTGAAAAGTGGAAGCTACCATGCTATCAAACCAATGCATACAGGCTAAAATTAATAGATTTATTTACAACTATAATAATACACTAAAAGCATTGGGACACAGAAAGGTACAGGCAGAAAATACTTATTAAGATTGGGCTAAAATGCTGTTTTTAATGTATTTGTTCCACAGCTTGATAATGAACAGGACTTTCAGATGAAATAATCTTTCAGGATGTTGGTGCTATGAATTTCCATCCTGAGTCATCCTCGATTCATAACACAATGGTAGATGATGCTACATATCATGTTAGCATGTTTACACCTCATCCAGCTCTCACATATCTGTGAATGCTTTCACCAGATATAATTCAAGGAGCACCTGCTACAAGGATCGTAGATCGATTTACAGAACAAGCAACCTGGGCCTGGCGCCCACAAACAATTGGTCTTCAGGCCTCCATCTTGCAACCGGGTAAGGAAATATTGTTTCCATTTTAACTCTAGCGATTTTGGAATGCTGTGAAATCAAATTCAGTAAAGTCTTTATCACAGGATGACATCTCTGCTTCCATCACATACCTTTTGCTATTTTTACTTAAATTGGTCCAGAGGCTTTCCATTCATTTACTGCTTGCAAAGGAATACCAAAAATGTTAATCAGGATCTAAAAGTTAAACCAACCTTTATACAGGAAACTTTTTTTTATCCGGCACGGACGGGACCGACGTGGTGCCGGTTCAACAAAAATTCCAGATAACCGAAAGCTATAGTAAAAGATACGGAGCTGAGAGCTCCGTATAAAGCAACAAACACTGTTGCTTAGCAACAGGTTCAAAACAATGGCCACAAGTTGCAAGCGTCTCTGTAGCTTAGCAACAGCTGCAGCTACACCCTTGCACAGCAACACATGGATGAAGGCAAGTAATAAAAGTTACCTGAACCTACTCCTGAATTTTGCCGGTTAACCGACATTTCCGGTTATTTAGGTGCCGGTTAATCAAAAGTTTCCAAATAAGTATTGTAGCTTAAGCCACATTATGTATAGTGGACTATATGTATTTGACTATATGTTTATTTATGTTCTTAAAAAATGACTTGCCAAAAAATGGTTTTTATTTTTTACTGATGTTACTAGTTGCAGTTTAAATAATTTACTACCTTTACAAAAAGTATGCATCAAATAGTCACCAGGAATTTACATCTACATGATCTCTTCTAAGTGTAACTGATTATATTCTCATGAATTATAAATAACTTCATGACTTCACATCACAAACCTGATTCTATTCTGTAACCCATCATCAACACCAAGTTACTGCAGAAATTGCAAGGCATCACTACTTGAAAACCTTTTGGTTACATAGGAACATAGAAACAGGAGTAGACCATTCAGCCCTTCGAGCCTGCTCCACCATTCAATGAGATCATGGCTGATCTGCGACCTAACTCCATATACCCGCCTTTGGCCCATATCCCTTAATACCTTTGGTTAACAGAAAGCTATCAATCTCTGATTTAAAATTAACAAATGATCTAGCATCAATTGCCATTTGCGGAAGAGAGTTCCAAACTCCTACCCCACTTAGTGTGTAGAAGTGTTTCCTAATTTCACTCCTGAAATGTCTGGCTCTAATTTTTAAACTGTGCCCCCTAGTCCTAGAATCCCCAACCAGTGGAAATAGTTTCTCTCTATCTACCCTATCTGTTCCCCTTAATGTCTTGAAAACTTCGATCAGATCACCCTTAACCTTCTAAATTCTAGGGAATACAACCCTAATTTGTGTAATCTCTCCTCCTAACTTAACCCTTGAAGTTCGGGTACCAATCTGGCAAACCTACGTTGCACTCCCTCCAGTTCTTGTCCCTATTTTGTCTCCTTTTAATGCCATTCCTCCTCTTATTCCACCATTTATACAAAAATTTCTTCCAACATATTTTTCTTAGGGCTGAAGTCTCTAATATCTAAAATAAGGGTTAAAAACCTGCCCCATTCCCGCTGGCATGGTGGGGGGGGGTTAGGTTAAAGTCGGGGTTTATGAGATTGATCCCTGACATCAGAGGACAAACTTATGAGGAAAGAATGGAACAATGTGAGCTTTTTGGCCTTGAAAGGAGATGACTCAAAGTGGCCTTAAGAGGTATGTAAGATAGTAAATGGTACATAAATTATAAATCCTGAACACTACTTGAAACTAAACCATGACAGGGAGACAAATGAACACAGGTTCAAACTAATAAAGGCAAAGTTAGGAGCTAAGAAAGTTCTTCACATAGAGAGTCACCAATATATGAAATGGATTTCTAGGTAGGGTAGTGGGGGCCAACACCCTAGAATCATATAAGGAACATTTGCACATGGTGATGAGGAGCCTTTTGGGATTTATTGCCTAAGATGGGATGAATGGCCTTGCTCAGCTGTATCTACCTTGTGACCTTGCAAGCAGCTTTGCTATTCTCTTATGAGTATGACCTCAATGCTGGTGGTCTTGATGTGCTCGAGGATCTCATCACTCAATGTATAAGATGAACCTCAGCTGTTGGAGTTGGAACTTGTTAAGCTGCCAGATTTGATGGTGTTACTACATCCAGGAATCGCATCTATATAAAATGGTGGTAATGACAATAACCCTGTAAACTTACAGCTTTGTTGTGAGCAGGTTTTGGACACACTTTTTCAGTTTTCCTAACACAGAGCTGTTTTTTTCTGATACAAGACAACACTTCATCTATTACTGCATCGTTTGACAATATACTATGCAGGTAAGTAAACTGTTGACAATATTTAGATCAGTATTGTGAATGGCGATGGATGATGTTGGTGCATTGCTTCCCTGGGGTTGGCTGATATCAAACAAAATCTCTAATTTCTTCAGAGTTATGATAAGGCTGTATGAGCTGGTATGGATGGTGATGAGCTGAAAATCCTCCTGAGCATACAAATCTAGAGTGTAGTCATCTGCAAACAAAAGTGCACGTGAACTCCTCTATGATCTTTGTCAAGGTTCACATCTACTGAAGTTGAAGAGTTACTTAGCTGTGCAGGAGCATATGCGAGCACTTACACCACAATCCCTTCTTGCATCATTTAGAATAGCTGAAAAGAAGAGCCCAAAGGGACCAGATTAAAGCAAACACCCTTGTTTCCTACATTACAACCATGACAACACTTCAGAAAGTACTTCATTGGTTGTAAAGTGCTTTGGGACATCCTGAGGTTGTGAAAGGCGCTGTATATATGTAAGTCTTTCTTTGTTTGATGCTGTTGTTTGATGGCAAAGGGCTCAAACAGCAGTCTATCACCACTCACTCTATCAAGTATTCCATCATGGAACTGGTTCAGACTATGAACAGAAGTGTCTTTGGGTACCCAAACCTCGACAGCAGTATTTGCAGAACCATTCAACTGATTGTGTCATAAGCTTTGGCCAAGTTAATGAAGATTGTGTAGAGGTCTTTGTGCTGCTCCAGATCTTTCTCTTCAATCTCTTCCTATCCTTATAAATAAATCATATAATTATATCATGCAAATACTGAAGATACACCATGGTAGTGGGGAAGATTTTAGAAATGATAATCTGGGACAAACAGACTCTTGGACAAGTGTGGATTAATTAAGGAAAGCCAGCATGGATTTGTTAAAGACAAATCGTGTTTAACTAACTTGATTGAGTTTTTTGATGAGGTAACAGAGAGGGTTGATGAGGGCAATGTGCTTGATATGGTGTACATGGACTTCCAAATGGCTTTTGATAAAGTGCCACATAATAGGCTTGCCAGCAACGTTGAAACCCATTGAATAAAAGGGACAGTGTACGCATGGATACGAAATTGGCTCAGTGACAGGAAACAGAGAGTAGTGGTGAACGGTTGTTTTTCAGACTGGAGGAAGGTACACAGTGGTGTTCCCCAGGTGTCAGTACTAGGACCACTGCTTTCCTTGATATATATTAATGACTTGGACTTAGGTGTACACGGCATAATTTTAAAATCTGCAGATGACACAAAGCTTGGAAGTATAATGAACAGTGAGGAGGATAGTGATAGAATTCAAGAGGACATAGACAGGCTGGTGGAATGTGTGAAGTGATACATTTTGGAAGGAAGAATGAGGAGAGGCAATATAAACTAAACAGTACAATTCTAAAAGGGATGCATGAACCGAGAGACCTGGGGGTATATGTGCACAAATCATTGAAAGTGGCAGGGCAGGTTAAAGAAGCACACGGGATCCTGTTCTTCATAAATAGAGGCATAGGGCTGGATTTTCATTGAGGAGTCGGGTAGGAGGCGGGGCTACAACTTTTGGGGTTATAGTCCCGCCTCCATCGAGTTCTAGCCAACCCATGTGATTTTGACTTGATTGACCTTGTTGAGCCCGCCCAGTGGGCTCAGCAGGCCAATTAAGGGCCACCCAGCAACAGGTGATTGAAATTTCATCTGTCAAGACCTTTTGACAGATGAAATATCAGCATTTCACAGCTGTTTGAAGCTGTCAAACACTGACAATCTGTACCCTAAGTTAATTCCTTCCTCTCAGGCTGATTTAGAGGTCTCCCCGGAACAGAAAGCTGAATGCTGCAATTTTTGATGGATCGCAGCCATTCTGCTTTCTGTGCCGCTGAGATGAGGGACTCCCGAGACCTGAAGGAAGGAAGGCTGTAAAGGTAAGTAAAGGTTAGTAGTACTTCTTCAAACACTTTACATACACCAAACACACTTACCTTTGCACTCATGCACCCATCACTCACCTGAACACTGGACATCTCGACCCCTCCAAGCCCTTCATCCCAACGGTCCGCCTCCTCTAACTTGGCGTGGTTTGGAGCCGTCGGGAATCCCACACTTCAACATTAAAAATAGGGATTAGGCTAAAAACTGCCTGTTAACTACCTGTTAACAGGCAGTTAATTTGCACTAATCCCCTTCCCACCTCGGGGAGGCGGGTCCCAGTGCGGGGCAGGTACCCGCCTCCTTTGAAACTGGCATGGAGGCGGGTTGGGTGCAGGATGGGTTCGGGACCCCCGATTTCGGGATTTTAACCCCCCACACGCCTCCAATCCTGCCTCCACAGCCCAATGAAAATCCTGCCCATAGAGTACAAAAGCAAGGAAGTTAGGATGAACCTCTATAAAACACTGGTTCGGCCTCAACTGGAGTACTGTGACCAATTCTGGGCACCGCACTTTAGGAAGGATGTGAAGTGCCTTAGAGAGGGTGCAGAAAAGATTTACAAGAATGGTTCCAGGGATGAGGGACTTTAGTTACGTGGAGAAGCTGGAGTTGTTCTCCTTAGTGCGGAGAAGGTTGAGAGGAGATTTGATAGAGGTGTTCAAAATCATGAGGGGTCGAGACAGAGTAGATAGAGAGAAACTGTTCCCATTGGCAGAAGGGTCGAGAACCAGAGGACGCAGATTTAAGGTGATTGACAAAAGGCGACATGAGGAAAAACTTTTTTACACAGCGAGTGGTTAGGTTTTGAAATACACTGCCTGAAAGGGTGGTGGAGGCAGATTCAATCATGGCTTTCAAAAGGGATTTGGATAAGTATCCGAATGAAAAAAAATAGCAGGGCCAAGGGGAATGGGCAGGGGAGTGGGACTAGCTGAAGTGCTCTTGCAGAGAGCTGGCACAGACTCGATGGGCCAAATGGCCTCCTTCTGTGCTGTACTATTCTATGATTCTATGATTCTATGAAGGCTAAAAGAAAATTTAAGTTGTAAATAACTGAGAACAAGAGGCTTTAGGGAGGGAAGAATAAAAAGAGTTATTTGCATCTTAAGCTAGTTGTCTAAAATGGCAGATACAGGAAACTTTGTGATATCCGGCACCGACGGGACCGGCGTGTTGCCGATCTATCAAAACTGCCGGACATACAAAGTTAATGTTGAAGCATACGGAGGTTTTCATCTCTGTATCTGACAACAAACACTGTTGCTTAGCAACAGCTTCTAAAGAGTCGGCTGCAGCTGCAAGCATCTCTAGCTGAAGCTGTTGCTATAGCTACAGACCTTGCAGTGCCTGACTGGGGAAAAAAAAAGAATGAGAACTAAAAAAACTTATAGAAAACGGCTCCTGATTTTTGCCGTTAGATCGAGTATTCCGGACATACCACCTCCGGATAAACCAAAGTTTCCTGTAAATAGCATAACAAAAATATCTATGATACCTTTATCATTCAATATCAGTAATGTGTATTTTTTAACCTTGAATTAGTCATTGGTTTAGTAACATTGTTATATTACAGCAATGGGCAAACCATTGTTGCGTTTAGGCTGCTTGGAGATTGTGATAAGTATCAGAAACCAATGCTGCAATGCTGTGGAAATGAATAGTCTCACTCGTATATACCTCTTAATTCAGATTTTGTTCCTGGTATTCCATACATTTGTATAACATTGGTGTATCATTCAAGACATCCCTTTTCTCATTGATATAATTATTCATCTGTTTTGTTTGCCCCATAGAGAACCAGAGAATGATGCAGCACAGAAGGAGGCCAGTCGGCCCGACTCTTTGAGAGAGCTGTCCAATTAGTCCCACTCCCTTGCCTTTTCTCCATAGCCCTGCAATTTTTTGCTTCAAGTATTTCTCCAATTCCCTTACCTTATTGGTTTAAATCCTTCCTCCCATTTCCCCATTTGCCCTTTCTGCAAGGACATTCCCATTTTGGTAAAGTTCGTCATCTCCCAGCTTCCCCTGCCCCAGAACTTGTCCCAATATCCTAGGAATCTGAAACACTCCCTTTTCCAAGTGTGTCCATCCTTTTACTATTTTAATCTGTTGGATGCACATTCTGGCAGTGGGACAGCTCAAGTAAAATGTTAAACACTTACAGTCCAAGCAGTCATGGGTTCTTAATGTATCTGTAATAGCTGGCAGTACATCTAGCTATCAGCAATACATCAGAATCAGTGCATTAGCAAAGCTTCTCATTACTCCCACGGTTTCCAGTTTCTTTCTGTCAGTATGGGTTGGAGCTGGGGCCTATTTTTGCAGTAGAGTTGAGGGAGCTTTCCTTTGCATCTGGCCCATGTTATGCTTTGGAAGTGCTTGATGTCGACACTGGGTGACTGAAGTGTAAAAAGTGCACCTTTTCTCAGTATTTGACTTAAAGGACGTGACATTTTATTCTATTATATGTAGCATTACACTGGGGATGGTAGCATAGTGGCTATGTTACTGGACTAGTGCATGAAGCCTGCACTAATAATCTGGGGGCATGAGTTTAAATCCCAAAGCAGCTGGGGAATTTACATTCAGTTTGTGGCGGAACCACCAAAGGACTCAGAGCGGTTGTACATAATTCCTTTAACAGCAATGTAGTTACTGTCTGTGCCTGTACCTTTAATTACACTGTTTGACTGTACAATGTCTAGTTACCTTTACAGCGTGGTTTCAACGTGATGACGTCATGCCGTTAGTCACGTGATGCCCCAATGGTGGGAAGAACGTGATGACATCATGACGTCAGTCTTCTGACCAGAGGATCAGTCCTCGTGGAGCCCTCAAGGAGAGTAGACCTGTAATTGATGTGTTCTAGCAGTTTCCAGTTTAAACTTGTTTCATTTCATTAAAGTTCATTATTTTAATTGCCTGAGTCGAACTCAGTCTTTTTGATAGGAACCTCTGTTCCTACATTGGTGACCCCGAATTCTACAAACGATTTTCGTGGAAGATTCGACATGGACACGAACGCCATCACGCTGAAACTGCCACAGTTCTGGGAGCAACAACCAGACACCTGGTTTATCCAGGCTGAAGCCCAGTTCGCCGTTAGGAACATCGTCGTGGATCAGACCCATTATTATTACGTGGTCTCCGCCCTCGACAGCGCAACTGCATCACGGATCATCAGCCTCCTCGGTAGTCCTCCTACTGACAGCAAGTATGATGCAATTAAGGCGCGGTTGCTTCAGGTTTTCGGGCTCTCAAAGTCGGAGCGCGCTCGCCGGCTCATCACGCTGCCTGGCCTCGGGGACTCCAAACCGTCCGAGCTCATGAGCCAAATGCTCACGCTCTTGGGTGCCGAACCGGAATGTTTCCTCTTCCGGGAGCTTTTCCTCTATCAAATGCCTGAACAGGTTCAGGCTGCCTTAGCCAGGTCCGACATTACAGACTGCGCCGAGCTTGCGGCCGAAGCCGATAAGATTTTCACGGTTACCCAGCAGTGCTGCGCGGCCATGAGGCGCCCATCCCCCACAGACACGGTTCCAGCTCTTCCTACAGCGGGCTGGTGCTCCTACCACACCCGTTTTGGCGCGAAAGCACGATGCTGCCGCTCCCCCTGCAGTTTTTCGCCCCCAAAAAAACCAAGAAAGCGCAGGCGGCGTCCCTGGCGATGGATGACCAGATCTAACGGGCGTTCCACGGTGGCGATGGCCGTCGGATCTACGGGGAAACTCCTTTATATCACCGATTCCCTCTCGGGCCACTGTTTTCTTTGTGACACCGGGGCGCAGTGTAGCATTCTACCTGTGTCGAAGCTCGACATGCAGACTGGGAACCTCGGTTTTTCCCTCGTTGCGGCTAATGGCGCAGCAATTCGAACATTCCGAAAGCCGCGGGTCGAAGTCTGTTTCGGCGGTCAGCGCTTCCTTTGGGAATTCATCATGGCCACAGTCTCACAGACTATCCTAGGGGCGGATTTTCTGTGTGCCAACAGCCTCCTCGTCGATGTCCGGCACCGCCGGCTGTACAACGCGGCCACCTCCCACTCGATTCCGTGCTACCACGGTTTCTCCATGTCGCGCTCCATTGCCTGTGCTTTCCCTCCTCCGGATGACTTCACGCGGCTCCTCGGGGAGTTTCTGGAGCTGACAAGGCCCACCTTCTCCTCTTCGGCAATGAAGCATGGTGTTGAACATCACATCGCCACTACTGGCTCCCCGGTTTATGCGCGGGCTAGAAGGCTCGAACCCGGCAAGCTCGCGGCTGCGAAGGCGGAGTTCGACATGATGGAGCGGCTCGGGATCATTTGGCGATCCAATAGTCCCTGGTCCTTGCCTCTCCACATTGTGCCAAAACCAGGCGCGGCTGGCGGCCATGCGGTGACTACCGACGCCTCAACGACGCCACCACTCCAGATCGGTACCCGATTCAGCATATCCAGGACTTCTCGGCCCATCGGCAGCACGGTGGCATAGTGGTTAGCACTGTTGCCTCACAGCGCCAGGGACCCGGGTTCAAATCCGGCCTCGGGTGACTATCTGTGTGGAGTTTGCACATTCTCCCCGTGTTTGCGTGGGTTTTCTCCGGGTGCTCCGGTTTCCTCCCACAGTCCAAAGATGTGCGGGTTAGGTTGATTGGCTATGATAAATTGACCCTTAGTGTTAGGGGGATTAAATACGTGGGGTTACGGGGATAGGGTGGGATATGTGTTGGTGTAGGGGTTACAGGGATCGGGTGGGATATGTGTCGGTGCAGGCTCGATGGGCCGAAATGGCCTCTATCTGCACTGTGGGGTTTCTGTGATTTGGCAGGAAATTCTATCTTCTCTAAAGTCGACCTCGTCCGTGGATATCACCGGGTTCCAGTGTACCCACAAGACGTCCCGAAAACCGCAGTCACCACCCTTTTTGGCCTCTTTGAGTTCCTGCGGATGCCGTTTGGCTTAAAGAACGCAGCACAGGTGTTCCAGCATTTAATGGACTCCGTTCTTCGAGACCTGCATTTCATCTTCGTCTACCTTGACGACATTCTCATCGCCAGTGCCAGCAAGGAGGAGCACATCTCCCATTTGCGTGCCCTCTTTACGCGCCTCAGCCAACACGGTTTAATCATCAACCCGGCCAAGTGCCAGTTCGGCCTGCAACAGATCGATTTCCTGGGACATCGCATAACATCGGACGGCGCCGTCCCTTTGATGACGAAGGTTGAAGCGGTTACCTCTTTCCCGCGGTCGTCGACAGTCAAAGCCTTGCAAGAGTTCCTGGGGATGGTCAACTTCTACCACCGTTTTGTCCCCAAGGCGGCTCAACTCATGCAACCTTTGTTCGGGGCCCTCAAGGGCAAGTCCGGTAAAGATCCAATCAGCTGGACAGCCGAGATGGTCCAGGCGTTCGGCGACACCAAGAACGCTTTGGCCAACGCAACCATGCTGGCGCACCCACTTCCAGGTGCCACCATCGCCCTTACCACCGACGCGTCAGACTACGCCATCGGTGCAGTGCAAGAACAGTGGGTCAACGGCACGTGGCAACCGCTGGCATTTTTCAGCCGTCAACTACGGAAGAATGAAAAAAAGTACAGCACCTTTGATCGGGAGCTACTGGCCCTTTTCCTCGCCATTCGCCATTTTCGGTTTTTATTGGAGGGGCGTCCCTTCACAGCTTTTGTCGACCACAAACCCCTTATGTTCGCCATGGCCAAGACCACCGAACCGTGGTCCGCTTGTCAATAATGTCACTTGACGTTCATTTCCGAATTTACCACGGACATTCAACATGTGTCTGGTAAGGACAACCTGGTGGCGGATTGCCTCTCCCATGCGACGGTCCACGCGGTGCACCTGGGGATCGACTACACCCTCATGGCTGCAGATCAGGCCTTGGACTCTGAGGTCCAATCATATAGAACCATTACCTCTAGCTTCCAAGTGACCAACGTCATTTTCCAGGCCGCAGGCGCCACGCTCCTTTGCGACGTCTCCACGGGCTGTCCTCAACCTATCGTGCCAGTCGCATGGCGCTGGAAGGTTTTTGATGCCATACACGGGTTGTCGCACCCTGGGATGAAGGCTTCACAACGGCTTATGTCGGCTAAGTTTGTCTGGAAAGGTATGCACCTCGATGTCCGTGACTGGGCCAACACCTGCATAGTCTGCCAGAAGGCCAAAGTCCAGCGTCATGTCAAAGCTCCAGTGGCTGCGTTCGCTGTTCCGGAGCGTCGTTTCGACCATGTGCATGTGGACCTTGTGGGGCCGCTTCCGCCTTCTCAGGGTTATACTCATCTCCTCACCATAGTGGACCGCACCACTAGGTGGCCAGAGGCAATTCCTTTGGTTTCCACCACTTCGGCAGATGCCGCTAGAGCTTTCATCTCCTGTTGGGTTGCCCGTTTCAGGGTATCGGTGGACATCTCTTCTGACCGTGGGCCACAATTTTCCTCGGAGCTTTGGAACGCTGTGGCTCAGGGGCTCAGCACCAAACTTCATTGCACCACCGCCTATCATCCACAGGCAAACGGCCTTTGCGAGCGACTCCACAGGTCGATTAAAGCCTCTCTTCGGGCCAGTCTTCAAGGTGCAAGATGGGTGGACAGACTTCCATGGGTCATTTTGGGTCTTCGTACGGCGCCCAAAGACGACCTACAATCATCTTCAGCTGAACTCGTCTATGGCCAGCCGCTCCGAGTACCAGGGGATTTCCTCCCTTCTCCCACGGAGCCATGGTCCGCCTCCCAGCAACTCTTTCGCCACCAAGAAGCGGCCATATGCTTCGCTCCGATACCTACATCCAATCATGGTTTGCAGAACTCCTACATGCCACCGGGACTGAAGAATGCGGAGTATGTATTCATCCGCCACGACGCTCACCGGGACCCGCTCAAGCCCCCTTACACTGGTCCTTTCCGCGTCATCGAACCAGGAGACAAATCCTTCTCGGTCGACGTCGGAGGGAAGCCGGATCACATCTCAGTGGACCAATTGAAGCCGGCTCACTTGGACCTGGACCACCCTGTCATAGTCGCTCAACCACCCAAACGTGGCCGACCGCCCGCAGCCGCCGCACCAGATCAACCAAAGCCGCCTGCCAACTCGACCGCGCTCGCCGCACCTGCTCAACCACAACCGATTGCCAACTCGACCACCGGTCATCAACTTCCTCTACCAGGGTATCGAAGTCGATCGGACAGGCTTGTCAGGCCTCCTCCTCGCCTCACTTTTTCTGTTAAAGACAATTCTGGGGGGGCGCATGTGGCGGAGCCACCAAAGGACTCAGAGCGGTTGTACATAATTCCTTTAACAGCAATGTAGTTACTGTCTGTGCCTGTACCTTTAATTACACTGTTTGACTGTACAATGTCTAGTTACCTTTACAACACGGTTTCAACGTGATGACGTCATGCCGTTAGTCACGTGATGCCTCAATGGCGGGAAGAACGTGATGACATCATGACGTCAGTCTTCTGACCAGAGGATCAGTCCTCGTGGAGCCCTCAAGGAGAGTAGACCTGTAATTGATGTGTTCTAGCAGTTTCCAGTTTAAACTTGTTTCGTTTCATTAAAGTTCATTATTTTAATTGCCTGAGTCGAACTCAGTCTTTTTGATAGGAACCTCCGTTCCTACAAGTTAATTAAATAAATATGGGATATAAAAGCTAGTAACAGTAATGGTGACTGTGAAACTACCAGATTGATGTAAAAACATATCTGATTCATTAAAGTCCCTTCGGAAATCTGCTGTCCTTACCTGGTCTGGCCTGCATGTGACTCCAGACCCACAGCAATGTGGTTGCCTCTGAAATGTGGGAGTACCTTCATGCACATGGCTCACCCCCACCTTCTTAAGGGCAATTAGGGATGGGCAATAAATGCCAGCCTTGCCAGCGATACCCACATCTGGTGAATGAATTTTTAAAAATGTCTTTCTGAATTGCATAGAATATATAGCCATTAGGACCCACTGGTCTATGCTGGCGAGCCTTCTCCCACCATTTTTAATCTAATCAACAAATCCTTCTATTCTTTTCTCCCTCATGTGTTTATCTAGCTTCCCCTTAAATGCAGCTGTGCTTTTGCCTCAACTACTCCTTGTGGTAGTAAATTCTAACCACTCTCTGGGTAAAGAAGTTGTGATGAAATATGCCATTCATCAGGCACTCTGTATTCTCTGTGTTTGATTGTGCCTGTGGCTGTGACAAGCAGGGGAGTCTAGTTTCAGTTTCATTTCCTTACCTGTATTGTATTGTGTGTAGGGCTCCGCCCATACCTGGCCCCTACTTAAGCAGGCCCCAGCGTGTCTCACAGGCAGTACAGCAGATTTCTGGATCAGAGACACTTCTCCACTGTGTATTACTTTCTGAGTTAATAAAAGCCTTGCTTTGCTCCGTTAACGTCGAGTCTCGGATTCATTGAGGCACATCAATTTTATTAACTCAATTTTCAACGCAATGGATCAACTCTTGAAACCCGAACGTTTGGATTTGGATCCGCATGCTTCGGACGCATCGTCATGATTCGGACACTGGTTTAAGTGTATGGAATTCTTCCTGGACAATTCCGCAGCCATCACAGACGCTACGGACGCTGAAAGTATGAAACTCGGAATCCTGCGGAATTGGGTAAGCCACCGGGTTTACCCCCTCATCCAAGACGCCGACACGTACCCGGCTGCCTGCGACATCCTAAAGGCGCATTACCAGCAGCCTACGAACGAGGTGTATGCTAGGCATCTGCTCGCTACTCGCACACAGCGACCTGGGGAATCGCTGGATGAGTTCCTAGTCACCCTGAAAACGCTTGGCAAGGACTGCAAGTGCCAAGATGTAAAAGCCGCAGTGTACACTGACGAGCTTGTTCGTGATGCCTTTATCACAGGCCTCAGCTCCACTTACATCCGGCAGAGACTACTGGAAAAAACGGGATTGGACCTGAAACAGGCTGTGGACACAGCGCGATCCCTGGATGTGGCCCAGAGAAACTCGGACGCCTACTCTTCAGCCCGCGCCGCCCACGCCGCCACGTGTGCACCAAGGGCGCCGCCATCTTGGAAGGCATCTTCCCCGCCCGGCAGCCCGACACCGTCGGGGCCCCGCTCTCCCCCCAGAAGCCCTACGACAGCCGCGACGCGTCGGGGCCCCAACTGCTACTTCTGCGGGCAGCTGAAGCACACCAGAAACCTGTGCCCGGCGAAAGGCACCACCTGCTTTAAGTGCGGTAAGAAGGGGCACTTCGGGAAGGTGTGCAGAGGGAACCCCGCTGGAAAACCCGCCACCGCCGCGTGTGCGCCGTGGGAGCGGCCATCTTGGACGCCATCTTGCCCGACCTCGTGGGGTCCGCCATCTTGTGAGCAGACAGCGTGGACGCCATCTTGTCTCGATCAGGGCCCTACAGTGGCATCGGTCACAGTGGACCAGACCAGACCGCACCCGCTATCCAAATCAATGGTGGACATCGAGGTAAACGGGTGCGGGCTTAAATGTTTAATTGACAGTGGAAGCACGGAGAGTTTTATCCACCCTGAACTAGCACAACAACTCTCTCTAACGGTGGTCCCTGCTCGGGGCACCATCTCTATGGCTGATAAAACCCAGACATCGACCATTATGGGTTACTGCGCGGTACAATTGTCCGTTGACGGAACTGTATACTGTTGAGTCTGTGTCCCAGTTATGCTTATGATCAATCACTGGACACAGACAACAAGAATAACTTTTAACAGGTCTTTACTATTCGGAGGTCAGGGCTGAACTGCCCAGCAAATCCCTACACAACACTTATATACCGGTGTGGTCACCACCGGTATTACAGTATACAGCAGCCAAGAGAAAGTAGTACATCTCTTGGTAGTTCTCTTAAGGTGGAACAGGTTACATACACCACAATCCTCCCTTTTTAGCTTAACAGTTATATCCCCATTTAACATAACATAATAACATATATATACAGGTAGACTACCCTTTATCCGGACTTCCGAAAACCGAAACCCTCTAAAAACCGAAGGTTTTTTCGTTCAGCGTAAGTCGTGCGTACGAACGAAAAAACCTTCGGTTTTTAGAGGGTTCCGGTTTCGGAAGTTCGGATAAAGGGTAAGTCGTGCGCACGACCCCCCGCCGACCCCCCCGCGGACCCCGCCGGCCCCGACAACCGCCGACCCCCCCCGCGGGCCCCGACAACCGCGGACCCCGCCAGCCCCGACAACCGCCGACCCCCCCGCGGACCCCGCCGGCCCCGACAACCGCCGACCCCGCCAACCGCCGACCCCCCCCCCGCGGACCCCGCCGGCCCCGACAACCGCCGACCCCCCCCGCGGACCCCGCCGGCCCCGACAACCGCCGACCCCGCCAGCCCCGACAACCGCCGACCCCCCCCGCGGACCCCGACAACCGCCGACCCCCCCGCGGACCCCGCCGGCCCCGACAACCGCCGACCCCCCCCGCGGACCCCGCCGGCCCCGACAACCGCCGACCTTACACTGAGCGTCAGCGTAAGTCGTGCGCACGACCCCCCGCCGACCCCCCCCGCGGACCCCCGCCGACCCACCTTCCGAAATCCAAAATTCTCCTTTATCCGAAACTCGGCTGGTCCTGAGGTTTTCGGATAAAGGATAGTCTACCTGTATATATAACTTCATGCAAAACAGTTCAAAGATTCAGTCTCTGAGGAGGCCTCCTGATTTGAGTTGGATAACGCCTTTCAGGGGTCTCTGATTCTCATTGCTGGGGTGACTCATCTAGTTGGTCTCTTATGGATTGGACATCATCATCAGGTACATTCACTTCTGAGGTAGATGCTTCAGGTTCACTAACTTCTTCCACGGTTGTCTCTGCCATAACCATGGGTTCGACCCTTGTTCTCGATTCTACCAGTTGGTCAGCATGATGCCGTATTACATTTTCACCAATATCTACCGTGTACATCAGGGGTCCTTGTCTGGCCCGAATTGTTCCAGATTGCCATTTCTCGTTTTTATAGTCCCGGGCTAACACTGGTTGTCCTATTTCGAAACTCCGAGTGGTCTTGTTATTTATATGCTGGAACTGTTTGTTTTCAACGTCCCTCCGCACATTTGGTTTTAACAAGTCCAACCTGGACCGCAACCTCCTGTTATAGAACATCATGGCAGGACTTTGGTTTGTCACTGCATGAGTGGCGTTTCGATATGCCAGTAGGAATTTGTCCACCTTGTGTTGTAGTGGAATCTGATCTTCGCTCATGGCCTTTATTGCTTTTTTTGAACGTTTGTACAAATCTCTCGGCCAATCCGTTTGTAGCCGGATGATATGGGGCAGAGGTATAATGTTTCACCCCATTCTTCTTCAGGAATTTCTGGAATTCTTCTGACACGAACTGCGGTCCGTTGTCTGAACATATTTGTTCTGGCAATCCATTTCTTGCAAATATCGTTCTTAGCACCGCGATCGTCTTTTCCGAGGTAGTGGTAGTCATCTTAATCACTTCTGGCCATTTAGAATGTGCGTCCACCGCAATTAAAAACATGGAGTCCATGAATGGACCAGCAAAGTCAATATGTACACGTTGCCATGGGGTTGAAGGCCATTCCCATGGATGCAGCGGTGCAATCAGAGGTGCATTTTGCACTTTTTGGCACCCTGAGCAGCTTTTCGTCAGATCCTCTATCTGTTGGTCGATACCCGGCCACCACACATAAGCGCTAGCAAGGCTTTTCATCTTGACTCCCCCCAGATGACCTTCATGCAGTTCCTTTAGAACTCTCTCTCTTAACTTAGGAGGAATAATCACCCTTGTTCCATACATCAATGTTCCTTGACAGACGGACAGCTGTTCTCGTCTTGCTGAGAATGCTGGTAACAGTGGATCACCATGTGCTGGCCATCCCTTCACTGTCACTTCGTAGACCCGGGACAGTGTCGGGTCGTTCCTGGTTTCTCTTTCAATACTTGCATTGGTGACTGGTAAACATTCGATGATGGTCGAGTGAAATAACTCAACAGGGTCAACCGTCGGTGCCTCCTCCTCTGTAGGTAGTGGCAGGCGCGACAGCCCATCAGCATTACCATGCTGCTTTGTACCTTTGAATTCAATCTGATATTGATGTGCCCCTAGGAAAAGGGACCATCTCTGGAGTCTCTGTGCTGTCATCACCGAAACACCCTTCTTAGGTTTAAAAATGGATACCAACGGCTGGTGGTCTGTCAGAAGCGTAAACTTTTGGCCCTGCAGGTAATGATTAAACTTCTTTACTCCCCACACAAGGCTGAGAGCCTCCCTATCTATCTGAGCATAGTTGCGCTCCGCGGAGGTCAATGATCTGGATGCGAACGCGACTGGCCTCTCCAGGCCATTTGGCAACTTGTGTGAGAGTACTGCCCCAATACCATATGGAGAAGCATCACAAGCCAAACGAATAGGCAGCGTTGGGTTGAAGTGAGCCAACACTTCCTCTGAGGTGATCAATGCCTTGCTTTTGCGAAAGGCCCTCTTACAGTCCTCGCTCCACTTCCATGGTACTCCCTTCTGCAAAAGAGCGTTCAGCGGGTGCAGCACCGTGGATAAATTTGGCAGAAACTTATGGTAATAGTTAATCAACCCTAGGAACGACCTCAACTGGGATACATTATCCAGAGCGGGAGCCTTCACAACAGCTTCGATCTTGTCAGGAGACTTATGAAGCCCCTCCTGGTCAATGACATGACCACAGTACGAGATCTGCTTCTGAAAGAACTCACATTTCTGGCGATTAACTCGAAGTCCATATTCTTTCAATCTGGTGAGCACCAGTTCCAAATTTGCAAGGTGTTCCTCGTCATCATCTCCTGTAATCAGAATATCGTCCAGGTAACATTGTGTGCCTGGAATTCCCTGTAATACCTGCTCCATGGCCCTCTGCCAAATTGCTGGAGCCGATGCCACTCCAAAAACCAGTCTATTATACCGGTACAAGCCTCTATGCGTGTTGATCGTGAGATACTGGCGTGACTCTTCCTCAACTTCCATCTGTAAGTACGCCTGCGCCAGGTCTATCTTGGTGAAGTGTTTCCCGCCAGACAACGAAGCGAAGATATCCTCAATCCGCGGAAGCGGATACTGCACCGTGTGAAGCACCGGATTAACAGTGATCTTGAAATCTCCACAGATGCGAACCTTCCCCGGTTCCCCCGGCTTGTTGCTCGATGAACGCTTCATGACGGGAACAATGGGCGTGGCCCACTCACTCCAGTCTACCTTAGACAGTACTCCTGAACGTTCTAGCCCTTCCAGCTCAGCTTCCACAGCAGGTCGTATCGCATAAGGTACCGGTCTGGCTTTGAAAAATTTCGGGTTTGCATGTTCTTCAACCTTGATGTTTGCCGTAATTCCTCTCAGTGTTCCCAGTCCCTGTTGGAACACCTCTTTAGCATCGTCCAATATTCTGGACAATCGTTTAGGTTTGACATCTTTTTTATCGGAATCTACCGTTAGTGCTTTTAAGGAATGCCAGACCATATTTATTTTCCTAATCCACTCCCGTCCCAGTAGTGGTGGACCTCCCTCAGGTAGCACATATAAGTCCATTCCTCGGCTTTCTTTGCCCTTGTGGACCACCTTTACCTCTATCTTCCCGATGGGGTATACTCTTTGCCCCGTGTATGTTTTCAATACAATCTCCGTATCCCGTAGGGGAATATGTGGGAATAACCTTTTGTAATCTTGCTTATTCATGACCGTCAATGCCGATCCAGTGTCCAATTCCATCTTCACTTGGACTCCTGCTATCTGAAGTGTGACCCAAATTGTTTGGAGCTCTGCTTCCTTACCAACATTGTGTACTCTTAGACTACCCAGTTCATTACTGCTAGAGTCTGAATCTGACTTCTGTTCGTTCGAACTGTTCTCTGTCACCTTGTGTACCTTTCTGTACTTTTCCTGCGGTGACTTTTTGTTGCTGGTCTTCTTTCCTGACCGGCATACTTTAGCTATGTGACCAAGCCTGCCACATTTTCTGCATTCCTGATTTTTGAACCAGCACTGGTTCTGATCGTGCGTTGTCTTTCCACAACGATAACATTTTACTGTACCCAAGACCATTTGATTGGTGCTGAGTTCCGGTGACCGTAGCTGCATTTCCGCCGTGCCTCTTGCTGCGGCTTCTTGCGATGCTGCAATAGTGACAGCTTTATCAAGCGTAAGATCATTCTCCTCAAGCAGTCGCTTTTGTGTTCCTTCTTTTAACAATCCACACACAAATTTATCTCTCAGCGCATCTGCTAGTCCTGTTCCAAACTGACAGTACTTTGATAGCTTACACAGTTCAATTAAAAATTCAGCGTTGCTTTCGTCTTTCAGCTGCGTTCTTGTGTAAAATTTAAATCGTTCCGCTATCATCAGCGGCGTGGGGTTTAAATGATTTTTCAGGACAGTAACAATATTCGCGAAAGTCTGATCCGCCGGTTTATTTGGTGATAGAAGGTGCTTCAATAGCCCGTATGTCTTCGCACCCATTGAGCTTAATAAGGTTAGTGCTTTCTCATCATCTGGTACCTTATTTGCTTTACAATAAACTTCCATGCGTTCTACATACGTGGTCCAATCTTCGATATCGCTATCAATGGTATTAATGTTCCCATGTTTAGGCATCCTTGCAAGTTTTTAAATTTTTCTTTTTCTCAAAATGGCGGCTTCCCGCGCTTGTCTTCTTCCCCCGCCTACTAAAATGGCGGCTTCCCGTGCTTGGCGGTCTTTCCCGCGCTCGTCTTCTTCCCCCGCCGACTACAATGGCGGATTCCCGCGTTTGCCTTCTTCCCCCGCTGGCTGCAATGGCGATTGCCGTGCTGCTGCCGTTCTCGCCTCCCCAGCGGTTCTCAATTCCCCGACGCTGCTTTGCCTCGCAGCCCCGCTTGCAGCCCGGTCCTTTACCCCGGCTGCGTTTGAGTTCTCCGCGGCTCTCGTGCCTTAAGCTGCCCCAGTCGCTGCGCCTCTCGGCCTCGATTGCAGCCCAGCCCTTTTTACCGGCCGTGGTCGAGTTCTCCGCCCTTATTCCTCAGTTTTCCCTCCCCTACTCCACAGCCAACGCGGCCGACTTTCTGCTCGTGTTGCTGATCGGCTTACCCACCACCGTGGTAGAAGGGATGATCACTGCCTGTCGCTGATGGAGGGCTTCGTGGTCAGAATTTTTCTTTTTAACCCGGGTTCTCGATGCCTCCCGTGCGATGGTGCTCAGCAGGATGATGAGGGCGGATGCCTCTTTTCGACGCCCGTTCTGAGGACGAAGCTGCCTTGGATGTAAAACTGCCACAAGGTAAGATCGGACTCGTCGCCACTGTTGAGTCTGTGTGTCCCAGTTATGCTTATGATCAATCACTGGACACAGACAACAAGAATAACTTTTAACAGGTCTTTACTATTCGGAGGTCAGGGCTGAACTGCCCAGCAAATCCCTACACAACACTTATATACCGGTGTGGTCACCACTGGTATTACAGTATACAGCAGCCAAGAGAAAGTAGTACATCTCTTAAGGTAGTTCTCTTAAGGTGGAACAGGTTACATACACCACATATACGATAATTTTAAATTACTAATCATGAAGAGTCTATGTGCGAGCGTGATCTTGGGCCTGGATTTCCAGTGCAACCACCAAAGCATCACGCTCAATTACGGTGGGTCCCAGCCGCCCCTCACAGTGTGCGGTCTGGCTACCCTGAAGGTAAAGCCGCCTTCGCTATTCGCGAACCTTACTCCCAACTGCCGGCCAATAACGACCAAAAGCAGGAGGTACAGCTGGGAGGACAGGCGGTTTATCGTGACCGAGGTGGACAGGCTGCTGAGGGAGCGCATTATTGAACGCAGCAACAGCCCGTGGCGCGCCCAAGTGGTGGTGGTGAGGGGTAGCGAGAAGAAATGGATGGTGATCGACTATAGCCAAACGATCAACATGTACACCCAACTAGACGCCTACCCGCTACCCCGCATATCAGAAATGGTGAACCAAATTGCCCAATACCGGGTGTTCTCCACCATCGACCTCAAGTCAGCGTACCACCAGCTCCCTATCAGACCAGAGGACCGCCTGTACACCGCCTTCGAGGCGAACGGACGCCTCTACCAATTCCTCAGAGTCCCCTTTGGGGTGACGAATGGGGTCTCGGTCTTCCAGAGGGAGATGGACCGCATGGTCGATGACCACCACTTGCAGGCAACCTTCCCCTACCTCGACACCATCTGCGGTCACAACCAGCAGGATCACGACTCGAACCTCGAGAGGTTCCTGAAAACCGCACAAAAACTCAACCTCACTTACAACGAGGACAAGTGCGTTTTCAACACCACGCGCCTCTGCATACTAGGCAGCGTGGTGGAGAATGGGGAAATTGGACCAGACCCCGACCGATTGCGCCCCCTATGGGAGCTGCCCCTGCCCAACACTCCCAAAGCCCTGAAAAGGTGCCTGGGGTTATTTTCTTATTATGCCCAATGGGTCCCCAACTACTCCGACAAAGCCCGCCCCCTCTTGAAAGCATCCTCTTTCCCGCTCTCTGCTGAGGCCCACGCCGCCTTCAAAAACATTAAGCGGGATATTGAACGGGCCACGCTACAGGCAGTGGACGAGAACACTCCCTTTCAAGTGGAAAGTGATGCGTCTGACTTCGCCTTGGCGGCCACCCTCAACCAGGCGGGGCGGCCCGTAGCTTTCTTCTCGAGGACCCTCCAAGGGCCCGAGATCAGACACTCCTCCGTGGAAAAGGAGGCCCAAGCCATCGTGGAGGCAGTGCGCCACTGGCGCCACTACCTAGCCGGCAAACGCTTCACCCTACTTACCGACCAGCGGTCGGTAGCGTTTATGTTCAATAATAAACAGAGGGGGAAGATTAAAAATGATAAGATTCTTAGGTGGCGGATCGAGCTCTCCGCCTTCGAGTATGACATCATTTACCGGCCAGGGGCCCTTAACGAATCCCCCGACGCCCTCTCACGAGGGATGTGTGCCAGCACCACCGGGGATCGGCTACAGACCCTCCACAACGACCTCTGCCACCCAGGGGTCACACGGCTGTTCCACTTCATAAAGTCCCGCAACTTACCCTACTCGATTGAGGAAGTTCGGTCTCTGACCAGGAACTGCCGCACTTGCGCTGAGTGCAAGCCTCGGTTCTGCCGCCCAGATAGAGCCCACTTAATCAAAGCTACACGGCCCTTTGAGCGGCTCAGCTTAGATTTCAAGGGCCCCCTCCCGTCAGTCGACCGCAATGTTTACTTCCTGAACATTGTGGACGAATACTCCCGTTTCCCATTCGCCTTCCCCTGCCCAGACATGACCAGCGCCACGGTCATTAAATGCCTCAACAGCCTGTTCTGCCTGTTCGGTATGCCGAGCTACATCCATACGGATAGGGGGGCGTCCTTCATGAGTGAAGAGCTACGCCAGTACATGCTGTCCAGGGGGATCGCCACGAGCCGTACCACCAGCTACAACCCCCAGGGTAACGGCCAGGTGGAGCGAGAGAACGGGACAGTATGGAAAGCAGTCACTCTAGCTCTAAGGACCAAGGGCCTCCCTATCTCCTGCTGGCAGGAAGTCCTCCCAGATGTGCTCCATTCGATACGGTCGCTATTGTGTACTGCCACTAATGTCACGCCTCATGAACGAATGTTTGTCTTTCCCCGGAAATCCACCTCCGGTGTATCCATGCCGTCATGGCTCTCCACCCCGGGTCCAGTATTTGTACGAAGGCATGTGAGGGGCCACAAGACGGACCCTCTCGTGGACTCAGTGCACCTACTCCACGCCAACCCCCAATACGCGTATGTCCGGCACGCCGACGGAAGGGAGGACACCGTGTCCATAAAAGACGTCGCCCCAGCCGGTAACGACAACAACCACAACAACAGCAACAACGATCACAGCAACTCTTACCCACCCACTATCCTTTCATCGCCCCCGGAAGAACATCGACCAACGGTGCCCCCACCAACTACCCCTTCAACAACCCTGGCGGCGCCCCCGGCAGAGACCCAGGAGGCCACCGGGGACACCCAGCCGACACCCGCGGCACCACAACAGCTACGTCCGTCACAGAGGACTATCAAACCCCCGAACAGACTAAATCTGTAGAAGGGGTGAATGTGATGAAATATGCCATTCATCAGGCACTCTGTATTCTATGCCATTCATCAGGCACTCTGTATTCTCTGTGTTTGATTGTGCCTGTGACTGTGACAAGCAGGGGAGTCTAGCTTCAGTTTCATTTCCTTACCTGTATTGTATTGTGTGTAGGGCTCCGCCCATACCTGGCCCCTACTTAAGCAGGCCCCAGCGTGTCTCACAGGCAGTACAGCAGATCTCTGGATGAGAGACACTTCTCCACTGTGTATTACTTTCTGAGTTAATAAAAGCCTTGCTTTGCTCCGTTAACGTTGAGTCTCGGATTCATTGAGGCACATCAGAAGTATCGCCTGAATTCCCTATTGGATTTATTAGTGACTATCTTATATTTATGGCCCCTAGATTTGGTCATCCCCAACAAGTGGAAATATTTTCTCTACATCTGCCCCATCAAACCCTTTCATAATTTTAAAGACCTGAATCAGGTCAGCCCTCAGCCTCCTCTTTTCTGGAGAAAGGAGCCCCAGCCTGTTCAGTCTTTCCTGATAGGTATAACCTCTCAGTTCCTTTATTATTCTTGTAATCTTTTTTGCACCTTCTACAGTGCACAGCACCCTAAGTATGGTCTAACCAGGGTACTGATATGAATATGGATGTTATAGTAATATCATCTGATTAAAAATATGTCCACTTACATTTTGTTTGTTGACATAATGCAGAGCTGTCTGCATTAGGCAACTCCCAGGTGTGAGACTTTCAGTCGGCCATACAGTCAGCCATACACTTAAGGTGTTGCCTTGCACCAAAAGCATAAAAGTGGCAAGCCGTGTCTAATGTATGGTTGGTCCAAGGGGATGATGACCTGAATTCACTGTCATGTAACCATTTTTGGTGCCATCACCAGTCATTGATTTTCTTCAATAACTTACAATAACCAAACCAAAAGGAAGACTTGCTTTTATATAGCATCTTTCATGACCTCAGGACTTCCCAAAGATTACAGGAAGAAGTGCTATCAGCCAAATTATAGGAACATAGGAATAGGAGTAGGTCATTAGGGCCCAAGTGTCACCTGTAGCTCAGTGGGCAGCACACTCGCTTCTGAGTCAGAAGTTGTGGGCTCAAGTCCCACTCCAGGGACTTGATCACATAAAAAAGCTAGGCTGGCACTCCAGTGCAGTGGAGTGCTGAGGGAGTGCTGCACTGTCGGATGTGCCATCTTTCGGATGAGACGTTAAACAAGTCTGCTCCCTCAGGTGGACGTAAAAGATCCCATGGCACTATTTTGAAGAAGAGCAGGGGAGCTATCCCAGGTGTCCTGGCCAATATTTATTCCTCAACCAACATAACAAAAACAGGTTATCTGGTCATTATCACATTGCTGTTTGTGGGACCTTGCTGTGCGCAATTTGGCTGTCACGTTTCCCACATTACAACAGTGGCTCCACTTCAAAGAGTACTTAACTGGCTGTAAAGCGCTTTGAGACGTCCGGTGGTCATGAAAGGCGCTATATAAATGCAAGTCTTTCTTTTTTTCTCTGTCCTGGTCTGCCATTTAATTAGATCATGACTGATCTGTATCTTAACTCTATTTATCCGCCTTGGCTTCGTAACTCTTAATACCCTGACCTAACAAAAATTTTCAATCAATTAATCAGAACTCACTCAGAAGGGATGGACGCAGACTGATAAGGCCTTAAATTGGCTGTAATATAAAGCAGCTGTTAAACTCTTAACATTAAACTCTGTTAGGCCAATGTACCATTGACTATCATCACTTTGAAAATAGAACTGAAACTATCCTCCAGAATTATATTAATGCGGCAATAAAATAACTTATTTTTTCCTCATTCTCTTTTTTCTATTTGTTTCTCATTTTAGCTATTCTTTCTCTTTATATATTATTGTCCCTCTCATTTCTACCTTGTCACTTCACAGCTCTCATTTGCTGCTGCTGCTATTTAACCTTTGTCTTTTCTCACCCCTTTCCACAGAACAAGAGGAAAATGGGAGAATGATATGAGACACTGCTATCCTCTTCCTAAAATGTCACACATTGATGGTTCATGAAAGTATGGCACGATTTCAACTAGGAAGTACAATGGTGCCGATGTTTTTAATTAGCGATCCTGAGGTAATTTAGAATGTGTTTGCAACAACTGATCTAATCTGGCTCCTGTTATATCCGTGTATCTTAATGTTGTGTCCTTCAATAATCAGACAAAGACTGCAGGGAACGATCAACAGGTGTTTACTGAATGAGGGTTCAAACTGCAACTGACTGTACAGATCACTACTCAGGGTTTATATACAGGTGTGGTCACTGCCGGTACCACAGGATACAGGAGCTGTAAAAAGTAGTTCTCCCCCTTAAAGGTACATACATTACAATTCCTCCCCTTTTAGATTAACAGTACCATAACACTCATTTAACAATTAAATATCAACTAATTACAATTAACACTTTTAACATGCAACATTCACTGAAAATAGTCTATTTATAAATTCAGTCTTTGGGGAGGCTTCCTGATTCTTTCTGGATAACGCCTTTCCTGAGTGTCTCGCTCTTGGTGCGGAGGCGACTCTAACACCCTGTCGTCAGTTGATTCATCAGCTTCCAATGCTATTCTTTCTGAGGTAGATGCGACCTGTACATCGGGTTCCTCACCAGGTACGTATGGCCGAGACATGGGGTTGACTCGTTCCTGTGACTCGAGGATCTGGTCAGCATGGCGTCTCACAATGTTCTCCCTAACATCCACTGTGTACATTAGTGGCCCCTGCTGTGTGCATATCGTTCCTGGTTGCCATTTCTCTGTTCGGTAGTCGCGGGCCAAGACTGGTTGCCCTGCATTGAAGCTCCTTGTCGGCTTCTCATTGATGTGCTGGAATTGCTTACTCTCAACATCTCTTTGTACATTTGGTCTGAGCAAATCCAGACGAGATCTCAACCTTCGGTTAAAGAACATCATGGCCGGGGCCTGGTTGGTGACTGCATGTGTCGCATTTCTGTAGGCTAACAGGAAATTGTCCACCTTATGCTGCAGTGGAATGTCGTCATCGCACATGGCCTTTACTGCTTTTTTAAAGGTTTGTACGAACCTCTCAGCCAATCCATTTGTGGCTGGATGATACGGGGCGGATGTGTAATGCCTTACCCCATTCCTTTTCATAAATCTTCGAAACTCTTCGGACACAAACTGTGATCCGTTATCAGAGCAAATCTGCTCTGGCAAGCCGTTCCTGGCAAATATGGTCCGTAGGACTGCAATAGTTTTCTCCGTGGTGGTGGAGGACATTTTGATCACCTCAGGCCATTTCGAGTGCGCATCCACGGCTATTAAAAACATTGAGTCCATGAAGGGACCAGCAAAATCAATATGCACCCATTGCCATGGAGATGAGGGCCACTCCCATGGGTATAGAGGGGCATGTGGTGGTGCATTTTGGGCCTTCTGGCATCCTGAGCAGCTCTTGGTCAGGTCCTCGATTTGCTGATCGATCCCCGGCCACCACACATAAGCCCTAGCAAGGCTTTTCATTTTCACCCCTCCCAGATGACCTTCGTGAAGCTCATTGAGCACTCTCTCCCTTAACTTGGGTGGAATTACCACTCGGGATCCACACATCAAGGTCCCCTGGTATACTGACAGCTGTTCTCTTCTGGATGAGAATGCTGGCAACAGTGAGTCGCCATGTGCTGGCCATCCCTTCACCGTCAAATCATATACCCGAGACAGTGTCGGGTCATTTCGGGTCTCCTTCTCTATACAAGTGTTAGTTACTGGCAAGCATTCAATTATAGTCGAATGAAATATTTCGACAGGATCCACTGCTGGTGCTTCCTTCGCAGTAGGCAGTGGCAGGTGTGATAGCCCATCAGCGTTTCCATGCTGTTTCGTGCCCTTATACTCGATTTCATATTGGTGCGCCCCTAGAAAAAGGGACCATCTTTGTAGCCGTTGCGCAGTCATCACCGGAACGCCCTTCTTTGGATTAAAGATGGAGACAAGTGGTTGGTGGTCAGTCAGCAAGGTGAACTTCTGCCCGTGCAGATAGTGATTGAACTTTTTCACTCCCCACACTAAGCTGAGGGCCTCCCTGTCAATCTGGGCGTAGTTACGCTCGGCTGAGGTTAGTGACCGAGACGCAAAGGCTACTGGCCTCTCCGAGCCGTCCGGGACTTTGTGCGACAGCACCGCTCCAATGCCATAGGGTGATGCATCACACGCCAACCGAATTGGTAGTGCTGGGTTGAAATGAGAAAACACCTCTTTTGATGTGATCAATGCTTTGCTCTTCTGGAAAGCTCGTTTACATTCGTCACTCCACTTCCATGGTACCCCCGTTTGCAGTAGGGTGTTCAGTGGGTGTAGTACAGTAGACAAATTCGGCAAGAACTTATGGTAGTAGTTCACCAGCCCGAGGAACGACCTCAGTTGTGACACATTTTCCGGTGCTGGAGCCTTGACTACTGCCTCAATCTTTTCAGGGGACTTATGTAACCCCTCTTTACCAATAACATGGCCACAATACGAGATCTGCTTCTGGAAAAACTCGCATTTGTGGCGATTAGCTCGGAGCCCATATTCCTTCAATCTAGTGAGCACCTGCTCCAGGTTGGCGAGGTGATCGCTGTCATTTTCGCCCGTGACCAGGATGTCTTCCAAATTACACTGGGTCCCTGGAATCCCTTGCAGGACTTGTTCCATTGCCCTTTGCCAAATAGCCGGAGCTGATGCTACCCCGAACACCAGCCGGTTGTATTGGTAGAGACCTTTATGAGTGTTGATCGTGAGGTACTGTTTCGAGGCTTCTTCTACCTCCATTTGCAGGTACGCCTGGGCCAGATCAATCTTAGTGAAGCGTTTCCCTCCAGATAGTGAGGCGAAAATATCTTCAATCCGTGGAAGCGGATATTGTACAGTGTGAAGGACTGGGTTCACTGTCACCTTAAAGTCCCCACAGATGCGAACCTTCTTTGGTTCCCCAGGCGTATTACTCAACGACCTCTTTATTACAGGAACGATGGGTGTAGCCCACTCACTCCAGTCCACTTTGGACAGTACTCTTGAACATTCCAAACCTTCCAGCTCTGCTTCGACGGCTGGGCGGATCGCATAAGGTACCGGTCTGGCCTTAAAAAACTTTGGGCTTGCATTTTCCTCTATTTTGATCATCGCTGTTATGCCTTTTAGTGTTCTGAGTCCCTGCTGGAACACTTCTTGTGCGTCAGTTAGCATTTTTGACAGTCGTCCAGATGTGTTGTCGTCATCCTTTTTGGCATCTACAGTCAGTGCTTGTATGGAATGCCAATCTAGCTGTATCTTCCGGATCCATTCACGTCCTAGTAGTGGTGGTCCTCCATCTGGCAATACATATAGGTCCATTTTTGGTGTTTCCTTGCCGTTATATATAACGTGCACCCTTATTTTTCCTTTGGGGTAGACTTTTTGCCCCGTGTATGTCTTCAAGACAATCTTTGTATCTCTCAAGGGTATATGTGAGAATAGCCACTTGTAGTCCCTTCGGTTTATGACTGTTAGGGCTGATCCTGTGTCCAATTCCATTTTCACTTGGACTCCTGCTATCTTGAGCGTGACCCAGATAGTTTGGTGATCCTCCGTTTTGATCACATTATGTATTTTCAGACAACCCAGCTCCTTGCTTCCGGAGTCTGTATCACTCTTCTGTTTGTCTGAACTACTCTCCGTCACCTTATGTACCTTCTTGTACTTCTCCTGTGGAGATTTCTTGCTGCTGGTTTTCTTTCCCGACCTGCAGACTCTTGCTATGTGTCCTACTTTTCCACACTGTCTGCACTCTTTGTCCTTGAGCCAGCAATCATTATGGTCGTGTGTTGTTCTGCCGCAGCGATAGCACTTCACTGTTCCGTATGACATTTCATTTGTGCCATATTCTTGCGGTCTCCGTTGTATCTCTGCAGCGCCCCGTGCTGCTGCTTCGTGTGATACTGCAATGCTGAAAGCCTTGTCCAGCGTAAGATCCTTTTCTGATAGAAGCCGTTTCTGGGTTCCTTCACTTTGAAGCCCACACACAAACTTGTCCCTTAAAGTATCTGCTAGTCCTGTTCCAAACTGGCAGTGTTTCGATAGCTTGTGCAGTTCCGTTAAATACTCAGCATTACTTTCATCTTTATGCTGGTTCCTTTTGTGAAACTTAAATCTTTCTGCTATCAGCAGCGGTGTGGGGTTTAAGTGGTCCTGTAGGATTGACACTATGTTTTCAAAATCCTTTTCTACTGGCTTCTCTGGGGTTACTAGGTTTCGTAGTAAGCCATACGTTTTTGCCCCCATTGAATTCAACAATACCAGCGCTTTCTTGTCATCTGGCACTTCATTCGCCTTGCAGTATACTTCTATGCGTTCGACATATGTCGTCCAATCTTCGACTTCATTGTCGAACGCTGTGATACTGCCACTCTTCGGCATTTTTTGGGTGTGGTTAGACTGGCTTAAAATGGCGTCTTCCGCGTTTTCCTTTCTTCCCCGCTGTGGCTTAAAATGGCGTCTCCCGCGCTTTCCTTTCTTCCCCGCTGCGGCTTAAAATGGCGTCTCCCGCGCTGCTGCATACACCGCTCTCGGCGGTCCTCGTGGCAAATGGCGACGCCCTGTGGGTTTCATGCACTGCTCCTGCGCTGCTGCCAATGCCGCTCTCTGCAGTCCTCGTGGCACTGGCAGCACCTCACGTTTTTCTATGCGCCTCTCTCCCCCGTTGACGCTGCTCGGCCCTTGAACACCGGCTGCGCTCTGCTCTCTCTCGTCTCTCTCCCCATTGACGCCGCTCGGTCCTGAACACCGGCTGCGCCCTGTGCACTCTGCCCTCTCTCTCTCCCCCGTCGACACTGCTCGGCCTTTTTCTGTGCCGCTCGGTCGGCTCTAGCCGCCGCTGTCCGGGAAGGGTCTGCGCAGTACCTGTTGCCAGCCCGTTTCGCTGGACCACCGTGACTGGAAAGCCAAGCCTGGCTCTCGACAGCCTCCTCTGTGATGCTCAAATCTCCGCTGGATGACTGGGCGGTTGCCGTGGTCGATGCCCGTGCTTCTGGACTCGACCTCCTTCCACTGTTCTCCAGGAGCGAATCCCTGGGAGGTGATGCAGAGTTGCAGGTAGGTTCGAATCTGCATCGTCGCCAATGTTATATCCGTGTATCTTAATGTTGTGTCCTTCAATAATCAGACAAAGACTGCAGGGAACGATCAACAGGTGTTTACTGATTGAGGGTTCAAACTGCAACTGACTGTACAGATCACTACTCAGGGTTTATATACAGGTGTGGTCACTGCCGATACCACAGGATACAGGAGCTGTAAAAAGTAGTTCTCCCCCTTAAAGGTACATACATTACAGCTCCTTTTCAACAATTGATCAGAACGGGCTTCTTTGGACTGTAATATGGTGCTCAGAGTGACATGACACAAACACAGTGAACTCCTTGCACTGGACTACAATCTGACAGGAGACAGGCAAGTACAACCATTATACTTAGAGAAACATACAGCAAAGAGTGTGTTGCATAACATATAAGAGTGTGTTCCAAACTCAGATAATATCATAAATCATAAGAGTGAAGTTCGAGTGGATTGTGAACCTGCTCTGAACCTCCTGAATGTGTTAGTGTCTAACAGCTGTCTTATTTTTGGAAAGTTTCTTTTTGCGTTTCTAAGCTATCAAGTTTAAGTTTGTCTTTTTGTTGGGGTTCACAGGGAACGTTTTCCAGCAAGCGGGTTCAGAACGTGAGGTCAAGGGCAGTGAAATTGGGCAGGGATCGCTTATTTCCAGCTCCTAATCCGATTGACGGTGTGCACAATCCACTGGTAAGACTTTTAGGTCAGTCTCATGAAATCTCAAACTAATAGTTCGGGTTTTTTTCAACTTCTTTTTCCTGAAATTTCAGATTTGTTTTGTCTTGGCATTAGAATATGGAGGGGATATTTATATGGGTATCAAAATAACCAAATGTTGCCTACAGAATCACCAGAAAGTCAGACCATTTTCTAAGAGTATGGTCGTATAGTGATTATGATACTGACCTAGTAACTCGGACATTGTGAGTTCACAATCCCACTGTGGTAAGATGTGAAACTGAATTCAATAGATTGGGTCATTTGTGGGCTGACACCAGAAAAAATTATGATGAAAACTGCTGGATTATTATATAAACTCAACTGGTTCTTCAGGGAGAGGAACCTGCCACCTCTACCCAATGACTCCAGTCCTACACTATGTGGTCGACTCTCAATGCCCTTGGGGCAACTAGGGATGGTTAATAGATGCTGTCTTTCCAGCGTTGGCCCCATCCCAAGAACAAATAGAACAAAAATAAGAATGAGATTCATCAATACAGTATTTGAAGAGCACAATTAAGAAAGGATAGGAACTTCCTGTCTGAAGACAGAAGGGAATAGACACACAGACCGCGATATTAACAGGCAGTCGAGGAGGGTATGGGGGAGCCTGTAATCGAGTGAAGAACCCGGCAAGGCCGGGGATGTGGAGGCTTTGCCAATCTTAATGCCAGGGCCTCTTTAGAATATTGTTGTGCCACCTCCTGCCCAGCAGCCCAGCAGCCAGGCAAATTGACGGGATGGAAAATTAGTGGCAGGAGGCTGCAACAGGGGATCCGTGGGAACAGTCCCCGGCACTTGGAAGGGAGCATCAGCTCCGGGCCACAAATGGCTGGGGGGTAGGGTGAGCAGGAGGCTGGAGATCGGAGCTGGGGTTGGGGAGGGGGGAGGCTGGACATTGGGGCTGGGGGGGAGGCTGGAGATCAGAACCGGGGTTGTGGGGGGGAGCTGGAGATCTGAACCAGGGTTGAGGGGGGGGAGACTGGAGATGGGAACCGGGGTTGGGGAGGGGGGAGGCTGGAGATCTGAACCGGGGTTGGGAGGGGAGGTTGGAGATCTGAACCGGGGTTGGGAGGGGAGGCTGGAGATCTGAACCGGGGTTGGATGGGGGAGACTGGAGATGGGAACCGGGGTTGGGGAGGGGGGAGGCTGGAGATCTGAACCGGGGTTGGGAGGGGAGGCTGGAGATCTGAACCGGGGTTGGGGGGGTGGGTGGAGGCTGGAGATCTGAACTGGGGTTGGGGGGGGAGGCTGGAGGTGGGAACCGGGGTTGGGGGGGGAGGCTGGAGATGGGAACCAGGGTTGGGGGGGGGTGGAGGCTGGAGATCTGAACCGGGGTTGGGGGAGGAGGCTAGAGATCTGAACCGGGGTTGGGGGGGGAGGCTGAAGATGGGAACCGGGGTTGCGGGGGGGGAGACTAGAAATCGAGGATGGGGGGAGGCTGGTCATTGGGGCTGGGGCGGAGGCTGGAGATCGGAACCGGGGTGCGTGGGGGGAGACTGAAAATTGAGGACAGGAGGGAGGCTGGAGATCGGCAGGTGGGCTAGAGATTGGGGTAGGGGGAGGCTGGAGATCGGGGGCAAGTGTTGGAGATCGGGGGGAAGGGGTTGGAGATCAGGGGAGAAGGGGCTAGAGATTGGGGGAGAAGGGGCTGGAGATCGGGGGAAAGGGCTGGAGATTGGGGGAAGGGATGAAGAACGGGGGGGTAGGGGCTGGAGATCGGGGGAAGGGCTGGAGATCGGGGGAAGGGGTTGGAGATCAAGGGAGAAGGGGCTGGAGATCGGGGGGTAGGGGCTGGAGATCGGGGGAAGGGCTGGAGATCGGGGGGAAGGGGTTGGAGATCAGGGGAGAAGGGGCTGGAGATTGGGGGGGGTAGGGACTGGAGATCGGGGGAAGGGGTTGGAGATCGGGGGAAGGGCTGGAGATCGGAGGAAGGGCTGGAGATCGGGGGAAGGGCTGGAGATCGGGGCTGGGGCTGGAGATCGGGGATGAGGGGAGGGGGGCTGGATATCGGTGCCGGGGGAAGGCAGGAGGTCAGAGCTGGGGTGAGGATCTGGAGATTGGGAGGCTAGAAGGGCAGAGGGGAGGCTGGCGATACCAGGGTCTAGGGGAGGCTGGAGATCAGGGATGGGGGGGAGAGGAGGCTGGATATCAGGGCCGGGGAGAGGCTAGAGATCAGGGCCGGAGGGAGGCTGGAGATCGGAGCCTGGGTTAGGGTGGAGGCTGGAGATTGGGGACGTGGGGGGAGGAAGGGGGCTGGATATCGGGGATCGGGGGGGAGGCAGGAGATCAGGCTGGAGGGAGACTGGAGTTCAGTGGGAGGGTGAGGATCTGGGCAGTGATTGGGAATGGGGGAGGCTGAAGGCTTCCTTGTGAGGCCCCAGGGGAGCACACCTGCTCCTCCTGCTTGCAAGGAGTGCAAAAGGAGTTGATCTTTAGCATAGACCTTTGGGATTCAGCACCTTCCGCCTTGGGTCAGCTGCCAGGCAGCCGACAGCTCAGGCCTCCCCCTCACTTCCAATTCAATTTATGTCACGTGCGATGATGTCACTAGGCTGTAACTTTGATATGTTAATTAGGCCGCAGCCTACGGTTTGCGGGAGCCTCGTCAATGGCCTAATGTTAAAACATTTAAAGGGTTGGAATGGGGTCGGGTTGCTCAATCCTGATATTTTAACGACCTCCCCCCGCCTCAACCCTCTCCCTCCTGTCGGAGGGGCTGTTAAAATCGAGGCCACAGAGTCAGGTGATTTTATTAAAATACCTTAGGACCTTGTGAAACAAGGGCAAATAATCATATTTGGCATACTTAGATCACATAATAAACAGAAAAAAATCCACAGCAAAGCTTCAATATGGGATAATTAACAGTCCTCATATGTTGCGGTGGCAGAGGCCACTGTGTTTCTGTCACTGGGCAGGGGCTTTGAAGATAAGTTGATCTTCTCCTGATACTGTAGAATATCCCTGCATACCCTGTCACTTGATGAAAGCATTATCCAGATTGCCAGTAAACAAGTTATCTCAAGCAGCCATATGTAGTCAAACCTCTAAAGAATATAACGGATGAAAATCGTTAGGGCTAATAATGTAAAGTAATTAAGCTCTTGCTTATTTCTGGGATCTATTGTTTTATGAAAGGGGATAGCTGTCAGCCCTGACAGGAGTTTTATAATCAGAAAGCAGCCAAAATCATTTCCAATTATTACACTACCTGTATTATATTGTGCTATCAAAAATCCTTATAGGTTGTGCAACAATTGCTGCTCTTTGCATCTACTAACATATATCTTTATTCCAGGTTTTTACCAAAGCCCTGAAGTTCCTGGGTCGCTCATGCGGCTTGGGCGGGATTTATGACTTCCAAATACCAAGGAGGTCGATCCCATCAGAAATACTGACATCAGCTAATTTCCATAACGCTGGTGGGACAAGGGTGGGAGTCCTGCCAGCAGTAGGCCAGGCACACCAGGGGAGGTGGAGGAGCATTTGAGATGGGTGCAGAGCAAGGGCACAGGGTTGTCATTCAAAGGCTGCATGCAGTGAAGGGGCTGAGCAGGCTCAAGCAAGAGGGAATGAAATGGCTGGTGCAACTGAAGGGAGAGGGCCAAGTATCTAAATTCTCGGAGGCTGATGTTGAAATGCAGTTGTACCAAATTAGGGATTAGAGGGATGCCATTGTTAGAGTACCAGGGAAGAAGCCATTACATGTAGCAGCATGACTCATGTGGAAGGAGGCTCCATAACCTAAAAGATCCCCTTATAGTATCAGAAAAAGTTTAATGACCTCCCAAGGTCAGAAAAGCTAAGGATGTCATCAGATAAGAAGCAACTAGGTAATCCCTGCAAAAATAGTCAAACAATGTCCTTTGCTGTATAATATGGCATCTTGTCCCGGAAGCAATGTAACTTGGCAGCACTCATGTCAATTGTTTCACTTCCTATAATGCATGGTAGCACATTGAGATCTCTCATCCTCTCAACCTTTTCCCCTTGCACCTACCAGTAGTAGCATCCATTCCACAAATCTTGACAGATTGTGACTGCTAGATCTGGAGACAACAGCAGTCAATTCGCACAATATATTCCTCTTGCGCATAATGCCAGGCTTCGCCAGGCCACTGGAGAGGGAAGTGCACAGATACGCCGTTGAATAAATAGCACTGACAATCAGTAGACTAGACTCTGGGGATGGAGATGTGGGAGTCGCCGTGCCTTCAGTGGGTTTCTTCAATCTGTTCACCAGCTGACACTTTTCTCATAAAAGATCCACAAGAGAGCAGATTAAAATAGAATGCTGTTCAAGCAGACTGAAGTTAGCGGTACTGTGTTTTTCCCTCCAGAGGCTGTAAGCTGGGACACCAATGTGAAGAATGCTGAAGAGCGAGACAATGCAGTCCCCTCTACCTCTCACAACACTGGCGACCACTCACTCACTCACCTCATCATTCATCGTCTCCCTTGCGCTCAGAAGCCCAGAGACACCCAATTGTGGGGGTACAGATAGTGCTGATGAGGAATTGACATGTGTTGAGACACAGAGCACAAGGAAGCTAGAGGATCATAGCATCATAGAATCATCGGAATTTACGGCACAGAAGGAGGCCATTTGGCCCATCATGTCTGTGCTGGCTGAAAAAGAGCTATCCAGCCTAATTCCACTTTCCAGCACTTGGTCCGTAGCCCTGTAGGTTATGGAACTTCAAGTGCATATCCAAGTACTTTTAAATGCAACAAGGGTTTCTGCCTCTGCCAACCTTTCAGGCAGTGAGTTCCAGACCCCACCACCCTCTGGATGAAAAAAGTTCTCATGAACTCCCCTCTAACCTTTTTACCAATTACTTTAAATCTATGCCCCCTGGTTATTGATCTCTCTGCTAAGGGAAATAGATCCTTCCTATCCACTCTATCGAGACCCCTCATAATTTCATACACCTCAATTAAGTCTCCCCTCAGCCTCCTCTGTTCTGAAGAAAACAACCCCAGCCTATCCAATCTTTCCTCATAGCTAAAATTCTCCAGCCCTGGCAACATCCTCGTAAATCTCCTCTGTACCCTCTCTAGTGCAGTCACATCTTTCCTGCAATGTGGTGACCAGAACTGTACGCAGTACTCGAGCTGTGGCCTAACTAGTGTTTTGTACAGTCCAAGCATAACCTCCCTGCTCTTATTTTCTATGCCTCGGCTAATAAAGGAAAGTATCCCGTATGCCTTCTTAACCATCTTATCAACCTATCCTAATACCTTCAGGGATCCTACCATTTATTGTGTATTCCTTTGCCTTGTTTTCTCTCCTCAAATGCATTGCGTCACACTTCTCCGGATTGAATTACATTTGCCACTTTTCTGCCCAACTGACCAGTCCGTTGAATTCTTCCTGCAGTCTACAGCTTTCTTCCTCACTATCAACCACACAGCCGATTTTTGTATCATCTGCAAACTTCTTAATCATACCCCCTACATTGATGTCTAAATCATTGATATATACCATAAAAATCACGGGAATTAATACTGAGCCCTGCAGAACCCCACTTCAAACAGCCTTCCAGTCACAAAAATACCCGTCAACTGTTACCTTTTGCTTCCTATCACTGAGCCAATTTTGGATCCACCTTGCCACTTTCCCTTGGCTCCCATGGGCTTTTACTTTTCTGATCAGTCTGCCATGTGGGACCTTGTCAAAAGCCTTGCTAAAATCCATGTAGACTACATCAAACACGCTACCCTCATCGACTCTCCTTGTTACCTCCACAAAAAATTCAGTCAAGTTAGTCAGACACGACCTTCATTTAACAAATCCATGCTGATGGTCCTTGATTAATCTGTGCCTTTCTAAATGACAATTAATACTGTCCCTCAGAATCTTTTCCAATAATTTGCTCACCACCGAGGTTAGGCTGACTGGCCTGTAATTACTCGGTCCATTCCTTTCTCTCTTTTTAAACAATGGTACAACATTAGCAGTCCTCCAGTCCTTCCGGCACCACACTTGTAGCCAGAGAGGATTGGAAAATGATGGTCAGGGCCTCCGCTATTTCCTCCCTTGTTTCTCTTAACAGCCTGGGATACATTTCATCTGGGCCTGGTAACTTATCTACTGAGGGTGCAGGTGCAGAAGTGGAGACTGGCTGCAGAGTGTGAGGAAGATGTTCTCAGGGCTTTTGCCAGGTAGAGAACGACGCTAGCAGAGCATCAGATACATATGGAGGTACTACGCATTATCCCCCAAAACATGTGGCGGATGGCTCAGGTAGTGGTGGACTCTACTGCCCGGCTGTGTGCCAGCATCTGAGAGGAATTTAACTCATTGTAGAGCAGCCTGAAGAAAGTGGCAGTTGCAGGATCTTCTTCCGCTTTATGAGAGATCCAAGCAAGTCAGTGAACTCAATAAAGAACTGTAGGTCTTGCTGGACCATCTAGAGATGTCATTGACAACCAAATTGCAAAGTATACAGAGAAGCATCTCGAAGGGACTAAGGGATATTCGGTTGACTCTCTCTCTCTTTCTCTCTCTCTCCCTCTCAGCGGATTTGAGGATCTTTCTGAAGCTGTGTGGTCTGTTCTCCTGCTGATTGCTGGTGACCTGAATCCTGTTATCAGTACCAGTGGAGAAGCTGGTGAGCATGCCTCAGAGGTTGCTTCTCCTCATGGCAACAGCACAGAGAAACACTCCATTAAGCTCCCTGCAGAATCATAGAATCATAGAATAGTGCAGCACAGAAAGTGGTCATTCAGCCCATTGAGTCTGCGCCGGCTCTTTCGAAGAGCAATCCAGTTATTCCCCTCCCCCGCTCTTTCCCCATGTTCCTACAATTTATTCTCCTTCAAGTATTTATCCAATTCTCTTTTGAAGATTACTATTGAATCTGTATCCACCTCCGTATCAGGCAGTGCATTCCAATTCCTAACCAATCGTTACGTAAAAAGGTTTTCCCTCATGTCGTCTCTGGTTCTTTTGCCAATCACTTTAAATCTGTGCCCTCTGATTATCGACCCTTTAGCCACTGGAAATTATTTCTCTTTATTTACACTATTTAAATCATGATTTTAAACCCCTCTATCAAATCTCCTCTTAGCCTTCTCTGCTCAAAGGAGAACAACCCCAGCTTCTCTAATTGATCCACATAACTGAAGTCCCTCATCCCTGGAACCATTCTAGTAAATCTCTTCTGTAATTCCAGGGAGCCATAGGAAACTTTTGCCAGATCAGCCAATTTGCTGTACATGCCTGTATAAGGCAAGTCATCAATGCCCTTTTTGCCAGGGCAGCTCAGTTAATGCAATTCAACAGTGGTCCCAGTCAGATGATTGAGAGGGTCATCAAATTTCTGAGAATCGCTGAATTCTCCAGGGTTGTGGAGGACATTGCATTAATGTAATTGTGTGCCCCCAATGCAAACCCTCATATCTGTATGTACCACAAAGACTTCCATTCTTTAAATGTGCGGCTCATTTCCGACAATAGGCACAGTTTCTTGAATATGAATCCATGATATGCTGGGAGCTGCTATTGTGCTTTTATATTTTGTTACTCCAGCATTCCTGCTTTATTTCAACAGGGATGGGATGGAATGGTGCAAGATGGCTGCTGGGTGGCTCATGATGTCACCAGTGGCTACAGAGAAGTGCGACAATGAAATACGGATGAAGAGAAGGATAAGAACTGGGCAAGTCATTGGAATTCTCAAAGGAAGGTTCCATTGCCTGGATAGGCCTTGGGAGTTCACCCAGCATTATCTCATAAATTGTGGTAGCAAGTTGTATGCTTCATAATTTTCCAATCAGGCAAGAACTGATGGTAGATTCCCCAAAGGATGCCGGAGAGGCTGATGATGACATTGCTTATGCTGAAGGTCAGGCCCATTAAGAACAAAAAGCAGGTATAGTGGCAACTGCTACTAGACACCTGAAAGCCAGATTCATTTGGGACCTCTTCACAGATGAATAGAGCAAGTATTATTTGGGAGTCTCAAGCCCATCAAATATCTGCCTCCTCTCATCAAACTCTTCATGGTCTAAATAATATCCTTACATCCTAATCCTGAGCTTCACCAGCAGCACATTACCTATTCCCCATTCTCCTACAAGTGTAGGGATTTGGAGTTGTGACTGTATGCAATACTTAATAACAAGGCAACACTTCGTAATACATGGTGTCGGAGTTTTAAAGAAAGGTGCGTCTTTTTGTACCATAGAGCACGGATCATAAGGAACACAACAACAACCCCTCAATTCACTTTCCCTCACACTACGCTATTGTCTCTGGTAGGACCATGGAAAAATACTAGTATTCTGAAAACACTAAAATAACCTTCCTGTGTCCAGTGAAATGCAGTGAGGAAGATAGTAATAGATTTCAAGAGGACATAGACAGGCTGGTGGAATGGCAGATGAAATTCAACGTAGAAAAGTGTGAGCTGATAGATTTTGGTAGGAAGGATGAGGAGAGACAATACAAGCTAAATGGTACAATTGTAAAGGGGCGCAAGAACAATTCATTGGCTGTAAAGCACTTTGGGACGTCCTGTAATTGTGAAAGGTGCTGTATAAATGTGAGTCTTTCTTTTTTTTCTTTCTTTTCATGATAAAACCTATCTGTAAAATTATCCTTTGTGTCTTTGAACATATTTTAATTAGGAGGCCTCAGCGTCTCTCAAAATCCTCGGGCTGGATTTGATATTCTTCCCAGACCCATCACATTGCCAGCTGGAAAGAGTTACGAACGAGACTTGTATCTGTGATTGGCAGGATGCTGCAGTCTGAGCATGTGCAGGGGGGAGAAATCCCACAATGCATGGTGTGATTCTCCCAGGAGCGTACTATTCCTCAAACTACAACAGTAAACTAGAATAAGAACTTTAGTACCTTTTAATGTCAAAATATTTTCAACTGCTTATTTTTACTCGAGACAATGAGACGAATGGAGACTGAAAGGGATGCCGACAGCACATACCTCTTTTGGTTATATTGAGAGTTTAAAACCAACCAGAACAGATTTGTTTATACAGCTATGGGATCTTGCTTATTTATCCAGCTGCCACGGGTGAGGAAAACCCTATTTATTATCCAGGAACCAATAGAAAAACACTTGCTTCACTGTCGCTGGGCCAAAGCAGAACCTTTAAAGGCAGCACTTCAGGTTAAAAAGGCTGTAAAAAAAGATAATGGAATTCTAGGTTTTATCATAAGAGGTATAAAATATAAAATCCAAAAGGTAATGATGAGCCTATATAAAACCTTAATAAGAACTCAGTTAAAGTACTGTGTTCAGTATTGGGCTCCACACTGTAGGAAGGACATCAAAGCTTTAGCGAGGATACAATGAAGGTTCACTGGGATGCTGCCTGGTATGAGGGCATAAAAATACAAAGAAAGACTTGAAAAATCAGGGCTTTTTTGTTAGAACAATGTAAATTCTGGGGTGGTATGGTATAAGTGTTCAAAATGATTAAAGGATGGAATAGAAAGTTAGAAGCAGAATGTTTCTAGCAGTTGAGGGGTCTAGAACAAGGGGCCAAGACTAAATGTAAAAGATTTAGAACAGAGAGCACAGAAACAGAAATAGGCCATTAAGCCCCTCGAACCTGTTCCACCATTCAATTAGATCATGGCTGGTCTGTATCCTAACTCCATCCACCCACCTTGGTTCTGAAACCATTAATACCCTTGCCTAACAAAAATCTATCAATCTCCGTTTTGAAATTTTCAATTGATCCCCAGCCTTTTGGGGGAGAGAGTTCCGAATTTCCACTACCCTTTGTGTGAAGAGAATCAGGAGAAACTCTTTTACACAGAGTTGTGAGGCTGTGGAATTCACTTTCAGGATTAGTGGATTGAGGCAGAAACTAAGTCAACATTCAGGATTGGATTGGAGAGGTGGAAAAGGGGATGAAGGGATATGGAATCAGGGCCAGTAAATGTGTTTGGCCTATTTGCTCGCATGGAGGATAAACATTGACATGGACTGGTTAGACCGAATGACCTGTTTACGTTTTGTAACTTCTATGTACTTCGATGTATATCTCTGACAAATATAAGGGCCGATTTTTACTCGGAGCAGGAATCAGGGGTGATAGGGCTGAAGTGGACACCGAACTGTTCGGCCCTTCAGAACGTGAGGCCCAGGAGATTTTAATTCCCGGTCCTTGTTTACTTGTTCCGACTCTGATTCCTGCCCAAAGTCGGCAGGAATGCCATCACTGTTGACAGGCAGGATTCAAAATTGAAGTGGGGAAAGGGTCAAACCACCACCAGGGACCCACCAAAATGGTCCCCCTGCAAGGTAAGTAAGAATTGTGGGGTTGGGGGGGCGGGGGGTGGTGGTGGGTGGGTGGTCGTTAAGTTTGTGATCGGGCGAGGGGAAGAAGCCCGGGGCAGGGGAAACCCAAGGTATCCTTGTGGGGCCACGAGGAGCAGCTCTGACCCAAAAGGAATCTTTACATTTTTTTTTTAAAGGACTTAACTGGCACAGAAACTATACAGGCCATAGTGACACCCATGGTTAAATTAGGCCCCCGCTCCTCTAGGCCAGATGACCACTCCATGCCTGAAGACAGGTAAGTAATGGTGGAATGGGGGGGGGAGGCAGGAATACTTTGGGAATGTAGCGCAAACCCTCCCCTGCATCATCTTTCTGCCCCCCACCCGCCTGCACCGTTCCCACTTTGAGGGGGGAGTTAATTGGCCTTTATTTTCAAATTATTGTAATCAGGATTGTGCATCCCTCCCAAACTTTCAAAACTAGGCACCCCAGCACCCCTGCCCCTTGGCGCAGCATAGCGCAAACCCACACACCCGGCCCCTGCATCCCCACCCCTTTCTAGCCTGAGTCCCCAGCCTACTACTTTCTCTCTGATCTCCATGTCTTCCATCACTCCCCAAACAGCTGGTTCCCACGTAAGCTTGATGCCTCTCTCCGGCCTGGTACATGTTGCCTGTTATCTGTCCTTTGAAACAAGAAGAGATAAATCCATCTGCGCCCAGCTGATACAGGTACATGATTGGTGGGTCAATTTTCCTAAATGGTTCAATTTGGCATCTGATATATTAAAGTTATAAGGAGAGGATAAGGAATTACAGGTGTTTTCTTCAGAAAGGGGCCTTTGATTTAATTGAAGTTTTTAAGACTTTGAAGAGAATTGATAAAGCTAATCCAGGCAAATTGTTCACAAGGGGTTCAAATATCAGGGGACACAAGTTAAAAGTAGAGAAGTAAAAAGTAAGAAGTGAGGTTTGGTGGATCTTTTTTTACACAAAAGGTACCAGGTGAGGTCACTAAAGTTGACCGAACAAATGGGTTAAAGAGGATAGCCTAGAAATTCGTTAGCCCCCAAAAACGGGCAAGGGGATCATGATGCGCGATCAGCCTGCGCCCGTTCACAGGAATACAGGCAGCACATAAACTTCGTGCTGCTTGCTCATTTCCATGATTGTGGCGTTCAGCCCAGTGCTGAACGCACTGCTGAGTGGCTGAACGCCCAGCAGGGGGCACAAGTTTGTGTGAGGCTAGCAACAATTAAAGCTAGCCTGCACTACTTAAAGGCAGTCTGCACCTCTTAAAGGGGAGGTGCATTCTGCCTGCAGCAGCTCATTGAACTGGCTGGGGAAGACAGTGAGAGAAGGAGAAAAGAAAAATCATGTCACAACAGGGGAGAGAGCATGCACCAAGGCTTTCGGATGCAGCACTGGAGGCCTTTCAACTCAAGGAGAGAGGTGCTGTTTCCACAGGGGGCTAGGAGGCCCTCCAGACAACAGTGTAAAGTGCAGTGTGGGCAGATAGTCACTGTGGTGAATGCCAGTAGTGTAGCCCCGAAGACCTGGACGCAGTGCAGATAGAAGTTTAATGACCTTACACGAGTGGTCAAGGTCAATGAATTCATCTCTAAATGCCATATCCCACCATCTGCACCACTAGCCACATGCACTGCTCAATTCACCACACCCCATCACTCACCTACTAACAATCTCTACCAAACACGACTCATACCTCACATTCATAGCTTCACCTCACCCTCAAACAGTTACCACTGCTGCAAAACTCACACTCACATCTCACAGCTTGCACACACTGTCCGCTATTCAAATATGACTGGCATATCACCCAAACACATTGCACCACACTCACTGACACAGTTCCCTTTCCCTTGCAGGAAAAGGTGGCTTAGAACCAGCGCTTGCAGGACATAACCAGCAGGGAACTGGCGCACCTGCATAACCTTACCCCTATAGAGGAGACGGTGCTGGCCATTCTTGTGAGGGGCATCGCTGAGCCCGTGGCCAGTGGCTTGGCTGAAAGAATACAAGATGCCGATATCCTCATATGTGATCCCCCTTCTCACATCCCATTACCACCTCATCCCACAATCTCTTCTGATTTACAAGCTGCACACAGTGTAAGCAAGCACCTCTTGCTTCCCCCCCCCCCACCCACCTCGCCTCACCGCAACCCTACCCTTGTGCCTTTCTCATTTCAGAGACCCAAGAAATCCAACCTGCCCAGCCAATGGTGCAAGAAGAGGAGAGAGAGGAGAGTTATGATGAAGAAGAAACATCGTCACTCGAACTGACACTTGCAGCCACTAGTTTGGCACTGCATGCATTTTAGAGGGTAGCTTAGAGGCAGGATCTACACATGGTGAGTGTCTGGACAAGAGTGGGCTGCAGCCAGACCAGGGGGAAAGGATAGTGTAGGACTCAGCTCCACAGAGGGTGAGGTCGCACACGAGTTCTGCTGCAGAGAACTCAGATGAGGACTTTGATGTGGTGGCCTAAAGAAGAACGCTGATGAGTATGCAAAACAAAATGCTTGGTGCATTGGCAGGTCTGCCACAGAGCCTGAGTGAAATGTCAAGGAGCATGAAGGAGTCCACCACTAACCTTGCACAAGGCTTTGCACAGAGCTTGGAGTCCATCCTTTCCAGCATAGAAGTGATGGGCAACTCCATTAGTGTCCTTGTGGACCCAACCATGATGCAGAGTCTGATGGCCAATGTCTCAGCCACAAGTGGAGGTGACCCAACGTCTGAGTGCTGCAGTGGAAGTTCAGACTGAAGTCAGGCTCAGCTTGCTGCCACGCAAGATCAGACTTGCTGCCATTGTGGCTGCATTTACCAGTGTGGAAAGAAGCTTGCAGGGTGTCACAGCAGTCCAGCAATCTGTCCTCCAACAGATTACTAGGGATACTGAGGCACTGCCCCAGGGCTCTGTGGAGTACAAACCTGTTGTACTCTCTCAGAATGACAGCATTCGTACTCCCACCCCTGCAACTCCACCAGTGCCCTTGCTGTTGCCTGTCAGCCAGCCAGCCCAGAATGTTGCCACCCATGCCAAGGTGGTGCAGTCTGAAGCCGGGCCTTCTAGGCCCAGAGCTGCTCGCGGTCATCCTGCAAAGCCATCTGCAGTCTCCCCCACTGAAAGTCAGCAGCCTTCCACCAGCCATGCTGCAACCACTGGGGTAGCACTTCGTAGAATCACTAGGGACAGGCACTAAGGGAATGCACAAGGGTGATTAGTTGACTTTTTAATGTAATATTGGATGGATTAATGTACAAAGTTGATTTGGAATGTTGGTTTTGTGGTGGCTTTCATTTCAGCATTGTGGCCAAGAGGACGTTGTGATGGTCTGTGACAGAGGGATGATAAGGTATGGGACTATTGTTGAATGGGGGAATTGAGGTTGCGTTCACTGGTGTCACAGTCGGATGATTCGACAGAAAGGGGCTGTCTGGGTTGCCTCCTCCCTTCTGTTTCCTCTTCTTCTGCTTCCTCCTCTTCTGCTTCCTCCTTCTCCTCCTCCTCCTCCTCTCCCTCCTTTACCTCTTCTGCTTCCTCCTCCTTCTCCTCCTCCTCCTCAGCTGGTCACCGTATGCCTGGTGGCAAGGGCTGTGCCCTCGTGATGGCGAGGTTGTGGAGCACAGAGCAGACCACAACGAATCTTGAGACGCGCTCTGGTGAGTCCTGCAGGGCTCCTCCAGAGCGGCCCAGGCAGCAGAAGAGTTGTTTAAGGACGCCAATGTTCTGCTCTAGATGATTTGTGTGGCAGCATGGCTGTCATTGTACACATGCTGCCCACATGTTGGGTTGTGTTGCGGAACGGAGTCATGAGCCAGGTGGTCAGCAGATAGCCCTTGTCGCCCAGTAGCTATCCTCTGGTTTGTTGTGGTGGCTCAAGGGAAAAGTGGACTGATGTAGAATAAAAGCATCATGTCTTCTGCCAGGATACCGGGCATTCACCATCATGATATGCTGAGCATGATTGCACACCGACTGCACATTCAGCGAGTGGTAACCTTTGCGGTTGCAGTACATCTCAGCATTTAGATGCCCGCAAAGCCACTAGACTTACCCGAAACTGTAGCGGGATTGTTAAGAACATAAGAACATAAGAAATAGGAGCAGGAGTAGGCCAATCGGCCCCTCGAGCCTGCTCCACCATTCAATAAGATCATGGCTGATCTGATCCTAACCTCAAATCTTCTATCACTCTGCATCCACCCAAACCCATGTGATCTCCCGGGAGAGGCGAAAAACCAGATAAAGACCCAATGGCCAATTTGGGAGAAAAAAATCTGGGAAATTCCTCTCCGACCCATCTAGGCGATCGAAATTCTTCCAGGAGATCACTCTGTCCCTATATTTTCTACAGTACTTACCTTCTGTAAAGGCGATCTCCACCCCAGCCAGGAACAGGAATAAAACCATCTCCTGAAATCTAACAGAATTAGAACACAGTAGGAGCAGAACAAGGCTACACGGCCCCTGGGCCCGCTCCACTACCCACAGGGCCATGACCATTCCGAACCCAGACTCATGTCCAATTTCCTGCCCGCTCCCCGTAACCCTTTATTCCCTTTACTTCTAGGAAACTATCTATTTCTGTTTTAAATTTATTTAATGATGTAGCTTCCACAGCTTTCTGGGGCAGCAAATTCCACAAACCTACCACCCTCTGAGTGAAGAAGTTTCTCCTCATCTCAGTTTTGAATGAGCAGCCCCTTATTTTAAGATTATGCCCCCTAGTTCTAGTTTCACCCATCATTGGGAACATCCTCACCGCATCCACCCGATCAAGCCCCTTCACAATCTTATATGTTTCAATAAGATCGCCTCTCATTCTTCTGAACTCCAATGAGTAGAGACCCAATCTACTCAACCTCTCCTCATATGACCACCCCCTCATCCCCGGGATTAACCGAGTGAACCTTCTTTGTACTGACTCGAGAGCAAGTATGTCTTTTCTTAAGTATGGACACCAAAACTGTATGCAGTATTCCAGGTGCGGCCTCACCAATACCTTGTACAACTGCAGCAATACCTCCCTGTTTTTATATTCCAACCCCCTAGCAATAAAAGCCAACATTCCATTGGCCTTCTTAATCACTTGCTGCACCTGCATACTAACTTTTTGAGTTTCGTGCACCAGGACCCCCAGATCCCTTTGTACTACAGTACTTTCCAGTTTCTTGCCATTAAGATAATAACTTGCTCTATGATTTTTCCTGCCAAAGTGCATAACCTCACACTTTCCAGTATTGTATTCCATCTGCCAAATCTCTGCCCACTTACTTAGCCTGTCTATGTCCCTTTGCAGGTTTTTTATGTCCTCCTCACTCACTACTTTCCCTCCCATCTTTGTATCATCTGCAAACTTTGATATGTTACACTCGGTCCCCTCCTCCAAATCGTTAATATAGATTGTAAAGAGTTGGGGACCCAGCACTGACCCCTGCGGAACACCACTAGTTACTGGTTGCCAATCTGAGAACGAACCATTTATCCCAACTCTCTGCTTTCTGTTAGAGAGCCAATCCTCCACCCACGCCAGAATATTACCCCCAATCCCGTGATTTTTTATCTTGAGCAATAATCTTTTGTGTGGCACCTTGTCAAATGCCTTTTGGAAGTCTAAATACACTACGTCCACTGGTTCCCCTTTATCCACCCTGTATGTTACTTCCTCAAAAAACTCAAGCAAATTTGTTAAACATGACTTCCCCTTCATGAAACCATGCTGAGTTTGCCCTATTAAATTATGTTTATCCAAATGTCCCGTTACTGTCTCCTTAATAATGGACTCTAACATTTTACCAACCACAGATGTTAGGCTAACAGGTCTATAGTTTCCAGCCTTCTGCCTACTACCCTTTTTAAATAAGGGTGTTACATTAGCAGTTTTCCAATCTGCCGGGACCTTTGCTGAGTCCAGTGAGTTTTGGAAAATTATTACCAATGCATCCACAATCCCTACCGCTACTTCCCTCAAGACCCTGGGATGCAAGCCATCAGGTCCAGGGGATTTATCCGCCTTGAGTCCCATTATTTTACCAAGTACCACTTCCTTAGTGATTTTAATCGTATTTAGTTCCTCCCCCCCTAGAGCCCCCTGTTTGTCCAGTGTTGGGATATTCTTAGTGTCCTCTACTGTAAAGACTGATACAAAATAATTGTTCAGTGTTTTTGCCATCTCCATGTTTCCCACCATTAATTTCCCGGTCTCATCCTCTAAGGGACCAACATTTACTTTAGCCACCCTTTTTCTTTTTATATAACTATAGAAACTTTTACTGTCTGTTTTTATATTTTTTGCTAATTTACTTTCATAATCTATCTTCCCTTTCTTAATCAATCTTTTTGTTATTTTTTGCTGTCTTTTAAAGACTTCCCAATCTTCCATCCTCCCACTAGATTTGGCTACCTTATATGCCCTTGTTTTTAGTCGGATACTATCCTTAATTACTTTACTTAGCCACGGATGGCTATCTTTTCTTTTACACCCTTTTTTCCTCAGTGGAATATATTTTTTTTGGAAGTTGTAAAATAACTCCTTAAATGTACACCACTGGTCATGTACCGTCTTACCCTTTAATCTATTTTCCCAGTCCACTCTAATTAATTCCGCTCTCATACCTTCATAGTCTCCTTTATTCAAGCTCAGCACGCTTGTTTGAGATCCAACCTTCTCACCCTCTAATTGAATATGGAACTCAACCATGTTATGGTCACTCATTCCAAGGGGATCCTTTACTAGGACATTTTTAATTAATCCTGTCTCATTACACAGGACCAAATCTAAGGTTGCTTGCCCCTTGGTCGGTTCAGTTACATACTGCTCAAGAAACCCATCCCTAATACACTCAATGAACTCTTCCTCAAGGCTGCTCTGCCCAATTTGATTTGTCCAGTTAATATGATAATTAAAATCCCCCATAATTATAGCTGTTCCCTTATTACAAGCCTCAACTATTTCCTGATTAATACTCCGTCCAACAGAGTTGCAACTGTTCGGAGGCCTATAGACTACACCCACTAGTGTTTTTTTCCCCTTATTATTCCTTACCTCCACCCAAACTGTTTCACTATCCTGCTCCTTTGACCCAATATCATTTCTCTGTATTATAGTGATTCCTTCCTTTATTAACATAGCCACCCCACCTCCTCTCCCTTCCTGCCTGTCCTTCCTGATTGTTAAATAACCTGGTATGTTTAATTCCCAGTCATGGTCACCCTGCAGCCATGTTTCTGTAATGGCCACAAGATCATACCCATATGTCATTATTTGTGCCGTTAACTCATTCATTTTGTTACGAATGCTACGTGCATTCAGATAAAGAACTTTCAAATATGTTTTGTAACACTTAGTTCCTGTTTTTTCCCTTTTTAGTACTTTACTTTTTACTCCATACCTTCTGTCCCTTCCTGACACATTCTGTTTTTTAATTCCCCCACTACTACCTAAGTCTATGACCTTCTCTGTTGTCATTTCTATTATTTGCTCTCTAGAAACCTCCCCCCCACTAATTAGTTTAAAGCCCTCTCTACAGCCCTAGTTATATGATTCGCCAGGACTCTAGTCCCAGCACTGGCCAAGTGGAGTCCGTCCCAACAGAACAGCTCCCTCCTGTCCCAGTACTGGTGCCAGTGTCCCAAGAAGCAAAACCCATTTCTCCCACACCAGTCTTTGAGCCACGCATTTAACTCTTTAATTTTATTTATCCTAGCCAAATTCGCTCGTGGCTCAGGTAATAACCCAGAGATTATTACCCTTGAGGTTCTGTTTTTTAATTTGACCCCTAGCTGCTCATACTCCTTTAACAGAACCGTCTTCCTTGTCCTATCTACGTCGTTTGTACCAACATGGACCACGACAACTGGATCCTCCCCCTCCCACTGCAAGTTTCTTTCCAGCCCAGAAGAGATGTCCTTAACCCTGGCACCAGGCAGGCAACACAGCCTTCGGGACTCCCGCTCTTGACTGCAGAGAACCCTATCTATCCCCCTAATGATACTATCCCCTACCACTACAACATTTCTTTTTACTCCCTCCACTTGAATGGCCCCCTGTACCACGGTGCTGTGGCCAGGTTGCTCATCCTCCCTGCAGTCCCCGCTCCCGCCCTCACAGGGAGTAAGAACCTCGATCCTGCTGGACAAGAACAAGGGCTGCGTCTCCTTCAACACTACATCCTGGATCCCTGTACCTTCCTCACTCGTAGTCACACCGTCCTGTCCCTGACCACGGACTACATCTGCAGTAATTAACTTCATAGGTGTGACCATCTCCTGAAACATAGAGTCCAGGAACTTCTCCCCCTCCCTGATGTGTCGCAGTGTCCGAAGCTCGGTCTCAAGCTCCATAACATGGAACTTGAGTTCCTCTAGCAGCAAACACTTGTTGCAGATGTAATCACCGTTAGCCTCAATGGGGTTCACCGGCTCCCACATCTCGCAACAGTAACACATCACCTGCTCCATTCTATATAATTAATTAAATTTCTTATTATTAGTTATGAAGACCCTGCCCGGATATATATGATAATATCACACCACTATTCAATAGGACTTACCAACTTAAAGGTATGAAAGAGAAGAGAAGGAAGAAAACCAACCAACCAGCTGATCACCAACCTCCTCCTTGAATACTGTCTGTGGAGCCTGTTTGGTTGACTCGTCTCGCTGCTCCGCCTCCGCAGTGCTGTCTAAGCCTGGGAGTGGGGAATAAAACAGAGCAAAAAACACACCCTCACCTCCCACTTATCCGAACTCTCCCACTTAGCAAAACTCCAGCAGCACTCAATGCACAAAGCACGTTCTGGATGTCTAGGTACTGGTAGGGGTATTTTGGTAGTTAGTAGTGGTGGCAGTGCTGGAAAGTTCATTGTAGCTGAGGGCTCTGCCAATGATCATAATTGTCCATCATGGTTGTCTTCTGAAGATAGCCAGGGTTATGTCATTTGGCAGCTGACAGCAGTTATAATGGGCCGTATTTTCCGATCGGAGGCTTCCTGCGTGTGGAGGCCTCCGATCTGGAAAAAATCTACTGACTTACCTGAGGGCTTCCGAGGTGCGTATACTTCCACTCCTGGGCCTCTCCAACTCAAAATGCGCAGGGCCCGCGTATCCCAGAGACGCAGGCAGTTCGCAAGCACCCTGGGATCACGTGGGCCATGGGGAGCCAATAGCAGAAGGGAATCTCCATACACTTGACAGATAGACCTGTCAAATATATGAATGGAGATCACCCCAAAAACACTGTAAAACATTAAATAAATTAAGAAAAAAAATCACATTTTAAAATGAGTTGAAATTACAATAAATTAAATATTTTAAACAAAAATTTAATTTTTTGAAAAAAATCATTAAAGTTTTTTTATGGGGCTAAAAATAAACTTACCTTATTTTTAAAAGTATTTTTAAATGATAAATGAGTGAAAGAAATTTTTTTTTTTTTACTTGTTTCAAATCCTATGCTGGTGAAAACAGGCCTTACGCCTACTTTTACCAGGCGTAAAATTTCTAAGGGTTTTCTGCAGGCAGAGGTTCTCCAGAAAGTGGAACTCTCCCCCCACAGAGGCCCTTCTCCAGGGTAGGCATCCGATCTGTCAAGAGCATTCTTGACAGATCGGAAATGCTGGTTTTCAGCACATGTGCTTGGCATGCCTGAAACCAGCATTTCCGATGTCCCTACGGGTGTGTACACAGCTCGTACACACCCGTAGGCATCGGAAAATATGGCCCAAAGTGTATTATGTCACAGGACAGAGGGGGAAATATTTTGATGGTGTTGTAGATGCATAGATACATTTAAGGGGAAGCTAGATAAGTACATGATGGAGATAGGAATAGAAGGATATGGTGATAGGGTGAGATGAAGGAAGGTGTGAGGGGGCTTGTGTGGAGCATAATGGGCCGAATGGTCTGTTTCTGTGCTGTAAATTCTAGTAAATTCTATGGAAAACCATATAGTTATTACTGTTATCAGACCTTGTTTAAATAAACCTACTGCTACCAAATTTTGCACTATTGTAAACTATTTTGTGTCCTACGTTTCCTACATTACAACAGTAACTGCGCATCAAAAAACTTAATTAGCTGTAAAGCGCATTGGGATGTCCTGCGATCATGAAAGGCGCTAAATAAATGGAAGTCTTACTTTCTGCACTTTACGTTGCCTCGTGCATTTATGGTGTATTCACACTACAAGTTTAATACTGGTGCAAAGACATTTCAGATTCATGCTAATGGTTAAATTGTAGAATTTAAACCGGTTGTTGAGGCGCGAACCGACTCCTCCTTGGCCTAGTGTCAAGGTGGGTCCTGCTGGTGACCCAGGCACTTTGCTTTTCCTGTTTTTCCTTCTCCCCGTTTGCAGATGATTATCAAATTAGTATTGCAGTATTCTTGAATGTACATGAAAATATACACTGAAGGAGGAGACAACAAACAACAGAGAATATAATATCAGAAGCACTGGAGGAATGAAGGAAATATGTGTGGGGGGGAAGGGAGGGTGGGTAAAGACTGCCTCTCTTTGACAAGTGTAAAACATTACAAATGAAATGTATGTTGGCACTTGGAATTCAGCTCCCAGTGGATTAAAGTGCGCAGTGAAAAATGATATGATTGGCACTAATTAAGTAACCACCCTTGTTTTTCTTTCATTTCTTCTTTTTATGAGGCTAGGATATCTCTTTTTCAAATGATTTTCTCCACTTCCCCTGCTTTCTGTCCCAAGCACCATTGGCGGCTGACAGAGGGTAGGCAATCTGTGGCGATGTGTGCCGCACTAAATTTTACACAAACCTCAATAAGGTAGGCCATTTCTGGTAATGAGAGTATACAGGGAACAGTAGCATAATGGTAATGTCACTGGGCTAGTAATCCAGAAGTCTGAACTAATGATCTAGTGACGTGAGTTCAAATCCCAGCACAACAACTGGGGAATTTAAAATTCAGTTAATTAACTAAATCTGGAATAAAAAGCTAGTGGTAACCATGAGACTATCGGATTGTTAGAAAACTCCATCTGGTTCACTTAATGCCTTTTAGAGAAGGAAATCTGCCATCCTTACCTGGTCTGGCTGGCCGATATGTGACACCAGACCCACAGCAATGTGGGTTGACTCTTAACTGCCCTCTGAAATGGCCTAGCAAGCCACTCAGTTGTAACAAACCGCTAGGAAACACAATAATAGGATTAAATGGTCTGTAGCCGGTGCTGAGTGACATGGCATAGTGGTATACAGTCGGGAGGGAGTGGCCCTGGGAGTCCCTCAACATTGACTCTGGACCCATGAAGTCTTGTGGTTTCAGGTCAAGCATGGGCAAGGAAACCTCCTGCTGATTACTGCCCTCCCTCAGCTGATGAATCAGTACTCCTCTATGTTGAACAACACTTGGAAGAAGCACTGAGAGGAGCAAGGGCACAGAATGTACTCTGGGGTGGGGGACTTCAGGACATAGCTGCCAGTCGAACGGGAGGAGGAGGCTCCATGAATATCCCCAATGGTGGAGCCCAGCACATGAGTGCAGAAGACCAAGGCTGAAGCGTTTGTGACCATCTTCAGCCAGAAGTGCCAAGTGGATGATCCATATCAGCCTACTCCTGAGGCCGCCACCATCACAGAAGCCAGTCTTCAGCCAATTTGATTCACTCCATGTGATATTAAGAAACAGCTGAGTGAACTAGATACAGCAAAGGCTGTGGGTCCCGACTGTCGTGCTGAAGACTTGTGCTCCAGAGCTAGCCAAGCTGTTCCAGTACAGCTACAACACTGGCATCTATCCGACAATGTGGAAAACTGCCCAGGTATGTCCTGTCCTCAAAAAGCAGGACAAATTCAATCCGGCCAATTACTGCCTGATCAGTCTACTCTCAATCAGATGGAAAGTGTCATCGACACTGCTATCAAGCAGCACTTACTCACCAATAACCTGCTCACTGATGCCCAGTTTAGGTTCTGCCAAGACCACTCAGCTCCCAACCTCATTACAGCCTTGGTCCAAACATGGACAAAGGAGCTGAATTCCAGAGGTGAGGTGAGTGACTGCTCTAGACATCAAGGCCGCATTTAAAAAAAATTCTTTTATGGGATCTCGGCGTCGCTGACAAAGCCAGCATTTATTGCCCATCCCTAGTTGCCCTTGAGAATGTGGTGGTGAGCCATCTTCTTGAACCACTGCAGTCCGTATGGTGATGGTACTCCGACAGTGTTGTTAGGTAGGGAGTTCCAGAATTTTGACCCAGTGGCGATGATTTGACCGAGTCTGGCATCAAGGAGCCCTAATAAAACTGAAGTCAATGGGAATCGGGGGGAAAACTCTCCACTGGCTGGAGTCATACCTAGCACAAAGGAAGATGGTTGTGGTGGTTGAAGGTCAATCATCACAGCCTCAGGACATCACTGCAGGAGTTCCTCAGGGCAGTGTCCTAGGCCCAGACATCTTCAGTTGTTTCATCAATGACCTTCCCTCCAACATAAGGTCAGAAATGGGGATGTTTGCTGATGACTGCACAGTGTTCAGCGCCATTCACAACTCCTCAGATAATGAAGCAGTCTATGCCCACATGCAACAAGACCTGGATGACATTCAGGCTTGGGCTGATACGTGGCAGGTAACATTCGCGCCACACAAGTGCCAGGCAATTACTATCTCCAACAAGCGAGACTAACCACCTCCCCCTTGACATTCAACGGCATTACCATCACCGGATCCCACATCATCAACATCCTGGGGGTCACCATTGACCAGAAACTTAACTGGACCAGCCACATAAATACTGTGACATCAAGAGCAGGTCAGAGGCTGGGTATTCTGTGGCGAGTGTCTCACCTCCAGAGTCCCCAAAGCCTTTCCACCATCTACAAGGCACAAGTAAGGAGTGTGATGGAATACTCGCCACTTGCCTGGATGAGTGCAGCTCCAACAACACTCAAGAAGCTCAACACCATTCAGGACAAAGCAGCCCGCTTGATTGACACCCCATCCACCACATTAAACATTCAGTCCCTCCACCATCGGCGTACCGTGGCTGCAGTGTGTACCATCTACAAGATGCACTGCTGCAACTTGCCAAGGCTTCTTTGACAGCCCCTCCCAAACCCGCGACCTCTACCACCTATAATGGACAAGGGCAGCAGCTCCATGGGAACACCGCCACCTCCAAGTTCCCCTCCAAGTCACACACCATCCTGACTTGGAAGTATATTGCCAATCCTTCATCATCGCTGGGTCAAAATCCCGGAACTCCCTCCCTGACAACACTATGGGAGTACCTTCACCACATGGACTGCAGCGGTTCAAGAAGGCGGCTCACCACCAGCTTCTCAAGGGCAATTAGGGATGGGCAATAAATGCTGGCATTGCCAACAACACCCACATCCCATAAACAAATAAAAATAAAGTCAACTTCACGAGGCCGAGTGAGGGACTGTCCACGGTGCACAGCACACCCATATACACTGAGCACGTGACAGCAGGGACAGAGTAGCACACGGGTCTATGAGACCCGTGCCCAGGGGCCACAGCCAAATGTAGGAGCCCTCCGTAAAACTTACCAGAATGCAGAAAAACTGCATACAACTGCTGGATGAAAATTTTCGAGCTTTAAATATACTGTCAGAAGGGAGCAAGGCGGAATCGGCAGATTTGTTCCAATATAAATACTGACACTTGCCTTTACAGTTCACAAGTGTATAAACATTCTACGGGTCTAATGCCCAAGGTCCCAAGACTTCTTAACCTGATTCTGCGTGACAGATGAATGGGCCCAGCCTGATTTAATAAAACAACGTAAAGCCAGATTGTTGCTGTTGCGGTGTGTTCAATTGCAGTTTTTTATATCGCTACCAATTTTAAGAACATAAGAATTAGGAACATGAGTACGCCATGCGGCCCCCCGAGCCTGCTCCACTATTCAATAAGATCAAGGCTGATCTTCTACCTCAACTCCACTTTCCCGCACTATCTCCATATCCTTTGATTCCCTTAGTGCCCTAAAGTCTATCGATCTCCGTCTTGAATATAATCAATGACTGAGCATCCGCAGCCCTCTGGGGCAGAGAATTCCAAAAAAAATTCTACTTCGTCATTTAAGATCCATCATACAGTTTTAGTCTGCTGCATCGGATCATGGTTACTAAATCATTGTTTCCTAAGCAACACATTCTAGCATGTTAGGCAATTCGAGCTGCTTTAGAAGCTCCAGCAGACAAAGCTGGGTGGATGGGAATCCTTGTGGCTGTTGCCATTGGACTGCATGAATTGGTGAAGGGGATGCCCTCCTACCCATACCCAGGTGCTCCTGCCAGTCCTACCTGGGTATGTCAGAAGAGACCTGCCTTCACCACCTCCAGTTCTCTGCAGAGACAGTGACCGAGTTATTCCAACTGCGTCAGAGTGACTTACACCCAACATCAAAGACTGAGATCGTTCCTCCTTGTAGCCACGAAGGTCACTACAGCATTAATCTTCTCTGCAAGAAGATCCTTCAAGGCCACAGCAGGTGATATCAGCCAGAAAAGCCAGTCTGCATTTCATATTTGTAGAAAACAAGCAATTGATGCAATGCTTGCCAAGGGAAACACATTCATCACTTTCCCAGTGGAAAGAAGACACCATGGAGAGGCTATAGAACATTTACTGCCTGGTGGACTTCCTTACAGTCTAACGGGATCCTATGTGGTCACCAGCATTCCACCAAAATCCATATATCAATGGGAAGTGATATTACTCTATAAATGTGCAGGTAGTTTTCAGATTATCAAAATGTGATCCTGCATGCCAATACCTATTATCAAGGGAGCACCCACATTGCTTTTATTACACAGTGCCTGCATTGTTGGAAGGTCCTGAGAGAATGGATGAATGTCTGTTGGGAGACCAAATTTACCCTTTGCATCTATGATGCATGATCCCAATTAGAAACTCCTACACAACAGCAGAGAGCAAATACAATTAAATGCCATGCCACCGTCTGAGCAACTGCCAAGCATGGAGAGGCTAAAGCAACAACTCCATTGTTTGGGCTGCTCCGGTGGGACGCTGCTCTACAATCCAACAAAAGGTTCCCAAATAATCACCACCTGCTTTAAGCTGCATGTTGCACCATTTTGCCATCCAATGAGGAGTGAGCTGGATGATGAAGAGGCATATGGGGCTCCAGGAAGAGGAAGATGGCAGCATGGAAGGCGATGATGTATAGGCAGATCGATTGGCCTGGAGTTCTGTGATTCACAACATTTTGCAGTAATGACCACATCTTTACCACTGACCAACTTTGTTTTTGTTCCCCCTCCCCCAGAACATGGTGCACATTGCCTCTAATTAAACTGAGCTGTCATTTTTTAGTCCCTAGCACTTATCTTTCTAGAACCCTACCCAGTAAACACAGTCCAGACCAAAGGAAAAAAAGATGATTTTTTAATGCATGTCAAAAATTTGCATGAAAAATGTGTTCTAAGCCCTACACGTGCTTTACTTCATGACCCTATAAGTTATCCTTGTCCTACTCTGTAAGGCTGTATGTGAGTGGGAGGAGCAACTGTGGTGGCAGATTGCTGTTGGATTGTGCAGTCCTGTTGGAATGATGGTGGCTTTGGACCTCTGGGCGAAGGGTCATTTGGCAAAACAGTGGCTTCTAGTAGCTACCTGCTCTCTGACACTTCATCAGTCCTTTGAAGGGTTGGACTGAAGTGGGAGGATGTGTGCCTAACTTGAAGGGAGCTGTCTCAGCTGGCACTTCTTCTGCATTGACACTGGTGCTGGGCATCCTAGCTGGGTGACATTGATCTGCACGAGAATAGTTAGTATGGTGACACCACTATCGGTTAAACTCACTGTCATTGCTTTTGACAACCAATCACTCAGTCTGTCAAGCTTAGTAGCTCCCAAGCTGTCAGTAGCACCAAACACAATGGGGCGATTTTCTGCCGTCAGAGGAGGCGGGTTTGGAGGCGGGAAAGGCGGGAAAATCAGATTCAATGAGGGCGTGTTTGGAACCCGCCTCCAACCCACCTCCATGGGATTTTGCAGGAGCCAGTTTTGGAGGTTGGGGAACGGTCCCGCCTTCAGCTGGCCATAGTGATACTTGTGATCATTAAATGCTCGTTAAGGGCCTCTCTAAGCCTATTTTGAGGGGCCCTCGTGATTTTTCGAGGATCTTGGCGTGCTCCACGCAACTCCTGAACCACACCAGGTAAACCTGGTGGATTGGCTCGTGGGTGGACTCCTCACAGCTGCAGGTCTAACAAGACATCCTTTATTGCATTAAGGATTACTTGCAGGTGCCAGACTTTGGCTTTAAAAGGTTTCTGAGCACTTTTAGAAGGCCTTCTGAAGTCGGAGGTGATGCAGCTTGAATCAATCAACTGTGGGACCTCCTCGGAAGACCCTCTCCCCGCTTGCAATGAGCGCTTCCCCAAAGGAGGCATCTGTAAGTAGCATGGGAACCATTTGTTTTCTTTCTGCATGGACCTCAGATGAGGATGAGGAGGAGGAGGCTGAGGAGGAGGAGGAGAATCTGGAGGAGGAGGAGCAGGAGGGGGAGGAGGAGGAGGAGCAGGAGGAGGTCAGAGCGCCGGTGTATCGACCAGCGGCAGCGGCAGCATGCGAGCGCATGTTTGCCCGGGATGCAAGGGACGAACTTATCCTGGCCAGATTTGCATAGGTTGCCCAAGTTGGCACATGTCCTTGGCTCCATCCTAGGACATCATTGACAATGGACATGACTCTCTGGCTTCCTTTCACTCAGGCCACCAACGTGACAACGCAAGTGTGGCGGAGTCCGCAATGTGGAGCTGCCTAAAGCGAAAGAACAGTTGCCATAAACGCCAACATTTTGGCTTCAAATCATTTTAATGCTTTCCAACAGGTATGGCATTTCACCAATACACATAAACATTCTCCCAATCTGCACACAGATCTGGAGGTTATATCCCTTGCCAGTTGTACCCACAGAGTTTTCTTTGGCAGGCCTCTTCCTCCCAGATGAGTGGAAGAGCACCTCCATGCTAGCTGTCACCCCCTCAAACAACATTTGCAGCACCTCATCCGAGAGCCTCGGGGAGGCCCTTGCCTTGGAATTGGACATAGTGGTTTCTCAAAATATGTTGCAGGTGGTGCAGTATAGGCAGAAATGCTGTGGAATGAGCCAAGGGAGTAAGAAGCCATAAAATCAAACTGGAAAAGTGCTGTCAACAGAGGCGAGTTTCAGTCCCAAATCACTAATTGACCAAGGGCATCCCACACCTCTGAAATCAAGTGGCCAATCACGGAAAAATCTCATTTTTTTTTAAACTATCAGTGGAGGTGGGTTTCAAACCCACCCAAACTGAAACCCACCTCCATCTCGCCTCCAGTGGGAAAATCGCCCCCAATGTTTATGAGGAAAAATGTTCTTCCCTTGTTCCCTCTGTGCTTTGGAGTTTCCTCTGCAGATGGTCATGAAGATGTTACTCTCTCACTGATATTCTGCATTGCTGAAAATGCCTCACATTTGATGGCAGTGATGAAGGTAGGTCCATTAGGATAATAATCCCTTACCCACGCTACAGGCTGGCAGCCTGCTCCAATCTCTCCTCTTCCTTCAGACACGAGTTAATGAAGGAGCACAAAGCCCGGTTGCACATTCTCCACCAGCTGCTGCAGATTGTGTGTGACAGGCTCAAAGAATATGCAAAAGACTTTGTGTTCCTTCATTAACTCATATCTGAAGGAGGAGGAGAGATTGGAGCAGCTGCCAGCTGATGGCATGTCCCCATGGCATGGGCAAGGGATTAATTTCCTAATAGACCTACCTTTCAGATGCGGGTCAACGCAACAGGACAAGGCAATAAGTTCTACCTAGATGTCCACCAGGAGCATCATGCACTACTTGTCCGAGACTGAAGCAGAACACCTCAGTGCTGAAGGATGTGCTTGCTGAAATGCAGAGTACCATGGAGTGAATAGCTCCTCTACAGCCATCTGCAGAGGAGTAAGTACAGAACATGTTTTTATCACAACTCACTGTCACTGCTGACAGTCATAAGCCAGAACGGTTTCAGTGTGGGTTATGTGTTGAAGAAGTGGGTCACATACTGAATAAGATGGTCTATGTGCTGAAGAAGGTGGCCATGCCCTAATCAAGGTGGGCTACATACTACGTAAGGTGGTTTGCCAGCTTGTCCCTCATCAATAACTAGCAATGGAACAAATCTAGAAAATGTAGATTACTTTGCACACCTTGGTAGCTATCTCTCAAAGAATACAAACATCAATGAGGAGATTCAGCACTGAATTAACAGTGCCCCAGCAGTTTATGGCTGCTTGTGGACCCATGTCTTCAATAAAAAAGGACTGGATGTATCTACGAAGATTATGGCTCAGAAGTCCGTTGTTCTCTCAACCCTACTCTACGGGTTTGAATCCTGGGTTATTTTCAGAAGGCATCTCAAGACTCTTGAGCAGGTCCACCAATGTACTTTATGCAAAACTCTTCAAATTAGCTCATAAAACCAATAGGCCAGATTTTGTTGGAGCAGGGCATCTCGTGAAGTGCCCTGTTAGTTAGACATATTTGTGCACATTCAGGGTTTAAAATTTTTTGCCCTCACAGTTGCTGGAAATGCGAGCTGATAATGGCAGGGCAACAGGGCATCGGGGACCTTGGTGAACAACAGGACAAATGGTGTATCTCCTTAACCAGTGAGATTTAAGGATTGAGAAATGAACAGCAGAAGGACTGAGAGGGAGAGTGAATTAGAGTGGATAAATTAGAGTGGGTGATTTCAATGTCAAATCGTGTACAGAAAGAGAAATAAAGAGAGAGAAAGAAAGATTGGATTAAGAGAGAGAGAAAAGGGACAGAAAGGAAAAGTAAGAAAAATAACTTAAATTTAAAATTTGACATTTTTAAAATCTCATAACAATTCACAACCTGAAGGAATGAGACTCCACACTTCTGGGCAAGAGAGGTTGATTGGCAGTCATTAACAATGATCACATTGTTAAAAGGGTGCTTATGCTGTTAATTACAAGACTTAACTTTCTGTGGCAAGTTTAACGGGCAATTAATGAGCCACAACTTCATAAAAATCACGGGGAGGTTGAGGGCGAGGTGCCATTCTCGTGAAGCTAATAGTGGAGCGACGCAAATTGTCACGGAATCTCTTCCTCGCCACAAGTTGTGGGCTGATTTGTGTATTAATAATGGCGTGTGTCATTCAGACGGTATTATTTTTTCAACAAAATCTGGCCCAATGTTTGTCCTCTCAAAAACCGGTTGTACCACTACAGAAGCTATGGTTATCAAAGCACAACCTCGCTGGTCTGGCCACGTATGCGGAATGGATGACTCCAGATTCATGAAGTGACTACTTTATTTGGAACTGAGCTCCGGCCAAAGAAGAGTTGGCGGCCAGAGGACAAGAAAAGATAGTTTGAAATCCACTCTGAAGAAATGTGGTATAGGCATTAATTAATGGGAGGAAACCATCAAAGACCACAAACTGTTGCGATCCGTGTGCAGGCAGGGAGTTAACAATTTTTAACAAGATTGCCTAAAAAGAGGAGAAACATAGACAGAGGAATGAGTGTCAGTCAGCTGTGACTACACTATCAACTGGACCTTTGAAGGAAATTCAGTTCCTTCTCGACACACTACATGTGTTACAAATAAATAAATCAACACCAAACTGGGTTGTCTTTCATATGCCAGCTTTGTGGTAAAATAAGTCTCTCTAGGCTTGGTTTATAAAGCCATCTAAATGCTCACCAAAGATGTGGCCAATTTCAAAACACAAATTCTTTTAAGGCTGAGAAGCAATGTTACTCGATTAGCGAGGGAATGCCAAGAGAGAGAGAAGGTGGCTACGCCCTGAACGAGGTGGGCTATGTAATGCATAAAGTGGCCATGCCCTGAACGAGGTGGGCTTCATAATGAGTGAGGTGATAGCAGTCCTGGATAAGTGGGGCTTTATATGGAGTAAGGTGATATCTATGCTGGAAAAGGTGGTCTGTACACAGAGTGAGTTGATCTCTGTGCTGGAGACGGTGGGCTGTACACAGAGTGAGTTGATCTCTGTGCTGGAGACGGTGGGCTGTACAGGGAGTGAGTTGATCTCTGTGCTGGAGAGGGTGGGCTGTACACGGAGTGAGGTGATATCTGTGCTGGAGACGGGGGCGGGGGGCTGTACACGGAGTGAGGTGATATCTGTGCTGGAGAAGGTGGGCTGTACAGGGAGTGATGTGATATCTGTGCTGGAGAGGGTGGGCTGTACAGGGAGTGAGGTGATATCTGTGCTGGAGAGGGTGGGCTGTACAGGGAGTAATGTGATATCTGTGCTGGAGAAGGTGGGCTGTACAGGGAGTGAGGTGATCTCTGTGCTGGAGAAGGTGGACTGTACAGGGAGTGAGGTGATATCTGTGCTGGAGAAGGTGGGCTGTACATGGAGTGAGGTGATATCTGTGCTGGAGAAGGTGGGCTGTACATGGAGTGAGGTGATATCTGTGCTGGAGAAGTTGGGCTGTAGGTGGAGTGAGGTAGTATCTGTGCTGGAGAAGGTGGGCTGTACAGGGATTGAGGTGATATCTGTGCTGGAGAAGATGGGCTGTACAGGGAGTGAGGTGATATCTGTGCTGGAGAAGGTGGGCTGTACAGGGAGTGAGGTGATATCTGTGCTGGAGAGGGTGGGCTGTACAGGGAGTGAGGTGATATCTGTGCTGGAGAAGGTGGGCTGTACAGGGAGTGAGGTGATATCTGTGCTGGAGAAGGTGGGCTGTACAGGGAGTGAGGTGATATCTGTGCTGGAGAAGGTGGGCTGTACAGGGAGTGAGGTGATGTCTGTGCTGGAGAAGGTGGGCTGTAGGTGGAGTGAGGTGATATCTCTGCTGGAGAAGGTGGGCTGTAGGTGGAGTGAGGTGATATCTGTGCTGGAGAAGGTGGGCTGTACAGGGAGTGAGTTGATCTCTGTGCTGGAGAGGGTGGGCTGTACACGGAGTGAGGTGATATCTGTGCTGGAGACGGGGGCGGGGGGCTGTACACGGAGTGAGGTGATATCTGTGCTGGAGAAGGTGGGCTGTACAGGGAGTGATGTGATATCTGTGCTGGAGAGGGTGGGCTGTACAGGGAGTGAGGTGATATCTGTGCTGGAGAGGGTGGGCTGTACAGGGAGTAATGTGATATCTGTGCTGGAGAAGGTGGGCTGTACAGGGAGTGAGGTGATATCTGTGCTGGAGAAGGTGGGCTGTACAGGGAGTGAGGTGATCTCTGTGCTGGAGAAGGTGGACTGTACAGGGAGTGAGGTGATATCTGTGCTGGAGAAGGTGGGCTGTACACGGAGTGAGGTGATATCTGTGCTGGAGAAGTTGGGCTGTAGGTGGAGTGAGGTAGTATCTGTGCTGGAGAAGGTGGGCTGTACAGGGATTGAGGTGATATCTGTGCTGGAGAAGATGGGCTGTACAGGGAGTGAGGTGATATCTGTGCTGGAGGAGGTGGGCTGTACAGGGAGTGAGGTGATATCTGTGCTGGAGAAGATGGGCTGTACAGGGAGTGAGGTGATATCTGTGCTGGAGAAGGTGGGCTGTACAGGGAGTGAGGTGATGTCTGTGCTGGAGAAGATGGGCTGTACAGGGAGTGAGGTGATATCTGTGCTGGAGAAGGTGGGGTGTACAGGGAGTGAGGTGATATCTGTGCTGGAGAAGGTGGGCTGTACAGGGAGTGAGGTGATATCTGTGCTGGAGAAGGTGGGCTGTACAAGGAGTGAGGTGATATCTGTGCTGGAGACGGGGGCGGGGGGCTGTACACGGAGTGAGGTGATATCAGTGCTGGAGAAGGTGGGGGGTAGGTGGAGTGATGTGATATCTGTGCTGGAGAGGGTGGGCTGTACAGGGAGTGAGGTGATATCTGTGCTGGAGAGGGTGGGCTGTACAGGGAGTAATGTGATATCTGTGCTGGAGAAGGTGGGCTGTACAGGGAGTGAGGTGATATCTGTGCTGGAGAAGGTGGGCTGTACAGGGAGTGAGGTGATCTCTGTGCTGGAGAAGGTGGACTGTACAGGGAGTGAGGTGATATCTGTGCTGGAGAAGGTGGGCTGTACACGGAGTGAGGTGATATCTGTGCTGGAGAAGTTGGGCTGTCGGTGGAGTGAGGTAGTATCTGTGCTGGAGAAGGTGGGCTGTACAGGGATTGAGGTGATATCTGTGCTGGAGAAGATGGGCTGTACAGGGAGTGAGGTGATATCTGTGCTGGAGGAGGTGGGCTGTACAGGGAGTGAGGTGATATCTGTGCTGGAGAAGATGGGCTGTACAGGGAGTGAGGTGATATCTGTGCTGGAGAAGGTGGGCTGTACAGGGAGTGAGGTGATGTCTGTGCTGGAGAAGATGGGCTGTACAGGGAGTGAGGTGATATCTGTGCTGGAGAAGGTGGGGTGTACAGGGAGTGAGGTGATATCTGTGCTGGAGAAGGTGGGCTGTACAGGGAGTGAGGTGATATCTGTGCTGGAGAAGGTGGGCTGTACAAGGAGTGAGGTGATATCTGTGCTGGAGAAGGTGGGCTGTAGGTGGAGTGAGGTGATATCTCTGCTGGAGAAGGTGGGCTGTACAGGGAGTGAGGTGATATCTGTGCTGGAGAAGGTGGGGTGTAGGTGGAGTGAGGTGATATCTGTGCTGGAGAAGGTGGGCTGTAGGTGGAGTGAGCTGATATCTCTGCTGGAGAAGGTGGGCTGTAGGTGGAGTGAGCTGATATCTGTGCTGGAGAAGGTGGGCTGTAGGTGGAGTGAGGTGATATCTCTGCTGGAGAAGGTGGGCTGTAGGTGGAGTGAGGTGATATCTCTGCTGGAGAAGGTGGGCTGTAGGTGGAGTGAGGTGATATCTCTGCTGGAGAAGGTGGGCTGTAGGTGGAGTGAGGTGATATCTGTGCTGGAGAAGTTGGGCTGTAGGTGGAGTGAGGTAGTATCTGTGCTGGAGAAGGTGGGCTGTACAGGGATTGAGGTGATATCTGTGCTGGAGAAGATGGGCTGTACAGGGAGTGAGGTGATATCTGTGCTGGAGGAGGTGGGCTGTACAGGGAGTGAGGTGATATCTGTGCTGGAGAAGGTGGGCTGTACAGGGAGTGAGGTGATGTCTGTGCTGGAGAAGATGGGCTGTACAGGGAGTGAGGTGATATCTGTGCTGGAGAAGGTGGGGTGTACAGGGAGTGAGGTGATATCTGTGCTGGAGAAGGTGGGCTGTACAGGGAGTGAGGTGATATCTGTGCTGGAGAAGGTGGGCTGTACAAGGAGTGAGGTGATATCTGTGCTGGAGACGGGGGCGGGGGGCTGTACACGGAGTGAGGTGATATCAGTGCTGGAGAAGGTGGGCTGTACAGGGAGTGATGTGATATCTGTGCTGGAGAGGGTGGGCTGTACAGGGAGTGAGGTGATATCTGTGCTGGAGAGGGTGGGCTGTACAGGGAGTAATGTGATATCTGTGCTGGAGAAGGTGGGCTGTACAGGGAGTGAGGTGATATCTGTGCTGGAGAAGGTGGGCTGTACAGGGAGTGAGGTGATCTCTGTGCTGGAGAAGGTGGACTGTACAGGGAGTGAGGTGATATCTGTGCTGGAGAAGGTGGGCTGTACACGGAGTGAGGTGATATCTGTGCTGGAGAAGTTGGGCTGTAGGTGGAGTGAGGTAGTATCTGTGCTGGAGAAGGTGGGCTGTACAGGGATTGAGGTGATATCTGTGCTGGAGAAGATGGGCTGTACAGGGAGTGAGGTGATATCTGTGCTGGAGGAGGTGGGCTGTACAGGGAGTGAGGTGATATCTGTGCTGGAGAAGATGGGCTGTACAGGGAGTGAGGTGATATCTGTGCTGGAGAAGGTGGGCTGTACAGGGAGTGAGGTGATGTCTGTGCTGGAGAAGATGGGCTGTACAGGGAGTGAGGTGATATCTGTGCTGGAGAAGGTGGGGTGTACAGGGAGTGAGGTGATATCTGTGCTGGAGAAGGTGGGCTGTACAGGGAGTGAGGTGATATCTGTGCTGGAGAAGGTGGGCTGTACAAGGAGTGAGGTGATATCTGTGCTGGAGAAGGTGGGCTGTAGGTGGAGTGAGGTGATATCTCTGCTGGAGAAGGTGGGCTGTACAGGGAGTGAGGTGATATCTGTGCTGGAGAAGGTGGGGTGTAGGTGGAGTGAGGTGATATCTGTGCTGGAGAAGGTGGGCTGTAGGTGGAGTGAGCTGATATCTCTGCTGGAGAAGGTGGGCTGTAGGTGGAGTGAGCTGATATCTGTGCTGGAGAAGGTGGGCTGTAGGTGGAGTGAGGTGATATCTCTGCTGGAGAAGGTGGGCTGTAGGTGGAGTGAGCTGATATCTGTGCTGGAGAAGGTGGGCTGTAGGTGGAGTGAGGTGATATCTCTGCTGGAGAAGGTGGGCTGTAGGTGGAGTGAGGTGATATCTCTGCTGGAGAAGGTGGGCTGTAGGTGGAGTGAGGTGATATCTCTGCTGGAGAAGGTGGGCTGTAGGTGGAGTGAGGTGATATCTCTGCTGGAGAAGGTGGGCTGTAGGTGGAGTGAGGTGATATCTCTGCTGGAGAAGGTGGGCTGTAGGTGGAGTGAGGTGATATCTCTGCTGGAGAAGGTGGGCTGTAGGTGGAGTGAGGTGATATCTCTGCTGGAGAAGGTGGGCTGTAGGTGGAGTGAGGTGATATCTCTGCTGGAGAAGGTGGGCTGTAGGTGGAGTGAGGTGATATCTCTGCTGGAGAAGGTGGGCTGTAGGTGGAGTGAGCTGATATCTGTGCTGAAGGTTGTCTCTGCATTCTTCGGGAATCCTGTCTGTCCTCAAGTCCTGAAGAATCTGCCCTCTGTCCCTCTTTGTCTCTGTCGCCCAAGCCCTTAAGAATGTGCTCTGCGTGTTTGCTCCCAGAGCCTTTCCCTGGTGCATCTCGTGTAAAGGGGTTTGTTAATTGGGAGCGACCTGTCCGGATGCCGCTGTAGTAAGTGGGAGGGTCTGCAGACACCGCCTGGTCGGGTCGACTAATAAGGAGACATCTGGGGACAAGTCGCACTCAATGGCAAGTGCAGCTCTCGCTCCTTGGCATTACAGTTCAGTCACTGAAGCGGCGTCCCGAGCGATCTTACTCATCTGGAGCGCCTTTTACACACTGAAGAATTCTAACAAAAGGTAAACCCTGTGTTTATGTATATATACGAGAATTGTTATACCAAATCGAACTGGCACATGTCACGAAGTTGGACTTTTATATTTATATGCTCGGTTTTGAAGAGTACACTGTCGCTTTGCTAAGTAGATTGATTTGTGGCTTACAGCACACGTTTCTGGAGATGGGTATTAGTAGAACAGGAGACAAGTTCTGTAATTAAACACCGCCATCAACTCGCAGTTTCGTTTTACTGAAAAGATATCCCACCTATCTATATCCGATTTTATTTATAACACTGTATTCTGTGCTGCCTGATTCTCTCACGCAGTTACTATTTCCTGTTGTCACTACAATTTGGTTCATCTCTGGGTTAGTTATTAATCAGGTATCGTTTGCATGAAAGTCGTCATATTTGCCTGTTAATTCTTTGTAAATTATTTGCAACTGGCTGCAGATTTTGCACCTCAGATCTCGTTGTGTCCTGGTGCATTTTAGACAGTTTTCCTTCTTCCGAGTGGGTGTGTTTTGAGAGGATGTTTTTTTTTAAGTTGCACAAAGTATTAATTGGATATCAGGCGAGTATTTAATTGCAAACTTTGGCAATCACTCCCGTGCTTCTCCTCGTGCATCTGTGGCTGTCAGTATGGGATCGGGTGAACCAACGCGCCCATTCACACCTTATGGACAGTGACATCCAGAAGCTTGGCTTTCGTCCCCTTGGTTCTAAAAGTTTCATTGAGAAATCTTCCAACAGGCTGACATGTAAGTGAGCCGGAGGCTGAGTCAGGAGCGAGCAGTAGGAAAGAGAGGAGCATCGAAATTCGATCAAGCGAAAGATCTGAAGTAGGCGGGGAGGGGGAAGAGCCCGGCGGTGGTAAAGAACATAGAAAAAGGGAAGGAGTTACAGTGGAGCCGATTAATTAGAGACAGGGAAAGAAATGAGTGAGTGAAAAGAGGGAAACTATAAGAGGTGCGCCGAGGAAAGAGGGTGAAGAGAGAGAGAAAATAAATTGAGAAGAGGGCCAGAGAAGAAGAGGGAGATTAGAGAGTTGTAACAGAAAGAAGAGCGTGTGTCTGAGGGAGCAGAAGGAAAGGTGCGATTAGTAATTGTACCTAGGGAGAAGAGATCGGGTACATTGGAGTTCGAGGGCGAGGGAGGGAAAGTTTGAGAGAGCCAAGTGAGGGAGTTGAGCAGTGGGATTGAGGCGGGGCAGATTGTGTGGTTAGGGAGAGAGATTGTGCAGTCTGTGGATGGACAGAATGGTGCAATGTTAGAGCAGAGGCAAGTCACTCCGCCCAGTGGTTTATCTCCGCCCAGCCACCCAGTCTAATCCTACTCTCCCGCTCGCTATCTCTGGTATACTGACGCAAATTGGCACACACAGGTATATTGATGCATCAGACTATACTGGTGCACCAGGCTATATCGGTACTCCAAGATATACTGGTACACTCGGAAATACTGGCGGCGCACCTAATAATTGGCACTCTAGGGTATACTGGTACACGAGGGCATAGTGGTACACGAGGATATATCATATGCTGCTATACTGGGGTATTTTGGTACACCAGGGTGTATTGGTAGTCTAGGATATACTGATATGCTAGGGTATATTAGTACTCTGGGGTATACTGGTACACTAGGGTATAGTAATATAGCAGGGAATATTGGTAGGCCGGGTATACTGGTACACCAGAGTATTTTGGTGTGCCAGGGTCTAGCGGTACACAAAGCACCACTGGCATACCAGGGTGTGCTAGAATACCAGAGCATACTGGTGCATCAAGGTATATTGATACATAATGGTCTATTTGTACACCTGGGTATATTGGTATGCCAGGGTATATTGGTATGCCAGGGTGTGCTAGAATGCCAGAGTATACTGGTGCACCAGGGTATATTGATAAATAATGGTCTATTTGTACAACAACAGAAAATGCTGGAAACACTCAGCAGGCCAGGCAGCAGCCATGGAGAGAGAAACAGAGTTAATGTTTCAGGTATGTGACCCTTCGTCAGAATCAGTATATTTGTACACCTGGGTAAATAGGTATGCCAGGGTATATTGGTACACCTGGGTAAATAGGTATGCCAGGGTATATTGGTACATCTGGGTAACTAGGTATGCCAGGGTATATTGGTACATCTGGGTAAATAGGTATGCCAGGGTATATTGGTATATCTGGGTAAACAGGTATGCCAGGGTATATTGGTACACCTGGGTAAATAGGTATGCCAGGGTATATTGGTACATCTGGGTAACTAGGTATGCCAGGGTATATTGGTACACCTGGGTAAATAGGTATGCCAGGGTATATTGGTACGCCTGGGTAAATAGGTATGCCAGGGCATATTGGTACATCTGGGTAAACAGGTATGCCAGGGTATATTGGTACATCTGGGTAACTAGGTATGCCAGGGTATATTGGTACATCTGGGTAAATAGGTATGCCAGCGTATATTGGTACACTTGTGTATATTGGTATGCCAGGGAATATTGGTACATCTGGGTAACTAGGTATGCCAGGGTATATTGGTACACTTGTGTATATTGGTATGCCAGGGAATATTGGTATACCTGGATAAACAAGTAGGCCATTGTATATTGGTACCAGGGTTTTAAAGGAAGTAGGTGAGAACTTTGCAGGAACCATTCCTATAGATTGGAAAATTACACATATCACTCTGCTATTTAAGAAAGGTAAGAGAGAGAAACCAGGGAATTATAGCCTAACATCTGTTGTTGGGAAATTACTGGAGTCTGTAATTAAGGATGGAGTGACTGAACACCTTGAAAATGTTCAGCTGATCAGAGAGAGCCAGCATGGATTTGTAAAGGGTAGGTGATGAACCTTATTGAATTTTTGAAGAGGTGACTAAAGTAGTGGACAGGGAATGTCTATGGATGTTATTTTTGTGGACTTCCAGAAGGCTTTCAATAAAGTCTCTCATAAAAGACTGTTAGCTAAAGTTGAAGCCATGGAATTGACGGCAAATTATTGACCAGGTTAGGAGATTGGCTGAGCGGCAGGAGACAACAAGTAGGGATAATGGGCAGGAATTGGCAGGATATGACTAGTGGCGACCCACAAGTATCTGTGTTGGGGCCTCAACTATTCACTGTATTTATTAACGACTTAGAAGACGGGCTAGAGAGCCAAGTTTGACGATGATACAAAGATAGGCAGCATTGTAAGCATAAAATTACAAAGAGATATTAATTGATGAGCAAAACTGCGGCAAATGGATTTCAATGTAGGCAAGTGTGAGGTCATCCACTTTGGACCTAAAAAGGATAGAATAGGGTACTTTCTAAATGGTGAACAGCTAAAAATAGTGGATATCCAAAGAGACTTGTGGGTCCATGTACATAGATCATTAAAATGTTATGGACAGGTACAGAAAATAATCAAAAAGGCTGATGGAATGCTGGCCTTTATATCTAGAAGACTCAAATACAAGGGGTTTAAAGTCATGCTGCAGCTATACAAAACCCTAGTTAGACCACACCTGGAGTACTGTGAGCAGTTCTGGGCACCACACCTTAGGAAGGATATATTGGCCTTGGAGGGAGTGCAGCGTAGATTCCAAGGATTAAGTTATGAGGAGAGATTACACAAACTGGGGTTGTATTCCCTAGAATTTAGCAGGTTAAGGGGTGATTTGATCAAAGTTTTCAAGATATTAAGGGGAACTGATAGGGTAGATAGAGAGAAACTATTTCCGCTGGTTGGGGAATCTAGCACTAGGAAACATAATCTAAAAATTAGAGCCAGTCCTTTCTAGATTGAAGTTACAAAACACTTCTACAAGCAAAGGGTGGTAGAAGTTTGGAGCTCGCTACCGTAAATGGCAGTTGATGCTAGATCAATTGTTAATTTTAAACCTGAGATTGATAGATTTCTGTTAACCAAAGGTATATGGGGAAAAGGTGAATATATAGAATTAGGTCACAGATCAGCCATGATCTCATTGAATGGCAGTAGAGGCTCGAAGGGCTAAATAGACTACTCTACCTATGTCCCTACACCTGGCAACATTGGTATGTTAGGATATATTGATACACCAGGGTATATTGGTATGCCATGGTCTATTGGTATGCCAGGGTATATTGGTATGCCATGGTCTATTGGTATGCAAGGGTATATTGGTATGCCATGGTCTATTGGTATGCCAGGGTATTTTGGTACACAATGGTATATTGGTACACCTGGGTATACTGGTACACCATAATATAAAGGTATCAATGTTCCTGTTAATTTTTTTTGGGTGGGCGCCCCTTTAAAGGGCTGCATGGCCCAATCAAAATAATGCGCAAGTGCGGTTTTTCCCATTGAAAAGCCAGCGAGCCGGCTGTGCAGGAGGTAAAGAGATCTGTGTAGCTTAAAGGGAACATTGATTGGTATGCCAGGGAATATTGGTACAAATGGTTTTATTTTTATGCCAGGGTATACTGGTATGTCAGCGTATACTGGTATGACAGGGTATATTGGTATGCCCGTGTATATTGGTACGCCAGAATATGCTGGTATGCCAGGGTATATTGGTCTGCAAGGGTATGTTGGTATGCCTGGGTATATTGGTATGTCAGGGTATATTGGTATGCCAGGGTATATTGGTAAGTCAGGGTATATTGGTACATCAGGGTATGTTAGTATGCCAGGGTCTTTGGTATGCAAGTGTATGTTGGTATGCCAGGGTATATTGGTATGCCCGTGTATATTGGTACGTCAGGGTATGTTGGTATGTCAGGGTATATTGGTATGCCAGGGTATATTGGTACATCAGGGTATATTGGTATGCCAGGGTATATTGGTATGCCAGGGTATATTGGTATGCCAGGGTATATTGGTATGAAAGGGTATGTTGGTATGCAAGGGTATGTTGGTATGCCAGGGTATATTGGTATGCAAGGATATGTTGGTATGCTAGGGTATATTGGTATGCAAGGGTATGTTGGTATGCCAGGGTGTATTGGTATGCCAGGGTATATTGGTATGCAAGGGTAGGTTTGTATGCCAGGGTATATTGGTATTTCAGGGTATATTGGAATGCCAGGGTATGTTGGTATGCCGGGGTATATTGGTATGCCAGGGTATATTGGTATGCAAGGGTAAGTTCGTATGCCAGGGTATATTGGTATGTCAGGGTATATTGGTATGCCAGGGTATATTGGTAAGTCAGGGTATATTGGTACATCAGGGTATGTTAGTATGCCAGGGTCTTTGGTATGCAAGGGTATGTTGGTATGCCAGGGTATATTGGTATGCCCGTGTATATGGGGAGAAAACAGCGACAGGGTACTGAATTTGGATGATCAGCCAGGATCTCATTAAATGGTGGAACAGGCTCGAGGGGCCGAATGGCCTACTTCTGCTCCTATCTTCTATGTTTCTATGTTGGTATGCGAGGGTATATTGGTATGCCAGGGTATATTGGAGTGCCAAGGTATATTGGTATGCCAGGGTATATTGGTATGCCAGGGTATATTTGTATGCCAGTGTATGTTGGTATGCCAGAGTATATTGGAATGCCAGGGTATATTTATATGCCAGTGTATATTGGTATGCCAGGATATATTGGTATGTCAGGGTATGTTGGTATGCCAGGGTATATTGGTATGCCAGGGTATATTGGTATGCCAGGGTATATTGGTATGCCAGGATATGTTGGTAAATCTGGCTATACTTGTAAGCCAGGGTATACTGGTCTGTCAGGGTATATTGGTATGCCAGGGTATGTTGGTATGCCAGGGTAAACTGGTCTGTCAGGCTATGTTGGTATGCCTGGGTATGTTGGTATGCCAGGGTATACTGGTCTGTCAGGGTATATTGGAATGCCAGGGAGACGTAATAAAACTCACTACGCACTTAGTTTGAGCATAAATCAAGGCTTTAATCAACTTGTTTCAGAACATGGAGGTCTAGTTGTACTTCACTAGTTCCTTATCTTACAAAATGTCCCTGACAAGCTGGGGCCGACGCCTGAGTATTTATACTCCTTGGACGGCGCCACCAGCTGGCCGTCCAGCGTTATTTCACGAGTAGTTTCTTGATGAATGATGAGATTTATAACATTCTTCCTGCCTAAAAGATTTGGAAGTCCGACGACTTCCTCTTAGCGGATCAGGTGGACCACGAATAGCCGCAGTCTTTTAGATTTTTGTTTATGGCTAGAAGGCATGTCTCCCCGGACCATGTCTTGGTCCCTGGGCCGCTTGATCCGTACTGGTGGATCGACAGGGCCCGTGTTGCACTGATCGACCCGAGGGAGGCTGGGGAGATTGTGACTCCGGGTGCGGGTCCCCACAGGCGCAGAACTGGCTTCATCCTGTTGGATAGCCAGGGATTGACCGGTGTCCTGGCCTTAGGTGGCCATCCCATGGGGAACGCTCGGCTCCTCGAGTGGATCTGGTGGGGCAGCTGGCAGATCTCTCGATGCCCCAGGTAGGGCGTCATCTTCGGGGGAGCGCAGAATGTCGGCATCATCCCCGTGGGTCCCTCTATCGGTTGGGTCCATGGATCCGGCCGGACAGGGAGCCAGGTCCCGCAGCGAAACGGTGGACTCCCGGCCATCAGGGTACCGCACGTGCGCGTACGTGGGGTTGATGTCCGTGAGTTCCACCTCGTCGACGAGAGGATCGGTTTTCGATGATCGGACGAATCTTCGGAGCAGCACGGGGCCGGGAGCTGCCAACCATGACGGTAGAGACGTCCCATGGGTGGAGCGACGCTGGAAGCTGAATAATCGCTCGTGAGGTGTGACATTGGTAGATGTAGAAAGGAGAGACCGGATGGAATGCAACGCGTCAGGGAGCATAGTTTCCCACTGCTGGTCTGGTAGGTTGCGTGACCTCAGCGCAAGACGAACAGCGTTCCAAATGATAGCGTTGTATCTCTCAACCTGTCCATTACCGATGAGATGGTACGGTGTTGTTTTACTTGTGGCGATTCCCCGTTGGGAGAGATAACTTTTGAGTTCGCCTGACATGAAGGAGGGACCCCGATCAGAGTGGATGAAATTGACCATACCGCAAAGGGAAAAGACTTGATCAAGGCATTTGATCACTGTGGAAGTAAGCATATTGGGACAGGGGAAAGCAAAGGGAAAGCGTGAATATTCATCCACCATAGTTAGTAAGTAGTGTTTCGCGTTGAGGAAGGCAATGGCCCTTTAAAATCAATGCTGAGTCGCTGCATAGGCTGCATAGCGTGTATGAGCGAGCCATCCGATGGACGGAAGAATTGCAGTTTTAATTCCGTACAAATTCTACAGGAGGAGCACGTTCTTTTCACATCTTCCGTAGAAAATGGGAGATTTTTAGATCGCACAAAGTGCAACATACAGGTAACGCCAGGATGGCATAAGTCAGTGTGAAGATCCGCCAGAGTCGAAGTTGACATAGAAGAGCAGAATGCCCGCGTGAGGGTATCCGGGGCCACATTCTCTTTGCCGGGTTGATAATGTATGGTGTCTCCAAAGGCGGCCAATTCCATCCTCCAGAGTTGTATTTTGTTATTCTTGATCTTAGTGCATTTCCGGTTATCCAGCATAAAGGCCATGGAGCGCTGATCGGTTATAAGTGTGAAATGGCGACGAGCGAGAAAATGACTCCATTTACGTACCGCTTCGATGATGGCCGTAGCCTCCTTCTCAACAGGAGGATAATGGTGCTCGCTACCCTGCAAAGTTCTGGACAGAAATGCAATGGGTCGACCACCTTGATTCAAGGTAGCAGAGATCGCCACATCCGATGCATCGCACTCGACCACGAAAGGAAGATTTTCATCAATGGAACGAAGCGTGGCTTTTTCCAGTTGTCGCTTGAGGAGGTTGAAAGCTGAAATATCCGTTGCTGCTAATGGAAATGACTTTGCATGAAGCAGGGACTGGATCTTGTCGGAGAAGTGGGGCATCCATTTCGCATGATAGGCGAACATGCCGAGTGCCCGACGGAGAGAGCTGAGATTCGTAGGGGGAGGGAGCTCCTGAAGCGGACGAAGTCGCTCCGGATCCGGTTTGATGACACCATTGCCCACCCAGTAGCCAAGGATGTTGACTGATGGTACTGATTTCACAGATTTGGACTCATTTAAGGTTAAGTTGCAATGACGGAGAACGTCAAAAAATTTCTGGAGGTTGGCATCATGCTCCTTCTGGTCATGACCAGCAATGGTGATATTATCCAGATATGGAAAAGTGTCCGTTAAGTTCTCCTGTTTGACTAGGCTATCCATTGCCCGTTGAAAGATGGCCACCCCATTGGTGACCCCAAATGGAAGGCGACAAAACTGGTAAAGCCAACCATTGGCCTCAAAGGCCATATACTTTTTGTCAGAGTCCTTTAACGGCACTTGATGATATGCGCTCTTTAAATCAAAAGTTGAAAATACCTTGTAGTTGGCAAGGTTATTGACTATGTCATCGATGCGTGGTAGTGGGTAGGCATCCAGGTCGGTATACTGGTTAATAGTTTGCGAGTAATCAATGCAAAGATGTTTCTTGCGTTGCTTCAGAGGATTTTTAACAACGACGACTTAAGCCCGCCAGGAAGATGAACATGGCTCAATGATACCGTCAGCTAGAAGGCGAGAGATTTCTGTCTCGATAAAGGATCGATCATCTTGGCTGAAACATCGTGATTTAGTGACTATGGGCTTACATCGGGGGGAAAGATTGGCAAACAAGGAGGGCTCGTCGAGCAAAGCCACCGAAAGTGCACAAAACGGTACTTTGGAAATAATAAGCTCCGGCTTTGACCCTCCAAACTTGAAAGTGAGTCTTTTGTGTTGTTTCTGGAAATCCTGTCCCAGGAGCACATCACTGCATAGGTTCCTGAGCACCCTGAGCCGGGTGGAGAAATAAGTGCGGCCATTGAGAATAAGGTCGACAAGACAAAAGCCGGAAGAATTGGTGGCCAGTGTCGTCAGAGCCATTGCAATTTCCCTGTCCGAGGGGTAAATACGCAGTTTTAACTTACTGACAGCCCGCTCACTAATGAAGCTGTCAGAGCTGCATGAGTCGATTAGTGCACTCAAAATGTGTTCATTTACTGAAACCTTTGTGGCTGCATGGGACAGACTTTGGGGAAAAACAGCTATGATGGGAGGAGGGGCAGTTTTACCCTTGATAGCTGTAACCTTAGTAGTGGTTCTTGGGGGAGGAGCAGTTTTATAGATTGCAGCTATAACCTTAGTAGTGGCTCTTAGGGGAGGAGCAGTTTTATAGATAGTAACTGCAAAACTAACAGGAGCTCTCGACCGGTATACCTTAGAAAAGTGGCCTTTCTTACTAACCGGCTCTTGACTGGCATACCTTAGAAAAGTGACCTTTCTTGCTGCAATGATTGCAGGTTGTGTTACGAGCAGGACAAAATTTCCTATAATGGAATGCACCTCCACAGAAGAAACACTTCCTTCCAGATTGCCAAGATGCCGCTAGGGCGGGGTTGTCATCAGTGTAGGTTTCTAGGGTAGGGTTGTCATCAGCCGGGTTGGAGTCATCATCCGTGAGGGCTTCCGCCCGAGGCCTATCGAAGGAGTCACTAAAAGTGATAGCAGCAGCCCGTGCACGTGGTGAAAGATAAGTGTCTGCATTCCTCTTTGCTAAGTCCAGAGAACATGCCTGATCATAGGCAGCCTGTAACTTGAGGGTTTTATTCTCCAACAGACGCTGACGTATGAAGGGAGATGCAATCCCATTAATAAAGGAATCACAATTAACTCCTCCTGGTACTGCTCAGCTGTAACAGCTTTAAGATTACAATGCTTGCTGAGCCTGCAAAGTTTCTGAAGGAATTCGTCAAGTGATTCCCCGGGTTGTTGTCGAGTTGTGGCCAGTAGATGCCGAGCAAAAATTTCATTTGGGGACTTGACATATAGCTGCTGTAGTATTTGGATAGTGGCGTCATAGTCTACACAGTCTTCGATATAATCAAACACATGAGGGGATACATAATTAGCAAGTATTCGTAACTTGTTAGGAACATTCTCACCACACTCCTCAAGGAAGTTGCTAAAGGTACGATATCAGTTTTTCCATACCTTAGCGGCTGTAAGTGAATTCGGGTCCAGGTCGAGACGGGCGGGTCTGAGTAGTTTCTCCATGATGGATCGATTACTTGTCTGAGTTCCCTTCTACGGTTCGAGTCGCAGCTGGATGTTCCCGAGTCACCCAAAACGTGGAGTCGATATCAAATTGATTAAATTGACGTAATAAAACTCACTACGCACTTGGTTTGAGTATAAAGCAAGGCTTTAATCAACTTGTTTCAGAACATGGAGGTCTAGTTGTACTTCACTAGTTCCTGTCTTACAAAATGTCCCTGACAAGCTGGGGCCGACGCCCGAGTATTTATACTCCTTGGACGGCACCACCAGCTGGCCGTCCAGTGTTATTTCATGAGTAGTTTCTTGATGAATGATGAGATTTATAACACAGGGTATGTTAGTATGCTCGGGTATATTGGTATGCCAGGGTATATTAAATGCCAGGGTATGTTTGTATGCTAGGGTATATTGGACTGCCAGGGTATATTGGTGTGTCAGGGTATGTTGGAATGCCAGGGTATATTGGAATGCCAGGGTATATTGGAATGCCAGGGTTTATTGGTATGCCAGGGTTTATTGGTATGCCAGGGTGTATTGGAATGCCATGGTATATTGGAATGCCAGGGTATATTGGTATGCCAGGGTGTATTGGTATGCCAGGGTATATTGGTATGCCAGGGTATATTGGAATGCCAGAGTATATTGGAATGCCAGGGTGTATTGGTATGCCAGGGTATATTGGAATGCCAGAGTATATTGGAATGCCAGGGTATATTGGAATGCCAGGGTATATTGGTATGCCAGAGTATATTGGAATGCCATGGTATATTGGAATGCCAGGGTGTATTGGTATGCCAGGGTATATTGGAATGCCAGGGTATATTGGAATGCCATGGTATATTGGATTGCCAGGGTATATTGGAATGCCAGGGTGTATTGGTATGCCAGGGTATATTGGAATGCCAGGGTATATTGGTATGCCAGGGTGTATTGGTATGCCAGGGTGTATTGGAATGCCAGGGTGTATTGGTATGCCAGGGTGTATTGGTATGCCAGGGTGTATTTGTATGCCAGGTTATATTGGTATGCCAGGGTATATTGGAATGCCAGAGTATATTGGAATGCCAGGGTGTATTGGTATGCCAGGGCATATTGGAATGCCCGAGTATATTGGAATGCCAGGGTGTATTGGTATGCCAGGGTATATTGGTATGCCAGGGTATATTGGTATGCCAGGTTACATTGATATGCCAGGGTGTATTGGTATGCCAGGGTGTATTGGTATGCCAGAGTATATTGGAATGCCAGGGTGTATTGGTATGCCAGGGTATATTGGTATGCCAGGGTATATTGGAATGCCAGGGTTTATTGGTATGCCAGGGTATATTGGTATGCCAGGGTATATTGGTATGCCAGAGTATATTGGAATGCCAAGGTATATTGGTATGCCAAGGTTTATTGGTATGCCAGGGTTTATTGGTATGCCAGGGTATATTGGTATGCCAGGGTATATTGGAATGCCAGGGTATATTGGTATGCCAGAGTATATTGGAATGCCAAGGTATATTGGTAGGCCAAGGTTTATTGGTATGCCAGGGTATATTGGTATGCCAGGGTTTATTGGTATGCCAGGGTATATTGGTATGCCAGGGTATATTGAAATTCCAGGGAATATTGGTATGCCAGTGTATATTGGTATGTCAGTGTATGTTGTTTTTTTAAATCATTCACAGGATGTGTTCGTCGCTGGTAAGTCCAGCATTTATTACCCATCCCTAATTGCCCTTGAGAAGGTGGTGGTGAACCGCCTTCTTGAACCGCTGTGGTGAAGGTACACCAGGGTATATTGGTATGCCAAGGTATATTGATCTGCCAGTGTATCTTGGCATGCCAGGGATTATTGGAATGTCTGGCTATATTGGAATGCCAGGGTACACTGCTACACCAGGGTATATCTGGCTATACTGGTACGCCAGGATATATTGGTATGCCAGGGTGTGTTGGTGTGCCAGGGTATGTTGGCATGCCAGGATATATTGGTATGCCAGGGTACATTGCTACACCAGGGTATGTCTGGTATATCTGGCTATACTGGTATGCCAGGGTATATTGGTATGCCGTGGTATGTTGGTATGCCGGGGTATGTTGGTATGCCGGGGTATGTTGGTATGCCAGGGTATGTTGGTATGCCAGGGTATATTGCTACACCAGGGTATATCTGGTATATCTGGCTATATTGGTATGCCAGGCTATGCTGGTACACCAACTCCAGCAAACGTGATTGCTTACTCAGTGTTCAGCAACTGGTATCAGGTTTACACTGAGGAGCCTGGGGCAGTTTACAACTGGGAAAGAGAAGATTCGTGTTTCAGGTTGAAGTTCAGGGTTGGGGTCAGCAGGCAGATCAAGAAGCACTGTTCCAGGAGCTCGTGTGGCAGCTCCGATAGATGGAACAGTTTGCTCACGCTCAGGGGAAGCAGCCTCAGCTTCAGTAACCGGCAGCAAATCCCACCCAGCCTCCCAGCTAACCACCAATACCTTCCCTCCTGATATTACTTGCTCCAGCATTTCTCACTGCAATTACCCACATGATCCAATATAGTAAAAATACTCTGTCTCCTCAACAATGTGGACTTGATGAGCAAAATTGCCTAGTGTCAAACAGGTCTTTAGGAATCTTGACTGCATCAAATTGTTGCTTCACTCGTTGTCCTAAAAAGGCTCTGTAAATACCGTAACTTAAACCGTGCAAACACAGCATTCTATTTGTATCTTTAATTGCAGAACAGGAAGCCGGATGCAATGAAGCTGGGAGGGAGAGAACACTTTTCTCATGCCTTTGCAATAAATCGTAATTTTTCTTTAAATATATATTGAACTGATGTTAGTCGCCGCCAGATTCCAGTTTCCACAGTGGACACGTTCAGCCGTGCCCCAGAATGACTGAGTGCTCATCAACACCGTCCATGGGATTTAAAAATAATCCCACCCAGCTCTTATTGAATTAAACGCCATTGATCCACCTCTTGGGCTGGGATAACCAATTAAAACCCAAGATCTACATAGAATGGGTCGGTCAGCTTTGCGGGAGGTGTTCTGCCTTCGAGTAACCCGCTTCTTACTGTTGTGTTTTCACACAAAGTTCCACAAAATATAGTGATCATCTGAAGCCAGAATGATTTTTCAAAAAAAATCAGCCTTCCCATCACAGATCATTCCCTAAAATTGTACTCTGAAAGACAACCCGAATTCCAGGCCAGCTTGAGAACAATGAAGATCATATCTCTATAGGAGACAGAAATCTGGAAAATATTTCTACTTGTTTCATATTGTAGAAAGGCTTCTGTTGAGCTCAGAGGGTTGGTAAACCTCATAGATCTGTCTCTGTTAGAGTCTAAAACCTGTGATTAAAATATCTATATCTGGCTATGGTTAAACAATGACAAATCACTGCATGTTTTTAATTTAAAATCTTGTTCTATTTTTGCAGTGCTTTTACCACAGAATGTCATTGGCGAGGACTTAATTCCAAACTTTAGTACATTGACTCAAGCTAGCCTTTTTATAACAGAAAAATAGATGTTCTGCGGTCCATTACAATCTGCCTCAGAGCCCTCACATACTCTACTCAGATTATATCTTGAAACTGGCCTGGGACAGAACAAACAGCCGCTTGAAGCCAAAGTCTGTTGGATGAGGATCTCTGAATGTCCTTGCCCAGTGACTGCACTATTTGTCACTTGGTGCCATTGTCTGGGTGACCCATAGTCAGTCAAGCGAAAGGTTGGAAGGGAAAGATTGCAGTCAATGAGTCCTTGTAGTGAAAGTCAGTCATTCGGTTTGTCAGTCAGGAAACCTCCTACAAAGTGTCCCCACAAGACGCATTACTCACAAGTCTATCTTTGGTTTTTGTAGTTAGTTGCTGATAATTTGGCAATGCTGCTTCATAAGTACTTTTAAATATTAACACCACGCGGTGCAGGATATTTCATTCAGCAGCCGGTGGACGACTGACCTACTGTCTGGATTCCAACACTCCAAAAAGAGTGTGAGCTGTTAGTTTTGTACCTGGCACTTACTGTTTACAGTGTTGCAATTATACGGGGCTGCCGGTAAGCTGCAGAGTGTAATTTGGAGTCGGCGGTACCCAAGTTATACTGCGGTTTGTGAATTACAATCTCGGCACCAGTAGTGAGCTCGGTGGATGTGTGCTTGAATAGAGGCACAAGGCTGATGAGGTTAAATGAAGAGGGGTGGGAGGAGGCGCGTGTGGAGCACAAACACCGGCACCGACCTGTTGGGCCTGAATGGCCTGTTTATATGCTGTAAATTCTAAATAATTTTATGTAAGTTCTGTTAGCAGGGGGGATATCTCCAAACATTAAAAGAAAACTCTGCCAAGTCTTTATGCTGTCCAGGAACTTCAACCTGGCTTTACACTAGACTGAGTTATCATTCATGTGATATCAAGCCCAAGCAGTGTGAGATAAGGGAATGCAAGTGCCATACTGCACAAACTGACTCTGGAGTTATACTGTCACTTTTGGGTGAAAGACAAAACCGTTTGCAGTGATGAAGCAGTATCAGTATAACTACATTTAAAAGGCACTAACTTTGCCACTTTTTTAATGTTAGTTTTTGCATGTTTTGGTTTGTGTGTGTAAGTGTATGTATGTGTGAGCGAGTGTGTATACACATTTATGTGTATGTGTACGCCTATGTATATGTATATATTTTGATAGGGCTAGATGAAGAAGGGTGGGAGGAGGCTCGTGTGGAGCATAAACACCTGTTGGGCCGAATGGCTTGTTTCAGTGCTGTAAATACTATGTAATACTATGAAATATATATGTGTATGTGTGTGCTTGTGTATGTGTATAGAATCATGGAATCATCATAGAAAGTTACAGCACGGAAGGAGGCCATTTCGGCCCATCGTGTCTGTGCCGGCCAACAAAGAACTATCCAGCCTAATCCCACTTCCCAGCTCTTGGTCCATAGCCCTGCAGTTAAGAACATCCCAAGTGCACATCCAAGTACTTTTTAAATGTGGTTAGGGTTCCTGCCCCTACCACCCTTTCAGGCAGTGAGTTCCAGACCCCCACAACCCTCTGGATGAAGAAATTTCCCCTCAAATCCCCTCTAAATCTTCCTCCAATTACTTTAAATCTGTGCCCCCTGGTTTTTGACCCCTCTGCTATCCACTTTATCTATGCCCCTCATAATTTTATACAACTCAATAATACACTTCATATATATATATATATATATATATATATATATGTGTGTGTCTGTGTGTTTATGTGAGTGTATGTATGTGTGTGAGTGTGTGTATGTATGTGTGCGAGTGTGTGTGTGTGTGTGTATGTGTATGTGCGCGAATTTGTGTGTGTGTGTGTTTATGTGCGTGTGTGTATGTATGTGTATGAGCGTGTGTGTGTATGTATGTGTGTGTATGTGCGCGAGTTTGTGTGTGTGTGTTTATGTGCGTGTGTGTAAATCTTGCTACTGTCTGTTCAAAACTGTGCTGATTTCTCTATTTCTCTACAGATCTTTTGGCCATTGCTCACATGAATTGACAGAGAAATGAAGCACATGGCAATCTGGATCACCTTCCTTTGGATGACAATTGTGATTCAGTTATCCAACGGGAAGTTTGTTAACAAACGAGCAGGTATGACTCACAGTATTGCTGCCTCCACAATTAGAATGTGCCTGTCTTATTTTTCTGTGTGTGTTTATAACAATTATTATCCTATATTGTTGCTAGACCCGAACTAAACACTGCAAAAATCATAGCAGTTTTGAATAATCATTTACTAAGAAAGACAGCCACATAAAGATAAAATCCAATTGTTAGTAATGTGGCGACACGCCACCACTGGACATAATCCGCTCACGGCGGCACAGACAGTCTAAGCAGAAGCCCCCAGCCGGGGGCCCTTTCCTCCAGCAACTTGTTTCCCGCAGGGACAGGCTGCCGGGAGCACTTCCTGTCTGGGAAGTATTTAAGTGGATGCGCGGGCTTTTCTAGTTCCTGTTTGCCATGTGGTCAGAATAAAGCAGTTGTGTTTTCAATAGCTCTGTCTCGACTCCCACGTTTGCCGCGGTATCTCAACACTGGTGACCCCGACGCTCAGGACGAATCCTAAGCTAGCATGGCGGATACAAACGTAGTCACGGTTAAATTACCTGACTTTTGGGAGAACCTCGCCGAAGCCTGGTTCGTTCAAGCTGAGTCCAGATTCCGGCTGAAAGGCATTACAGTCGACGCCACGAAGTACGACTACCTCGTCGCCTCGCTCACCTACGCTACAGTCCCCAAGGTTTGGGCAGCGCTGCAGAATCCACCAACGGAGGGCAAGTACGAGCATCTGAAGGCTGCGCTACTTAAAAAATTTCAAACGTCCTCTTACCAGCGCCACTGCCAACTCCTGGACCTCCCCGGCCTTGGTGACGCTTCACCATCAGACCTGCTTTCCCACATGCTGTCCCTCTCAGACGACAAAAATCCCGGCGCCCTTTTTCGCACGCTTTTCATTCGGCAGCTCCCCGCCAGCATCCGCCCGCTCCTTGTGGAGTCTGACTCCACGGACCTGAATGAGATAGCCGAAAAGGCCGACCGGCTGCTCTCTGCACAGGCCGCTCGCGACGTCGCGCCCGACCTCACGGCAACGACCACGCGGTCTTCCCGGGCCGCTAGGCCCGACCGCCCTACCACTCCGGGTCACTGCTATTACCACACCCGTTTTGGCGCTAGGGCTCAACGCTGCACGCCACCGTGTTCCTTCAAACCCCCCCCCCCGCACCGGCCCCTGCGATGGCCGCGGGGCAGAAGGAGCCCCTACTGTACGTCACTGACGACAGAACCAACCGCCGATTTCTGTGCGACACGGGCCCAGCACAGCATCACCCCCGCCTCCGCCCTCGAGATCCAACGCGGCACACGGAGTATCACACTGGCTGCAGCCAACGGCTCTGAAATCCGCACATATGGCACCCGCATGGTCACGCTCGACCTCGCGGGCCGCCGCTACCGCTGGGAGTTCCTGACAGCCAAGGTCCTCTGCCCACTCATCGGCGCCGACTTCCTACGCGCCCACGGCCTCCTTGTCGACATTCCGAGGCACCGCCTCGTCGACATCAACACTATGGCCCCCATCCCCGGCGCCTTTAGCCCGGCCCGTTTGGCCGGCCCGACGACCTACTGCCTCGCCAGACCCACGGACGACTACTCGGCACTCCTAGCTGAGTTTCCCGCCCTCACTAACCCGACCTTTTCGGCCAAAGCCGCCAAGCACAGTGTGGAACACTATATCCCCACCACCGGCCCCCCAGTTTCTGCCCACGCCCGCAGACTCAACCCGGCCAAGCTGGAAATCGCGCGGGCCGAGTTTACCAACATGGAACAACTCGGCATCATCCGCCGCTCCAGCAGCCCTTGGGCCTCGCCCCCCCACATCGCCCCCAAGCCCGGCGGAGGCTGGCGCCCTTGCGGGGACTACCGCCGCCTCAACGACGCCACCACCCCCAATCGGTACCCGGTGCCACACATCCAGGACTTCTCGGCCCGACTGGCCGGACGAACCGTCTTTTCCAAAGTCGACCTGGTGCGCGGTTACCACCAAGTCCCCGTACACCCCGCGGACATCCCCAAAACGGCCGTCATCACCCCATTCGGCCTGTTCGAGTTCCTGAGGATGCCCTTCGGCCTCAAGAATGCAGCACAGGCTTTCCAGCGCCTTATGGACTCAGTCCTCCGGGACCTGAACTTCCTATTCGTCTATCTAGACGACATTCTCGTGGCCAGCTCCTCCAAACAGGAACACCTCGAACACCTTCGCATCCTGTTCGGGCGCCTAGCCCAACACGGGCTCATCCTCAGCCCGGCGAAGTGCCAATTCGGCCTAACCGAGATCGATTTTCTCGGTCACCACATCACCCCTGCTGGGGCCGTCCCCCTGCCCAACAAGGTGCAGGCCGTCCAGCAATTCCCCCACCCCACAACCATCAAGGGCCTCCAGGAGTTCCTCGGGATGGTGAACTTCTACAACAGGTTCATCCCCAGAGCCGCAGCCCTTATGAAGCCCCTATACGACTCCCTCCGAGGAAAATCCGGCAAGATGGACGTAGCCTGGACCACTGACACGGCAGCCGCCTTCGACGCCACCAAAAACGCGCTCGCCGACGCCACTCTGCTCGCGCACCCGAGGGCCGATGCCCGGGTCGCGCTCACCACCGACGCCTCCGACCACGCGGTCGGGGCCGTGTTCGAGCAGTGGGTCAATGGCGCGTGGCAGCCACTTGCCTTCTACAGCCGCCAACTGCGCCCCCCGGAGGTCAAATACTCCACTTTCGACCGCGAGCTTCTCGCACTCCACCTGTCGGGCCGCCATTTCAGGTTCCTCCTGGAAGGCCGCCCCTTCACCGCGTATGTGGACCACAAGCCACTCACATACGCGATGGCCAAGCACACCGAACCCTGGTCCGCTAGGCAGCAACGCCAGCTCGCGGCCGTCTCCGAGTTTACTACGGACATTCAGCACGTCTCCGGTAGAGACAACGTGGTCGCCGACTGCATTTCCCGTCCCGCCATCTGTGCGAATCACCTCGCGGTCAACTACGCACAACTAGCAGCGGCCCAGCTCACGGACCCAGACCTCCTCTCGGCGGCTACCAGCCTGCCAGGGCTACGCCTAGCCAAGGTCGCGCACGGGCCCGAAGCCACGGCAGTCACGTGCGACGTCTCACTCGGCCAACCCAGGCCGGTCGTCCCTGAGACCTGGCGCCACCGCGTCTTCGACGCGCTCCACGGGCTCTCTCACCCGGGTTCCCGCGCATCCGTCAAACTCCTCTCCAAGCGCTTCGTCTGGCGCGGCCTTAGCAGAGATGTTCGGACTTGGGCCACCTCCTGCCTCGCCTGCCAACGGGCTAAGGTACAGCTGCACACCAAAGCACCCCTGGGAGACTTCGAGGTACCCAGCCGCCGCTTCGACCACGTACACGTCGACATCGTCAGTCCCCTGCCGCCATCGCAAGGCCAAACTTATCTCCTCACGATGGTCGACCGCTACACACGCTGGCCTGAGGCAGTGCCGCTGACCTCCACCACCACAGCCGACATCGCCAGGGCGTTCGTTAACACCTGGGTTGCGAGGTTCGGCGTACCGGCCGACATAACCTCCGACAGAGGCGCCCAGTTCACCTCCGAACTCTGGACGGCCACAGCACGCAACCTCGGGGTGACGCTCCACCACACCACGGCGTACCACCCGCAGGCCAACGGACTTTGTGAACGCTTCCACAGGTCACTCAAGGCCTCACTCCGCGCCGGCCTGCAGGACAGTACCTGGACTGACCGCCTACCGTGGGTGCTACTCGGCCTACGCACCGCGGTCAAGGAAGACCTCCAGTCCTCGGCAGCGGAGTTAGTCTACGGACAACCGCTGCGCGTCCCAGGCGAATTCCTTCCGGAGCCTACCAAGCCTTGGTCGGCTGAACAGCAGCGGCTCGACTCTTTCTCTTCCGCTCAGCAGTTCGCCCCACTTCCGGTCAACCGACACGGCGAACTCGCACCTCACGTCCCGCCAAATTTACAGCAGGCGCGCTTCATCTTCGTGCGACACGACGCGCACCGCGGGCCCCTGCGACCCCCGTACGACGGTCCGTACGAGGTACTACAAACCGGGGACAAGGTATTCAAGCTGCGACTCGGCGACAGGGTCGAGACAGTCTCCATCGACCGGCTCAAACCAGCACACACAGAACCAGGGGAACAGGTCCCCGTGGCCCAGCCTCCAGCCAGAGGCCGTCCCCCCGGCAAGCCAGCACAGCTGGCGGCGAACCGCCCGACCCAACCAACCAGACCGGTGACCACTCAGAGCCGCTGCGGCAGAACCATTAGACCACCGTCACGACTCGTCCACTCCTCCTAAGCGGATTCTGGGGGGAGCTCTGTGGCGACACGCCACCACTGGACATAATCCGCTCACGGCGGCACAGACAGTCTAAGCAGAAGCCCCCAGCCGGGGGCCCTTTCCTCCAGCAACTTGTTTCCCGCAGGGACAGGCTGCCGGGAGCACTTCCTGTCTGGGAAGTATTTAAGTGGATGCGCGGGCTTTTCTAGTTCCTGTTTGCCATGTGGTCAGAATAAAGCAGTTGTGTTTTCAATAGCTCTGTCTCGACTCCCACGTTTGCCGCGGTATCTCAACAGTAATTTAATTTGGTTTGTAATAAGGAATAGAGTAAAATTGCTGGACCTGTTTAGAATCAAAGCTGGTTTGATGGCTGCAAGGGTTATACTAAGCCAGTTACATTAGTTTCCAAATGATGCGCAGTGGTTTTTGACTTCACATTGACACAAAGTGTAATTTAGGTACCAAGTCACCGTGACCACATTTGGACGAAAGGCGGAAGACCACTTCAAGAAGGAAGCTTCACATTGCGTTGGCTTCACTCAATTTTAATAAAACTGAAATTGGTGCTGCACAAAGTTTAAAAGGCTCCTATGTTGCCTGGAAACCTTCTAACCTTAATTTGGAATCTTACCAATGTTAGCGGCGAGCTAACAGTACAGTTACACTCCTCTGCCATCCTAGTCCAGTAACTCTGCTTTCATGTCTATGCAGAATTCAGTTTCGCCTAGCCAGAGAGCAATACAGAGTAAGCAGTATAACTTGCATCTGGTGGCTCTGCGTCATTCTCAGCAGGTACCAGCCTCAAACATGTAGGATAACAATGAAGCTGTTTGGAACAGTTTATCAATGGTTAATAGGGCATGTGGAAACATGTTCCATTTCCCAGGACTGAATCCCTCACCTTTTGAACATAAAAATACAGATATTATGTATAATGTGTGTATGTAAAGAGAGAGAGATAGAGATAGACAGACAGATATAGATAACAGTTTCTATCAAAGAGTTGTTGAAAATTAATTGACGATACAATTATCCATTGTCACGACTTTTTATAATTTTGTTTTCTGCTTGAGCCCACACTTTTTTGAACTTTCAATGTGATGTTGGTTATGTTTAAGAGCTCAGCATTACTGAACACTCCCAAACCCAAGCCCCAGACCCCAACCCTTCTGAATGCTCCCAGACCACAGGACCCTCCAAGACTTACGGACTCCATACCATAGCCTGCTCTTACCCTGTTGTTTCGCTCCAAACCTCATATATTCACCCCGAGCGTTGCAGCTCCAAATGCCCCCTATTTACAGAGCATACATTTCTCAGACTCTATCCTTTAATAATGATTCCCAGCCTTTTCTCTCCACCTTCTTCCAAGGCTCCAGTTCCCTATGTGCCAAACCTAGGTGCCATCCTCCGACTACCTCCCAAACCCATAGCCCCTCTTGGCCTAATCCCCCTCCCCCTCCACCCCCCCCCAACCTCCCCATTCCTCTCCTACTGCACATGGTCCAGCAACTCCTGAACAGACTTTCCCACCTGATTCCAGAACCCTTCTCTGGCCCAATATATGTTGCCAACCATCTTGTCGCACACCTATAAGGATATCTGTGAGAGCCATACAGAGAGGTTGGGAGAAGTACGGAAGAGAGGGCAGACACAGAAAAGACTTAGTAATGAGTGAGAAAATGAGATGAAGACTAGTAGAGAGATAAAGATCAGAATAAGAAAGTGAGTGAGAGTCATACAAAGAGAGAAAAAAAAAGAACCAGAAAGAATTTGAGATTAGGAAAGGTCTGCAGAAAGAGAGACAATTTTGATCCATTTACTCTGAGATGAACTGGTTTAAATTAGACTCCATTAATGCTCAAAGCGTGTGGTGTGTAGTGTTCATTTGTCTAGGGCAGCTACAGCAAGGAATATTTTTAACTTTTTAAACTTACAAACATGTTTTTTTTAAAAAACTATTTGGCGGCTATATTTGGGAGCCACGTTTATCTGCAGTATCCTGGGGGAGAAATTGGGCACCTTAGCGCCTCCCGTTAGCGCCTCCGGGGACGCTAACGGGGCGCTACCGGCTTTGCGACTGGGCACGGGGACAGTACCGACGCCCGCGAGAGTGACCTGGAGGTTTGCGGTAACTACTAGCGCCATGATCTCCTTGCCCGGAGATCATGACATCATCTGGGTGCGCAGTGCCCCGGCTCTGAAATTCACTCTCGCCCCCCCTGCCTGAACGCCTGCCGTTAGCAACGACAGGTAGAGGAGGTGGAATGCAGTCGGATGAGTGCTGGAGGAGCGCTACATAAAGGTGTCAACTTCGGGGTTTTTTTAGTTGGCAAAGAATGCTGCCTTGTCAGTTTGACAAAAGCAAACAGGCGTTTTGAGCGTTCTCAACTTGAAGGAATATTCTAGTTGAGAAAAAATTCTCACTTTCATTTGGGTTACATTTGATAGTGCAACATTTCCATCATTTAATGGGAGCTGTACTGGCACTGGACCTCGCTCTCCAGCATCACTGTCAGAGGCAGCGAAGGCAGAGAGAAAGATCGCAAAATGTGGCCAGAGGGAGGAGGGCCAACAGGGCTCTCAACAGGAGGACTTACCCTCCCAGGGAATTCCGGCAGCATTTCTCCTACATCAATCTCAGTGAGGAACAGTGTCTTAGAAGGCTCCACTTCACCAAGGACCCTGTCACAGAGTTCTGTTACCTCCTGCAGCCAGACCTCGAGCCTCACATCAGGAGCACCACATCTCTCTCAGTGGCTGTCAAGGTTACCGTCGCCCTCAATTTCTACACCAGCGGACTCTGCCAGTGTGCAACAGGAGACATATCTAACATATAGCAGTTCTCCGTCCATTGCTGCATCCGAGAGGTCACAGATGCTCTCTACAGATGGAGAAGGGACTACATTTCCTTTCCCATGACCAGAGAGAAGTAGCGCGAGCATACATGTGGCTTTGCCAGGATAGTGGGCTTCTCCATGGTGCAGAGCGCCATTGACTGCACCCACGTAGCTTTGCAGGCACCTCATAACAATCCTGAGGTATTCCGTAACCGCAAAGGCTACCACTCACTTAATGTGCAGTTGGTGTGCGACCACACACAGCGCATCCTCACCATCAATGCCCGCTATCCTGGCAGCAGCCACGATGCCTTCATCTTGCACCAGACCAGTGTGCTAGCACTCTTCCAGCCATGAAATCAAGCTAGTGGATGGCTGCTGGGAGGCAAGGGCTATCCGCTCTCCACCTGGTTCATGACTCCTCTCCGCAACCCCGGCAATTGTGCCCAATACTCATACAATGAGAGACATGCTGCCACCAGGAACATCATTGAGCAGACCATTGGAGTGCTCAAGCAATGGTTCCACTGCCTTGATCGTTCGGGAGGAGCCCTCCAGTACTCGGCTGAGCGGGTGTCCCATTTCGCCGTTATCTGCTGCATGCTGCACAACTTGGCCATCATTAGGGTGCAGCCATTGCCACCAGGCATAGCTACACCACCTCAGGAGCAGGATGAGGATGCAGAGGAGGACGAGGGCAAGGGGGAGGAGGAGGAACAGGAGTACGAACACCAGCAACAGAAGATCCAGCCACTCCATCAGCCTTGTGGAAGGGTGGTTCATGACTGCCTCATCAGACTGCGGTTCCAATGAATTCGAGGCCACTTCCCGGTTGCTCATTCAGTCCCCATCATTCCATCAATTTTTCATTCCATACCACACCCCAAAGCTGAAATGAGACACAGCACCATTTCTGCAACATTCCAATAATAAATATACACAATCAGTAACCACATATATACAACATTAACTAATGACCCTTGTGCAAACCCTTACTTGCCCTCTTTACAGTGCCTTTTCCTAGTCTAGTGCTACAGTGGCTGCAGCAGGGCTGGCGGAAGGTGTAATGATATCAGCAAATAGTGATGATATTTGTCTGTGTTTGATTACTTATGCCTTACAGCATATTTGTCTGTGTTTTTGATTACTTGTGCCTGACCAGCAGAGGTCATGTGAGAGACAAGCAGTCCAGAGGAGTTTTACTTTCAGTTTCATTCTAGATGCATCACAGCATAGTGTGTTCTGTAAAAAGCTGTAGAAAGTCTTGAACAAGACGTTAGATTAAACAACATTCTCTTTCAGAAATGAGTCTTTATTGAACCCAAAAAGAAATCTTACAGAAGGCTGCTGAGTGTCGGTGCTAGAGACTACAGATGGCCTTGCAGGATGCCCTCGACCAGCTCTGGGCCTGGAAGGCCTGGCTGTACACTGCACCACCTCAGCATGGGCGGCGGCAGTCTGGGCTGGCTGGAGGACAGGCAGCGGCAAGGACAATGGCGGAGTGACAGTGGTGGGAGCAGGAATACTGTCATCCTGAGAGAGGACAGCAGGTTCCTGCTCCATTGACACACTGCCACTCCCCCGGAGTAGCACTTCAGCATCACTACCAATCTGCTGCATCACAGATTGCTGGGCTGCTGCGACACCATGAGATCCCCTGTGGACTGTGGTGGTCTCAGCGACGATGGCAGCAGTCAGAGCTTGCGTGACATCAAGCTGAGACTGCATGAGTGCAGTCTGAGACTGGATGGCATCAACCATTGACTGCATTACAGCACTAAGACGTTGTGTAGCTTCCACCTGTGCTGCAGTGGATGCTGCCACATCGCCCATGGCACGTGGCATGAGGTCTGGGTCCCTCTGGTCTCTCAGGGAGTCCACCATCCTTTGCAGACTGCCAAGAATGGGCTCCATGGTGTGCGCAGAGCTCTGTGCAATGTTGGATGCGGACTCCTCTACATTCCTTACCATTGCCGACAAGCTCTCGGGCACCCTTGCCATTGCACCTATCATCTCGGTGTGTATGCCCATCACCCTTCTTGTGAATGCCTCCCCATCGAGGTCCTCATTTGACTCCTGTGCAGCAGAACTCGCCATCGAACTCGCCCTCCGGGGAGCTGGCTCCCGAGCTACCCTTTCCCCCTCACCTTGCTGCAGCCCATTCGTACCCGGTGCATCACCCAGTGCAGACCCCTCTACTAAACTTGCCTCTAAAGATCACGTAGTGCCAGTATCTGAGGTGGTGCCTGCGGGTGAGAGATGCAGTGATGCTGTGCTTCGCTCCTCATCCTCTTCTCCTTCCTTACTCTCAGTGGGAGGCTCAGGGACAGGCTAGTCATCTGGTTGCTGTTTCTCTGAAAGCACAAAGGCACAAGACTCGCTTTAAGGTGAGGGCAGGGGGGCAGGAAGGGAGCAAGGAATGCAGACAGTATAATGAACTGCAAAGTGGGAAAGGTTTGTGGTGTGAGGGGGAAGTGGGATGAGAGAAGGAGAGGGGCTGAACATACCGTTGTTGCCCCCAAGGGGGTCGACGTTGCCGAGGGCCATGGTGCCCACCACCTGCTGTCCAATGAGTCACAGCACTCGCTCCTCCAGGTCTGAAAGCTGCTGGAGCTGCGCATCACCTCCACCTGTTCTCTGCTGCTCCCTCCTATTTTGGGCCATCTTGGCCTGCAAGAGAAACAAATGTGTGTGAGTCAGAGTCCAGCTATGTGTTTGGTAGATATGCCTGCTGTAGTTGAGTAGCTGTGATTGTACGCAAGGCATGAGATGTGGATGTGAGTTTAAGTAGGTGCAGATGCTTGGCGGGTGAGTGGTGGGGGTGTGGTGGTTTGTGCTGTGTGTACAAACTGAGGTTCAGATGCTGGGATGTAGGACCTGCTGAAGCATTTACTCACCTTGACCACCCGAGTGAGGTCGTTGAATTTCTTCCGGCACTGTGTCAGGCTGCGTTCGCCCACACTACTGGCCGAGACCTCCTGGGCCACTTCCCTCCACATTGCCCCGAAGACCTGGGTGAGTGGCCTCCTTCCAGTGTCTGGGAACAGCGCTGCTCTCCTTTGCTCCACTCCAGCGACCAATGCCTCCAATGCCTCGTCCATGAAAGGACAAGCTCTCTCCCTGGGAGTGGGATCAGCCATCACCATCAGGGGATTGAGTTGTTTGCAGTTCGCCTTCACAGCAAGCACTGCTGATACTGATGATCTGCACAATGATGCAACCTCCCCTTTAAGAGCTGGAAGGAGCCAGTGTGAAGGATCATTCCTGATTGCATTGCACCTGAAATTCATTATCAATCTGCTGGTAGCACCCCTGTAGCGCCCTACTGAGGTTCCCCTAAATTGCTCGCTCCTGGAGTGCTAACAGCCAATTTAGGGGAACCTAAGATTCATTAGCACCTGGTGCTAATTTTTCAAGATTTCAGAATTTAGTGCCCAAACGGGGCGATAATGAATTTCTCCCTCCCCCCTGTAATTTGCAGGACATTCTTCATGCATGAACCCAGGTCCGGCACATATTGAAACCAGCCCATAGTGAAACTAGCTTTATGTCCCACCAGTGGTCTCTTGATTGAGGTTGGAGTCTGAATCCGTATGTTGGCACTGTTACCAGCTGGTCCCTGCGGACAGGCGGGCTTTCTCCACAAGCTCTGTTTGGGAAGGGCTCACTCTAACAGAGGAGGTGACTCCCCTCAGCATGAACCCGCACAGTGACAATCCAAGCTTGAAAAACATAAACAGAAGAGGCCGTGAATATTCATCAAACCGTTATTTATACAGAAAGACTGTACTTGGAGCTGTCACAAGATGCAGTTGTTTCATGGACACACACAGGCACAACAAATATCTCGTGAACAAGTAATAATTTGTATTTAGGGTGAATTCTAGTATAAAAAGAAGCAATTTTACTTTTCAAGTGAAAGTGGATATTGTATTTAAAGAAAACCCTCGATTGTTAGTGGCAGCATGATGTAGAGGGTGTTAATTTGGATGTGGCTTTATGCCCAAGATTTTCCACAAGGCAAATACCAGATCACAGCCAAGAGTATGTGTGTGGGGGGTGGGGGTGAGGGTGAGGATGGGGAGAGCAAAGTAGAAAGAGTTCAGGCTTTCTTCCATGGGGGAGAGGTGGTCACCAGGAGTGCCCTGTGCACAACCTCTGGCCAGTGGCTTGAGAGAAGGTGAATGCCTGTACAGATATAAAAAAGGAGGAAAATGCAGATTGTTAATTCTTTACACTGCAATATTACTTTCTCTGTTCTTTAAGTGTTGGATAGAGGCCTTGGCGTTGATTTTGACTTTTGGGTGCCCAACCAGCAGTGCCACCCCAGCCTGGCACCTCTACCCGCAGCAACGAAGAGGCCGTGACGTTGAGGCCTTGGTCTCATTTGCATCAGGCCAGCGAGCAGCTGGGCACCAAATGGGCAACCCAATGCAGCTCGCCAGATTTAGGCTGGCCAATACCGGAATGGCCCGACTGCCAGCCAGTTAAATGCTCGGAGGGGATTGTGATGGCAGAGGGGGTCCCGGGATGCCACTGGCCCAGATCATTTTTGCAGCATCCGGAGGAGCTCTCAGGTTTTATTATTTATTATATTATTCTCAAAGGTTTTATCGCCTGTGGAACTGAACGGAGAGTGCACGATGCACACTACAGTCAGTTCTCTCCAAAATGGCAATTGGGGTCCTATTTGTGCCATACGACCTTCATTTTCACATTAAAAGGAATCTGAAACATACAGGCACTTCGGCCCCCCAGTGGCAGTCTCCTTTTAAAGTTTCGCAGCCCGCATTGACGGGTTTAATGGGGTGATTAGGATATCAACCCCATTTTGAGGCCATTACCCCTCCATTAACGCCAAGTAAAGTAACTTAAAACAGACCGCCTTGCTGTCCATGCCGTGACGGATGGAGAACCTGAACAGCACCGGCACCGGCATTGTTATGTAGGGACCACATTATTGGCCCCAGTGTGTTACTCATCTAGTCTATCCCCCCTTCCCCTTCCCCTAACATTGGCGGTCATGCCATGAGCCACCTAGGCCCCATGTTCTGGAATTCCTTTCCCAAACCCCTCCCTCTGTACCTTTGACCCTCCTTAAAATCCACTTTTTGATCAACATTTCTAATATCTCATTCTTTTGCTTAGCGTCCATTATTTTTCCTTACACCTCTCTGAATCGCCTGGGGACTTTTCTTTTGCAGGTAAAGCTCCAGATCAACAACAACAACAAAAACAACTTGTATTTATATAGTGCCTTTAATATAGTAAACCATCCCAAGGTGTGTCACAGGAGCGTTATCAGACACATGAGATATTAGGACAGGTGACAAGGTTGGTTAAAGAGATAAGTTTTAAGGAGCGTCTTAAAGGAGGATGGTGTGGAGATGCCGGTGTTGGACTGGGGTGGACAAATGTAAGAAATCACACAACACCAGGTTATAGTCCAACAGCTTTATTTGAAATCACAAGCTTTCGGAGCGCTGTTCCTTCATCAGGTGAAGTGGAGAGATGCATAAAAACACAGCTTTTATAGTCAGAGAATAATGTCAGATGTTTACAGGTAACCTTTCTAACTGCCATTTATCACACCTCAGCAGAGAGATTATCACAGCAATCAAAGGTGTAAATGGTGTCCAAACAGGTCAGTCAGGAAAACATTACATCAAAGAACAATGAGGTGGGGTCACAATGGGTCAAATGTTGCAGATGCTGGGGTCTGTATGAAAAACAAAAAAACAGACAAAAAACATTTTTTTTGCTGGAAATCACAGCAGGTCCGGCCACATCTGTGTGGAGAGAACAAGCCAACGACGACTCGAGTCTGGATGACCCTACGTCAGGTGGGGTTACATGTAGCGTGACATGAACCCAAGATCTCGGTTGAGGCCGTCCTCATGGGTGCGGAACTTGGCTATCAGTTTCTGCTCGACGATTTTGCGTTGTCGTGTGTCTCGAAGGCCGCCTTGGAGAATGCTTACCCGGAGATCGGAGGCTGAATGTCCTTGACTGCTGAAGTGTTCCCCAACTGGGAGGGAACACTCCAGCCTGGCGATTGTTGCGCGGTGTCCGTTCATCCGTTGTCGCAGTGTCTGCATGGTCTCGCCGATGTACCATGCTCCGGGGCATCCTTTCCTGCAACGTATGAGGTAGACAACGTTGGCCGAGTCACATGAGTATGTACCATGTACCTGGTGGGTGGTGTCCTCACATGTGATGATGGTATCTGTGTTGATGATCTGGCATGTCTTGCAGAGGTTGCTATGGCAGGGTTGTGTGGTGTCGTGGTCGCTGTTCTCCTGAAAGCTGGGTAATTTGCTGCGAACGATGGTCTGATTGAGGTTAGGCGGCTGTTTGAAGGCGAGTAGTGGAGGCGTGGGGATGGCCTTAGCGAGGTGTTCGTCGTCACCGATGACATGTTGAAGGCTGCATGGCGTAGTTTCTCCGCTCCGGGGAAGTACTGGACGACGAAGGGTACCCTGTTGGTTGTGTCCCGTGTTTGTCTTCTGAGGAGGTCTATGCGATTTTTCGCTGTGGCCCGTCGGAACTGTCGATCAATGAGTCGAGCGTCATATCCCGTTCTTACGAGGGCATCTTTCAGCATCTGTAGGTGTCCATCGTGTTCCTCCTCGTCTGAGCAGATCCTGTGTATTCGCAGGGCTTGTCCATAGGGGATGGCTTCTTTAACGTGGTTAGGGTGGAAGCTGGAGAAGTGGAGCATCCTGAGGTTGTCCGTGGGCTTGCGGTAGAGTGAAGTGCTGAGGTGTCCATCTTTGATGGAGATTCGTGTGTCCAAGAATGAAACCGATTCTGAGGAGTAGTCCATGGTGAGTTTGATGGTGGGATGGAACTTGTTGATGTTATCGTGTAGTCTGCTACACGATGAGCTGAAGTTTACAGAGGATGGAAAATAGGTGTCCGGCTCGGAGGAAATTGGGCTGAGGCAAGGGTGGATATGGGCGATATTATGGAGGTGGAAATAGGCAGTCTTGGTGACGGAGAGGATATGGGATCGGAAGCTCATCTCAGAGTCAAATAGGATGCCGAGTTTGCGAACAGTCTGGCTCAGCCTCAGGCAGTGGCCAGAGAGGGTGATGGTATTGGCCAGTGTAGTTTGTGGCGGAGTCGAAGACAATGGCTTTGGTCTTCCTAACATTTAATTCAAGGAAATTTCCGCTCATCCATGGATGTCCGAAAAGCAGTGTGACAAATCAGAGACAAGTGGAGGGGTCGAGAGAGATGGTGGTGAGGTAGAGCTGGGTGCCGTCAGCAGACATGTGGAAACTAACATGTTTTTGGATAATGTCGCTGAGGGGCAGCATGCAGATGAGAAATAGGAGCAGGCCAAGGATAGATCCTTGGGGTACTCCAGAGGTAACGAAGCAGGAGCTGAAAGAGAGCAATTGCAGGTGATTCTTTGGCTATGACTGGATAGATAAGAATGGAACCAGGCGAGTGCAGTCCCACCCAGCTGGACGACGCTGGAGAGGCGTTGGAGAAGGATGGTGAAATCAACTGTGTCAAAGGTTGCAGACAGCTCGAGAGGGTTGAGGAGGGATAGTTCACCATGGACACAGTCACATAGGATGTCATTTGTAACTTTGATGAGGGCCATTTCAGTGCTATGGCAGGGCCGGAAACTTATTGGAGAGATTCAACCATGGAGTTGCGGGAGAGATGGACATGGATTTGGGAGGCGAAAACACATTAAAGTTGTTTGAGTATCCATCAAAATAAGCTACTGAAAAGTCCTTTAAACGTCATCAACACCTTCAAATTGAGAACTGTGTCTGCTGAATTGAGTTATGTTGGTTATCTGGTGAATTGATAGCCAGTTATGTTGGTTATCTGATGAACTGATAGCCAGTTATGTGGTTATCTGGTGAACTAATAGCCAGTTATGTGGTTATCTGGTGAACCAATAGCCAGTTATGTGGTTATCTGGTGAACTGATAGCCAGTTATGTGGTTATTTGGTGAACTGATAGCCAGTTATGTGGTTATTTGGTGAACTGATAGCCAGTTATGTGGTTATCTGATGAACTGAGCCAGTTATGTGGTTATCTGGTGAACCGATAGCCAGTTATGTGGTTATTTGGTGAACTGATAGCCAGTTATGTGGTTATTTGGTGAACTGATAGCCAGTTATGTGGTTATCTGATGAACTGAGCCAGTCATGCGGTTATCTGGTGAACCGATAGCCAGTTATGTGGTTATTTGGTGAACTGATAGCCAGTTATGTGGTTATCTGGTGAACCGCTAGTCAGTTATGAGGTTATCTGGTGAACTGATAGCCAATTATGTGGTTATCTGGTAAACTGATAGCCAGTTATGAGGTTATCTGGTGAACCGATAGCCAGTTATGTGGTTATCTGGTGAACCGATAGCCAGTTATGTGGTTATCTGGTGAACTGATAGCCAGTTATGTGGTTATCTGGTGAACCGATAGCCAGTTATGTGGTTATCTGGTGAACCGATAGCCAGTTATGTGGTTATCTGGTGAACCGATAGCCAGTTATGTGGTTATCTGGTGAACCGATAGCCAGTTATGTGGTTATATGGTGAACCGATAGCCAGTTATGTGGTTATCTGGTGAACTGATAGCCAGTTATGTGGTTATCTGGTGAACCGATAGCCAGTTATGTGGTTATCATTTAGGTGAAGGGCAGTCACATTTGATAAGATACCTGCATTTAAAGAGGTCATCTCATGCCTCTTCAAAACATTCCCAATACTAGTACCCAAAGCATTCAGGTGTACGTCCATAATGTTAACCTGTCGTTCCTTTTCAGATGCTCCCGTGTATTTTCTATTTTTAATTTAGATTTCCATCATTTGCTGTGCTGGAGGAGGCGGCCTCACCCTGTGCGGGTTTGACACAATATGAGTATACCACCAATGTACCATGAGTATAACACCAGATAGTGCTCAGTGGGTCCTTCAGGGCAGTTCCTTAAACTATTACCTAAAATGTTATGAACCAATGTCTGTAAATTTGAGGCAACCCATTTCAACCAGACATGTCTTTCGATGCCACCAGCTCAGATTCGACAGCTGCAGATTGTGGGTTGATTTATTTTATCCAGTCGCTTTGGGGGCGAGGTTTCCTCTGCACGCTGTTGATTTAAATGTTTAGAGATTGCAGATGCTCTCGCCCGCGCTCTGTAAAGATTGGCCCCTGTGAGAGGAGCTCTGCCCCTGGGTTGTTAGCACGGCGCGTCGTTCCCTGTTCTGGGTGCGACAACCACAGTTTGAGCTGCGCACTGTGAGTAAGGCACTGCCTGGCTGGAACCGGTGCTTCGATCCATAGCTACAGTGTACATCCAGCACCGCTTTACAGCTCTTATACTATAGACTACATTTTAATAAACCTGTCAATAAAAATGAGAAATTGTTGTGATTACCACGTGTAATAGCTTCTCAAACTTGGCACTTTGTTTGTTGGGGAGGGGGTGGAGTTTGTCACTGGGACACAAAGCCAATCAAGCACAGCACAGGAAATGCATCAGCTTGTAGTGTGTAAATAGGTTTTGTAAAACCTGTGTAAAGCACCTGTACACAGTTACTGTGTAAAGTACCCATGTACATAACTTGTGTACGGTACCTGCGTCCTGTATCCATGTACAGTCCTTTTGTAGAGTACCTGTATAAAGTATCCAGGTATGATACTTGTATACAGTACCCATATGCAGTACAGTGTACAGTACCTATTTACAGTATCTGGATACAGTAGCCATGTGTACAATATCTATTTATAGTACCTGTGTACAGTACCCATGTATAGTACTGTGTACAATATCTATTTATAGTACCTGTGTACAGTACCTGTGTACAGTGCTGTGTACAATATCTATTTATAGTACATGTGTACAGTACCCATGTATAGTACTGTGTACAATATCTATTTATAGTACATGTGTACAGTACCCATGTATAGTACTGTGTACAATATCTATTTATAGTACATGTGTACAGTACCCATGTATAGTACTGTGTACAATATCTATTTATAGTACATGTGTACAGTACCCATGTACAGTACTGTGTACAATATCTATTTATAGTACCTGTGTACAGTAGCCATGTACAGTACTGTGTACAATATCTATTTATAGTACCTGTGTACAGTAGCCATGTGCAGTACTGTGTACAATATCTATTTATAGTACCTGTGTACAGTACCCATGTATAGTACTGTGTACAATATCTATTTATAGTACCTGTGTACAGTAGCCATGTACAGTACTGTGTACAATATCTACTTATAGTACCTGTGTACAGTAGCCATGTGCAGTACTGTGTACAATATCTATTTATAGTACCTGTGTACAGTACCCATGTATAGTACTGTGTACAATATCTATTTATAGTACCTGTGTACAGTAGCCATGTACAGTGCTGTGTACAATATCTATTTATAGTACCTGTGTACAGTAGCCATGTATAGTACTGTGTACAATATCTATTTATAGTACATGTGTACAGTACCCATGTATAGTACCATGTACAATATCTATTTATAGTACCTGTGTACAGTACCCATGTATAGTACTGTGTACAATATCTATTTATAGTACCTGTGTATAGTACCCATGTATAGTACTGTGTACAATATCTATTTATAGTACCTGTGTACAGTAGCCATGTACAGTACTGTGTACAATATCTATTTATAGTACCTGTGTACAGTAGCCATGTGCAGTACTGTGTACAATATCTATTTATAGTACCTGTGTACAGTACCCGTGTACAGTGCTGTGTACAATATCTATTTACAGTACCTGTGTACAGTAGTATTGTACAGTGCTGTGTACAATATCTATAGTACCTGTGTACAGTACCCATGTACAGTGCTGTGTACAATATCTATTTACAGTATCTGGATACTGTACCCATGTAGAGTACTGTGTACAATATCTATTTATAGTACCTGTGTACAGTAGTATTGTACAGTGCTGTGTACAATATCTATAGTACCTGTGTACAGTACCCATGTAGAGTACTGTGTACAATATCTATTTATAGTACCTGTGTACAGTACCCATGTACAGTGCTGTGTACAATATCTATTTATAGTACCTGTGTACAGTGCCCATGTACAGTGCTGTGTACAATATCTATTTATAGTACCTGTGTACAGTAGCCATGTGCAGTACTGTGTACAGTATCTTTATAGTACCTGTGTACAGTGCCTATGTATAGTGGTATTGGGGAAGAATTGCTGAGGTCGCTGCCAATGCATTCCAAACTGAATATAAAGAAGCATGTTGTGCCTGGACTCCTGCTGCTGGCTCTTTGGCATCCTATTTCTGCTGCTCCCTCCCTTTCTGCTGTCCCTCATGCCAGACCTCCATCGATGCAGCAAGCAGTACAGTGCGGCAATTTGTTCAGAACTCACAGAGGAAGGTGACAAGGCCCCGCACCCTCCCTGAGTGATTCAGGCATTGTGTATGTTGTTTGCGCACCCTGAAATCTTGCTTGGTGGGCATCATTGTTCTGACATGGATATCGCTATATCTTTTCTGTGATTGAGTAGGGGGCTCCCAGAGGGTCATCGACTATGGGCTAAGCGTCTCAGGCTTGGGTTTAGTCTCAGTTGTAAGAGAATTTAGAAAAATCAACAGATTTGCTCACCAGTTTTTGGAACTGTTTACATCAGAAACAAAATGTATGTCTTTATGTTAAAATGTTTTTTTTCAACATTTAGGGGGAAAAAACATTTACTTTTGGATTTTAATGTCAACTAAAGATGGTCCAAACTGACATCTTTATCAGAGATGGCGTGTGAGGTGGATCTGTTTCCCTGTTCACTCATTTTGAACCTGTGTAGACCTCTTGGGAAAAAGTAGACAGATCTAATATCTATAAACAAGGAAGAGGTCTGTTGAATTTGGGAGAGGTTGACTTTGTTTCAAGGTCTGCATATGGGACCTTTTCTACAAAACAATTGATTGCTTGTAGCTTTTTGCATTAGTATTTCTACACATGTTGGTTTCCAGTAGGGATTTGACTTTATAAAGTTTTCTACATAGGTTTTGAGTGTTATCTCTGATCCAAGATCTCTGCGTTCCTCCAATTTTGGCCTCTTGCGCATCCCCGATTTTCATCGCTCCACCATTGGTGGCCGTGCCTTCAGCTGCCTGTGCTCTAGAATTCCCTCCCTAAACCTCACTGCCTCTTTACCTATCTCTCACCTCCTTTAAAATTCTCCTTAAAATGTACCTCTTTGACCAAGCTTTTGGTCACTTGCCCTAATGTGGTTATGTGGCTCAGTGTTTGCTAACGGTCCTATGAGGTGCCTTGGGACATTTTACTATGTGAAAGGCACTCTATAAATGCAAGTTGCTGTTGTTATATCTGAGTATTTCTATGTGAATGGGGCAGATCTGTAAAAATGAATACTGCATGCCTGTGAGATGAAAACTGTCAATTCAATTATGCAGCTTCTTTGCTGTTGAGAAAGATTTAGGGATATGTTCTCTGGAGCGAAAATTTAATCTTATTTTACTGAATATAGTTAGGGCATGGGAGTAGAAGATGAGGTGAGGTGAAATTATTGGAAATAAAAAGAAAATGTTGGAAACAGACACAGGTCAGTCAACATCTGTGGAGAGAAACAGACAAGTTAATATTTCAGTTGAGGGCCCTTCTTCAGAACTTAGAAAACTGCTTTTAATAAGGGCCTGCACCCAAAATGTGAACTTGTTCACGATCGGAGATGGAAGGTAGAAGCCAAGGGCAGGGGAGGCCCAAGGTGTTATTTTGGGGTCTGGAGGAATATTCCTGCTTCTCCTGGCCCACAACAAATCTTTAAAATAGATTTAAATCTCTGGGCCTCCTGCGGCTGGGTCCTGGTGGGCTTGAGACCATGCGGGTCTTAGTCAAGCCAGCAGTTAAAATGGTGTAGGCGTCCTGATGATGTCATTGGGACATGCACGCCATTGAAATTAGGCTCCCACTTCTCTGGGGCAGGTGGCCTTCCCATGCCTGAATCCAGGCATGTTAAAATGGTGGTGGTGGGGCGGGAAGGCAGCTTGAACACCACCCACCCCGCCCCCCCCTTCCCGCCCCGTCATTTTACTGTCCACCCACATTGTTCCCTCTGAGGCCGGGGGAAGGGTTAATGTGTACAGTTGGATCCATTTTAGAATAGCCAGTACATGGTTGGCAGAAGGAGTGAACTGGACCAGGCAATGGTCATAGAGTTATACAGCACGGATAGAGGCCCTTCGGCCCATCGTGTCCGCGCCGGCCATCACGCCCTGTCTAATCTAATCCCATATTCCAGCATTTGGTCCGTAGCCTTGTATGCTATGGCATTTCAAGTGCTCATCCAAATGCTTCTTGAATGTTGTGAGGGTTCCTGCCTCCACAACCCTTTCGGGCAGTGAGTTCCAGACTCCAACCACCCTCTGGGTGAAAAAGTTCTTTCTCAAATCCCCTCTAAACCTCCCGCCCTTTACCTTGAATCTATGCCCCCTAGTTATTGACCCTTCTACTAAGGGAAAAAGCTCCTTAGTATCCATCCTATCTATGCCCCTCATAATTTTGTACACCTCAATCATGTCCCCCCTCAGCCTCCTCTGCTCCAAGGAAAACAAACCCAATCTGCCCAGTCTCTCTTCATAGCTGAAGCGTTCCAGCCCTGGTAGCATCCTGGTGAATCTCCTCTGCACCCTCTCCAAAGCTATCACATCCTTCCTGTAGTGTGGCGACCAGAACTGCACACAGTATTCCAGCTGTGGCCTAACCAGTGTTTTATACAGCTCCATCATAACCTCCTTGCTCTTATATTCTATGTCTCTTATTCTATGCTTCTTATTATATATGTTCTTATGACTGAAGCCAATACTCTCCATTTATCTGTAAGACACAGACCACTGCCATTTATGCACTATGGTGTGGAGATGCCGGTGTTGGACTGGGGTGGACAAATGTAAAAAGTCACACAACACCAGGTTATAGTCCAACAGTTTTATTTGAAATCACAAGCTTTCGGAGCGCTGCTCCTTCGTCAGGTGAAGTGGAGAGATGCATAAAGACACAGCTTATATAGTCAGAGAATAATGCCAGATGATTACAGGTAATCTTTCTAACTGCCATTTATCACACCTCGACAGAGAGATAATCACAGCAATCAAAGGTGTGAATGGTGTCCAAATTGGTTAGTCAGGAAAACATTACATCAAAGAACAATGAAGTGGGGTCACAAGGGGTCAAATGTTGCAGATGCTGGGGCCTGTATGAAAAACAAAAAACAGACAAAAAAACATTTTTTTTGCTGAAAATCACAGCAGGTCCGGCCGCATCTGTGTAGAGAGAACAAACCAACGACGACTCAAGTCTGGATGACCCTACGTCAGGTGGGGATACATGTAGCGTGACATGAACCCAAGATCCCGGTTGAGGCCGTCCTCATGAGTGCGGAACTTGGCTATCAGTTTCTGCTCTATGATTGCTGAAAGCTGGAGAACAGCGACCACGACACCACACAACCCTGCCACGGCAACCTCTGCAAGACATGCCAGATCATCAACACAGATACCATCATCACACGTGAGGACACCACCCACCAGGTACATGGTACATACTCATGTGACTCGGCCAACGTTGTCTACCTCATACGTTGCAGGAAAGGATGCCCCGGAGCATGGTACATCGGCAAGACCATGCAGACACTGCGACAACGGATGAACGGACACCGCACAACAATCGCCAGGCAGGAGTGTTCCCTCCCAGTTGGGGAACACTTCAGCAGTCAAGGACATTCAGCCTCCGATCTTCGGGTAAGCATTCTCCAAGGCGGCCTTCGAGACACACGACAACGCAAAATCGTAGAGCAGAAACTGATAGCCAAGTTCCGCATTCATGAGGACGGCCTCAACCGGGATCTTGGGTTCATGTCACGCTACATGTAACCCCACCTGATGTAGGGTCATCCAGACTCGAGTCGTCATTGGTTTGTTCTCTTTACACAGATGCGGCCGGACCTGCTGTGATTTCCAGCAAAAAAAATGTTTTTTTGTCTGTTTTTTGTTTTTCATACAGACCCCAGCATCTGCAACATTTGACCCCTTGTGAACCCACCTCATTGTTCTTTGATGTAATGTTTTCCTGACTAACCTATTTGGACACCATTCACACCTTTGATTGCTGTGATTATCTCTCTGCCGAGGTGTGATAAATGGCAGTTAGAAAGATTACCTGTAATCATCTGGCATTATTCTCTGACTATATAAGCTGCGTCTTTATGCATCTCTCCACTTCACCTGACGAAGGAGCAGCGCTCCGAAAGCTTGTGATTTCAAATAAAACTGTTGGACTATAACCTGGTGTTGTGTGACTTCTTGCATTTATGCACTAATCATTGGATATTATTGCTGAGATTCTCGTTATAAATTATCAATAATTTCATTACAACATGGATGTTATTTCATTATGTCAGCCATGGCTCAGTCGGTAACACCCTCGTTTCTGAGTCAGAAGGTCATAGGCTTAAGTCCCACTCCAGAAACTTGAGCACAAAATCTAGGCCGACACTCCCGTGCCGTACTGAGGGAGTGCTGCACTGTCGGAGGTGCTGACTTTCGGATGAGACGTTAAAACCGAGGCCCCGTTTGCCATCTCAGGTGGATGTAAAAGATCCCATGGCACGATTCGATAAAGAGCAGGGGAGTTCTTCCGGTGTCCTGACCAATATTTATCCCTCAACCTACATCACTAAAAACAGATTATCTGGTCCTTTATCTCATTGCTGTTTGTGGGAACTTGTTGTGCGCAAATTGACTTCCGCATACCCTGCATTACAACAGTAACTATACTTCAAAAATATTTCATTGGCTGTAAAACTCTTTGGGACGTCCTAAGGTCATGAAATTTGCTATATAAATGTAAGTTTCTTTTTTTTTATTTAGCTGAGTTGCAGAGGAAGTGTACTGGGGCTTTGGGACAGGAATACTTTATCAACTGAGTTCACTCAAATTAAGGGGCAGATGGATAGGTGCTTAAACTGTTTGTGAAGTACAATGGCTGCAGTGTAGCGGTACTACCGAGTTAATATACATAATTCCCTTTAACTTACCTGTACGGGGCGTTTCTCCTTTGGTAGCGTGGGCGAACGCGATGACGCGGGTAAACGTGATGACGCAGGCGAACGCAAGGACATCACGTCGCACATCACGTGATGGCCCCAAACGCGGGCAAATGTGATGACGTCACGACGCACATCACGTGACGGCCCCAAGCGCGGGAAACACAAGCAATGCGATGACGTCACGACGCAAACGCGATAATGTCATCGCACAAACCTCCGGACTAGCTGGTCAGTCCTCGTGGCGTCCCCACTGGGGAAAGACCTGTTCCACGACTCTCCTGCATCGTTCTACGTTGTTTGCTGTACCTCATCTTATCCAACATTAAAAACCAGTTTGTTGTTCTTCCGAGTTGAACTCCGTTATTGGTTAGGTATACGACAATACCTACATTGGTGACCCTGTATCCGTGAACGTTTTTCGCGGAAGAAACGCACAGCCTGAACCTCGTCTTCACAGAAGACGACCGACGTGCACAGCCGAATTCGTCCAACACCTACATTGTTGACCCAACGACGTGGGGACGGGAATTCATCAAAACCTACAATTGGTGAGCCCGTTTTCCATGAACATTTTTCGCGGAAGCAGCGCACAGCCTGAACCCCATCTCTGTGAACCATTTCACAGAGGAAGAGCACGGCGAACAACATCTGACAAGCAACAACCGACGAACACCAATTCCTACATTGGCGACCCCGCCTTTGCAAACGTATTCGCAAAGGAAGTGCAGCCTGGAGGTGAGCCCGTTTTTCACGAACGTAACGCAGCCAGATCCCGATTTTTGTGAACGATTTTCACAAAAGAAGCACGCCATGGAAGCATCAACCATTTCGCTGTTGCTACCGCAATACAGGGAGCAGCAACCGCCCTCGTGCTTTCTTCAGGTAGAAGCCTCGTTCGCCAAGAACATCGATGCGGCGCAGACCATGCACCTGCTTACGGTCTCCGTATTCGACATTTCTACCGCCACACGGATCGTCCGCCTCCACGACATCTCCCAACGCAACAGCAAGTATACATCCCTCCAAGCGCGGGCTCCGCAGGTTTTCGGGCCCACAAGATCGGAGCGCGCCGCCACGGAGATGCCACGAGGACTCGCTCCTCATGAACCACGAGGACCCATCCCTCGCGAACCACGAGGATCCATCCCTCGCAAACCACGAGGACCCATCCCTCGTGAAACACGAAGACTCATTCCCCGCCGACGATGCACCAGCCCGTCAGCCTGCTGGTCGTGTTTTCTACCACTCTTTTCGGCGTGAAAGCAAAGCGTTGCCACCCTCCCGGCAGTTTTCTACTTAAATCAACAACAACTCGAAGCGTTGCCGCCCTCCCAGCAGTTTTCTACTTAAATCAACAACAACTCGAAGCGTTGCCGCCCTCCCGGCAGTTTTCCCCCTCAAGCAACAACAACTTGAAGCATACCACCCTCTCTACAGTGTTCCCCTCGACAAAAGCAACCATCTACTGACGCTGCAAACATCGATGATGGGTCCAACGGGCATCCCGCGGCCGCGATCGGCCACGCGAAGATTGCTGTCATCACTGATCAACGCAGCAACTGTTAACTCGCTTCAGTGTTAACACTACGGCACGCACCGTTCCGTGCGTTCCTGACTTCTACAGAGTTCGCTCGCCTGTCGGCGGGTTCACCCACCCACCAAGACCCACGTTCCTTTTCTCCTGGATCGCCCGTTCGGCGTTCCTGCAGACTTCGTCAGACTGGGGACTTTTTCCAACATCAGCAGAGCCATAGTCCGCGCCTGCCCGGCTTGCAAGCCACCACGAGTTGGCCAGCATATTTCGACCTCGCCCGCCTGACCATCAGCCGCTCATCGTTGTTACGGCACACCAGGTACGATTGTCCGCCTCTATGACGCGGCCATCTGTTTTGCCCCGGCGCCCGCTTCGAACCACGGGCTGCAGAGGTCACACGTCTTCACGGTCCTTCGCACGGCTGGATACGTATTATTCGCCACGACGCACACAAGGATCCGCTCACGATCAGCACCTTTAGACCTCGCCCGCCACGATGTGACTGCACGACCGCCGAGACCACCGGCCACCCATCGTCCTTTCGCCAACCCAAGTACGACGCCTGCCAGACTGCCAGCCACCCAACAGTTTCCGTCTCGAGACTACAGGACTCGTTCATTAAAGTGAATTCTGGGGGGGCGTATGTAGCGGTACCACCGAGTTAATATACATAATTCCCTTTAATTTACCTGTACGGGGCATTCCTCCTTTGGTAGCGCGGGCGAACGCGATGACGCGGGCGAACGCGAGGACGTCACGTCGCACATCACGTGACGGCCCCAAGCGCGGGCAAACGTGATGACGTCACGACGCACATCACGTGACGGCCCCAAGCGCGGGAAACACGAGCAACGCAATGACGTCACGACGCAAACGCGATAACGTCATCGCACAAACCTCCGAACTAGCTGGTCAGTCCTCGTGGCGTCCCCACTGGGGAAAGACCTGTTCCACGACTCTCCTGCATCGTTCTACATTGTTTGCTGTACCTCATCTTATCCAACATTAAAAACCAGTTTGTTGTTCTTCCGAGTTAAACTCCGTTATTGGTTAGGTATACGACAATACCTACAGCAGGATATTTTGGTTTAGTATCGTGGTCCTCCTTCAGATGTACACTGGCAAATTGTTGGTTGAATCCCTATTTATGCCAAATTCAACACCTAAGAGTATTCAGTTAATCCTTTGATTAACAGAAGGAGATGTTCACTCTGCTTCACGCAGTGTTTGATTGAAGTTTAATTTGTACTTGGAGATATTTGATTGTGGTGTTAACCTGACTCTGAAGCTGGCTGATTTGGTGCAGTATGCTTCAGCCACTCTGTAGATGCTTTAACTGGTCTGTTTACTTGAAGGTAAGTGGTATGAGAGGTTATTTGTAGACTGAGATTTAACTATGATTTCAATGTGTTTTGTCTTATCTTGACTTCAGTATGTCAGTGCAGTGTAATTATTTCATGACCTTTTAAACCTTCCTCAGCTGTAGGAAAATTCAACTGTCATGTTGCTAAGAATCCATATTTATGCTTAATAAAGGGATTAACTCAATATACTTAGCAATGCATTTATTACAGAGATTGGGTTCCAAAGTACTGTTGCAATTAAGTACTTTGAACGACATCTTCCTCTTGGGACCATTTTGCAGTTGGAATCCTTGTGCATGATTGAGTCAGAAAGCAAACAGAAAGATTGTAAAATGACTGCCCAGGTGGTGAAAAAACTGTCTTCAGCAAGTTTGTTCACAGCGGGGAAGGATTCACACATCAGGGAACACAAATTACAGAGTTAGAAATAAGAAGTGGGGAAGTCAGATGAAACCTTTTCACCCAAAGAAAAAGAATAGTGGAGTACATTACCAGGGAAAGGCATTGAAGTGGACAGGTTCAAGAGACAAATTGGATGTGTTCCTGGAGACAGAGGAATTAAGGAGGATGGTTAAGAGATAAGGGAGACTGACCTATCAGTAAAGGACAGACTTGATGGGTCTAATCCAATTATTTGTCATTTTCTCTTTATCTCATTTCCTAGTTGTGCATCCTGGTGTCACCACATAGAGAATTCTGTTAGTGAGCATACTGTTCAATATTTGTACCATTTTCTCAGTTCTTCTGCAGGCCCTTGGGACACACAGGACGCGTTGCTCATTTTAAACGGGCAATTAAATCAGCCATTGCTGTGCTGCCACCAGGGAGAAAAGGCCATTTGAGGATACTTCTCGTATTAGGTGAAAAGCCCGCCCTGCAGAAATGATCTTCAAGTACCTGAGGAGATTAGCTGTTGGAAAGCCTGTTAGGTCTATGGAACCTGAAACAAGTGCAGCTTTGTGCCAGCTGCACGCAGTTCATTTGGTAACAGGAGGAGGCCATTCAGCCCCTCGGGCCTGCTCCGCCATTCAATTGGATCATGGCTGATCTGCACCTGCATTTTACCGCCTTTTCTCCACATCGCTTGATACCCTTACCTAAACAAAAATCTATTTATGTCTTGTTTTTTTTTATTTAACTTTTTTTTAACAGTTATTTGGGCATAGCAATTATAACTCAGTTCATTTTTTTAATGCTGTGATTATTTCAAGAGTCAGGACCAAAAATCAGATTATTTTTCTAAGGGACGTGTTACCGACAGCATGTGATCTAATGCAGCCTTTTTCCCCCCTGTGCTCACAGATGCCTTATGTCCTACCATTCAATCCGAGGGACTGCACTCCAAACAGACACAGAGGCACCATGTTGAAGCTTCAGGTAAATTATATTAAATTGTTAACACTGCTTCCAATATCCATTTCAATTAAGTAAACAATACTAATAACAACAGAAAATGCTGGAAAAACTCAGCATGTCAGGCAACATCCGTGGAGAGAAATTTGAGTTGACGTTTCGGGTTGAACCCTTCTTCAAAACTGGAAAGAAAAGAAACTAGATCGAAGGCAGGGCTGCGATCGGACAAAAGAATAAAAGAAAAAAAGAAGTAAAAAAGATTAGAAGCTAGACGAGATGGTAATAGGCTGGGATTAGGTGTAAAGTGTACTGGCAGGGCAAAAGATAGCTGCCAGGTGTGAGAGAGAAACAAAAGGAAAGGGGGGGGGGGGGGAAAGGAGCGGAACAATTACAAGAGAAAATGAAATGGGGGCCGAGCTTATGATCTGAAATTGTTGAACTCGATATTGAGTCCGGAAGGCTGCAGAGTGCCTAATCGGAAGATGAGGTGCTGTTCCTCGAGTTTACGTTGAGCTTCCGTGGAACAATACAAGAGGCCAAGGACGGTGAGGTCCGAGTGGGAATGGAGCGGTGAATTAAAATGACAGGCGACCGGAAGCTCGGGGTCACCCTTACGGACTGAACGGAGGTGTTCCGCAAAGCGGTCACCCAATCTGCGTTTGGTCTCCCCAATGTAGAGGAGACCGCATCGTGAGCAGCGAATACAGTATACTAGATTGCGAGAAGTACAAGTAAATCGCTGTTTCACCTGGAAGGGGTGTTTGGGGCCCTGGACAGTGGGAAGGGGGGAGGTATAGGGGCAGGTGTTACATCTCCTCCGCTTGCACGGGAAGGTGCCAGGCGAAGGGGAAGGGCTGTTTGGGGTGATAGAGGAGTGGACTAGGGTGTCTCGGAGGGAGCGGTCCCTGCGGAATGCTGAAAGGGGAGGGGAGGGGAGGGAATACTAATGATCTTTGTTTATTTTATTTATGTCACAATTTAATACTATTAAGGACTGCACTTTACTCCTGGCAATTCTGTTGATTTTTTGCACTAAAAGAAAATTATCCAGTAATTTGAATTAATCAATGCAAGTGGGAATTTATTGCTAAAATCTAGAATTATCATATAGTTTGAATCAAGAGGAGAAGGCTTTAGGCTATAAGAAGATCTTACTTTTTCTATATTCCCTTTGCTGTAACTAAGTCATAATCATGTCCTATAGAAAAATACAATTGCACTATTACAAGCTTGAGAATATTAATATTTAAAGTGGAGGGTTCGAGAGAGGTGGTGGTGAGATAGAGCTGGGTGTCGTCAGCGTACATGTGGAACCTGAAATCAGGTCTTCAGATGATGTCGCTGAGGGGCAGCATGTAGATGAGAAATAGGAGGGGGCCAAGAATAGATCCTTGGGGGACTTCAGAGATAATGGTGCTGAACTTAAAGAGCAAAATTCAGCTGTTAGTTAATCCATTTTTGGAGGGGTAGAAATAGAGGGGATCACAGATAGCCCACAGGACTTCTACTGCCATTCTCCCACTTCCTTCTCGTATCTTTTTTTTCGTTGTAATTAAGTGTAGGGGTCAAAAGGAGAAAAATTCAAAAACTGGTTGGCCCATTTTCTGTGTTTGAATTGTCTCTTAATGCCCAGCCATCCAATGCATAACAGGGTCACAGACACAAAGGGGTCAATGTTAACCTAACCTGTCCATTGGGAAACTGACGGGATGGGGTGCATCGCTGGTTTTGCACCCCGCCTGAATTTACTCTCCATCGAAGTCAAGATAGAGCAATATTGTGCGGGGTGTAAAACCAGCGAGTTGGGATAAAATTGCCCCCACAGTTCTTCTTCTGACAAACCTACTTGTCAGTCGCAGGTCAACTCAACAATTGCAAATGCAGTCAACCTTTCATCCTCTGTGTACTGAGGAGAAGTATCTGTCTTAAACTGCTGGTTCACAAACAAATAGAATGGAAGCAATTACAGCAATTTATACCAGAGGCAAAGTACAGTTAACTCTCTGACTGTTGCCGCTTCACCAACCTGTTATTTTATAATATTACAAAGATTGTTGAAACTGCCTTTGAGTGCTGGAAATCTTTGCTGCTTTCCAAATACGTGAGTTTCCTTTGGTGAATTAGTGAGTTATTTCCTCAAAATGTGATATTGAAAAGTAGAATCATAAAAAAAGGAACATTTTAGAGAAGGGTACAAGTATAGTTTTGGTAGATTTATTCCATTTTGATGCGGTCATGTATTCTTCAATAAGGTTAATAAAATATTCATACAAATTAACCTATGACATATGGCACTGCATCTAGGTTCCTAGGTTAAGTGTGTGTCCTATATCTTTGACAGCGATCAGAGCTGTCAACACTGGGCAGCTCCCACCTGAGAGATTTGCAATTGTGCTTCAACCTCATCCTCAACACATAACTTCATGGCAAAAACAAACGCAATCCTCCGTCTGTAATCAGAACAGAAAATGCAGGTCTCCTGTATGCCTATCAGTGGTATCATAGTAAATAAAAGTAATCAACACCAATTTTTGCACTGGTGGATTTAGAATTTTTTAAAGGGGAAGTAAATTTTTACAGTGTCAAATTTATTTCCCATGAAGGGTATTCACCATCTCCCCCAGGAGATTTTGATTTTCTTTAACACTTTTCTGATGCGTTTCCCAGCATTGTGAAGTCCACTGTGATTCAACACTTGAAGCCAGAAAATAATGGAACGGTTTTATTCAAATAAACGTCGTTGTTATTAATCACAATTGACTGTGGATTTTTGTACCACTGGAATCTGTGAGTATAGCACAGGAGGCCAACATGTATGCAGGTGCCATAACTGGATGAGATAATCATGTAAATAATAACCAGGTCGGCAGTCATCTGCTTTTGGAGCATTTCCAGCCCCCATTCCCTGAGGTTGTGCTGCATTTTGAGATGGCTTACAGATTTGAATTATTCCTTATGCACCACTGCTCTGCACGAAGTACTGCAACAAAATAGCTTTACAATTAGCAAAGGTTGGTGTCAGTAAGTGGCACACGATCTCATGGGTGTTCTTGGGTTTCCAAAATATTCAGTAAAATCGATTTTGCAGCAAGTATTCAACTGGCAAAAAAAATATATAAACTGCCACATCACCAGCTATACTACATTGAATTTTCAGTACAGAAACAGGCCATTCTGTCCAACTGGTCTATGCCGGAGTTTATGCTCCACATGAGCCTCCTCCCACCTTACTTCATCTAACCCTATCAGCATAACCTTCTATTCCCTTCTCCCTCATGTACTGATCCAGCTTTCCCATAAATGTATCTATACAGGAAACTTTGGTTTATCTGGAGGTTGTATGTCCGGAAACCTCGATCTACCAGCAGAAATCAGGAGCCGTTTTGTTAGGTTTTTTTTCTTCTCGTGGCTTTTTTTTTCAAACAGTCAGGCTCTGGAAAGTGTCTCTGAAGCTGTTGCTAAGCTACAGAGATGCTTCCAAGGTACGGGCCGACTGTTTACAAGCTGTTGCTAAGCAACAGTGTTTGTTGTCAGATACGGAGATGAAAACCTCCGTATGCTTCAACATTAACTTTGTATGTCCGGCAGTTTTGATAGATCGGCAACACGCCGGTCCCGTCGGTGCCGGATATCACAAAGTTTCCTGTATAACTTGAGACTAACAGTAACTCATTCATGTTATCTCACTTATCCAGTCAGCTTTACCTGCAGAGGCCATTCATTACATGTCTTAACTGGCCACGCCCCTGAATGATTTCGAAAATCAAACAGCCCATTTTCCTGGGTTAGGGCTCATTAGAGATGTGCAGTGGACTCCTGGCGGGATTCCTGCCACCAAGATGGAGCTCGCCAGTGGGGAAGAGTAGAATTCCGCCAAAGCTTGGATTGAAGACTCGAACTAAAGGCCTTGACGGAGACCGAGACCTCCAACAGATGTGTCTGGCGCCACTTGGAGGATGAGGAGGCTGCTACAAGGCACTCTCCCGCCATCTGGGTATTTACCACCCCTACCTAGGGCCAACCAATACTTCTCACATGCTGGCCCCAAAAAAGGGGTGTTAAATGCGCAGGGCAATCATCCAGAACCTCAGGCCCCACTCCTGCCATCATTTGCACGTGGCGGGTGGGAGCAATCAGCAGGCAGTGCCGGCTCAGGTGGGGCGGAGGGAGGGAAATCCCATTGGATGGTGAGCCAGCAGTGGGCCTCAATGCCTGAAGTTTCAAACATTCTCTGGCATAATTCCACCCAACTTTGGGTGGCATTGTAGAGGAGAATTTCTTCCCTCAGGCTCCTAGGAGGCTTGACATCAACATGTCCAACCAAAGTAGAGCAGCAATCACCAAAGCCGATAGAATGTTGAATTATATAGGCAAACCAGTATTCAGGTCAGAGAAAGTTTTGCTCGAACTGTACAGTACTCTGGTCAGACCACACCTCGAGCACTGTGTCCAGTCCTGGTCACTGAGAACTGAACATAAAGGAGACATTCAAGTGCTGGAGACAATGCAGAGAAGAACCACAAGGTTGATTCCGAGTGTCAGAGGCCTGTGTTATAAGAAAAGATTTGAGAAACTTGGGCTAGTCAACCTTGAATGGAGACATCCAACAGATTATGTTATAGAGATATACAAGATTGAGTTAATTTTATTGAGTAGGACAATGGTCAACAGAATCAAACAAGTAAAAGGCAAATTTAGGACCAATATTGGGAAATTCTTCTTTACACCAAAAGTGTTCAATATGTGGAATGGGCCTCCAGACAGAGCAACGGAAGCAAAAATCCTGGAATCGATTGGATGCTGCAATGGGGAAATACTTTAGGATATTTCTAGCTAGGCGGAATGGACTCCCTCATCCTTAATTATCTTATGACTTTGCGAGAAAGATGCTAAAACAGCGATATCAGCAAACACTGTGTCAGCAGTGTTACCGTATCCACACAGTATATTGATTTGAATGGATTTATGATTTTTATTTCAGGGTTCGATCTAGTGCAGAGATTTTCCTTGACACGTTCAGCGGCAGCAAGCAAAACTTCTCAAGGCCCCCCGCTTATCAGAATGGGAAGAAAACTGTTGATCAGATCCACACAGTAGGCACTACTATTTCTTTTTACTCTTCACTCAATTTTCTATTTGTTTGAAATGATGGGCTGGATTTTGCTCTCAGCGGTGATTGAACGATGCCAGTCGTTCATTACACTTACACTTGGCCACAGACTTTCTATGGGCTTTTGCACTGGAACTTGCAGTGATTAGAAATCCATTTTGGCACAGCGCCTTACATGACTTGGTGTCAAATCGGGGACGCACAAGAGGGCAGAAGTGGAGGAGCGCAGAGATCTCGGAGGGTTGTTGGGCTGGAGGAGGTTACAGAGATAGGGAGGGGCAAGGCCATGGAGGGATTTAAAAACCAGGGTGAGAATTTAAGCTCAGCAGTTTGCCTTTAACGTTTGGTGGATATAAAAAGGTCATCAGGGCTGTTTTATAGGTGCTGATATGTGAGTGTGTAAACATTAAGTGCTATATGTTCTCCTGCATTCCTGGTTTACGCAATTAACACATGACCACTTGGCAAGGAAGTGCATTTTTGACTGTTTCTCCCAAAGCGAGTTTATAGCTTGTAACCCATGAGCAGCTGCGAGCCCTGACAGATGACACCGTGTGTCAGCTGGAAAGGAAACCGTGTCTAGAAACTTTGCATGTGCTTCACCTTAATCTCAGGAAATGAAAGGGGATCATCTTTCCTCGTCTGGGCGGTATTCAACAAGCTGTGAATCCGCTGGCGCATATTAAGTTAGACGCTTACACCGAAAGCGTGCAAAGGCAGCTTCTTCCTTTATTTAAACCCGGAAACCCAGGAGATCAGTTTTTGATTCAGAAGCAGAATGCACTCGTGGGGTTTTACCTCCAGCCTTTTCCCCTGAGTGGAAAGAATCTTCATCCTGCTGCATGTGAAGACTAGCAACTGTAACTGATCTTGTTTTTTTTCAACATGCCATCAAGGAGTCTCGAGGATTGTTGCAGTAGGTAGTGAGCAACTGGGCCAAGAAAGCTCGGGGGAACCAAAGCACAGCCATATTCCTCAGGAGAATACTCTAATTACCATCAGTCTCCACAGATGTACACACAATTCTCTTCAACATGTTTCAGTTATTAAACTTAAGAATGGTTGTCAGAAAATATCCAATGTAAGTGCACTTGCAGTGTTCTTTTGGGGAGAAATGAACATTTTATATTTTCAGCACGTTATTCTTTCTGATTTTAAGATGTTTGTGGCATTTGAAAGGTTGTTTCTGATTACTAATTGGGTCTTTGTGATTGGCATGTAGGCTTTTCCCAATCTCCCACCAGAACTTTGGCTGGAGGTTGGCAAATGCCCAGCACACCAGTGGGAGATCGGAAGAACATGACAGAGATTCAGGGCTGTAATCATGGATGGAGTTGTTGCCTTATTTCATTGATCAGTTACAGTGCTGATAATTGGAACAGCAAGATGTTGGAATGTTTGTGTTGCTCCGCAGAGCAACAAAAAAGACTATAGAATCATCGAATGATACAACACAGAAGGAGGCCATTCGGCCCATCATGCCTGTGCCAGCTCTTTTTTGTTCTTTGACTAGCGGCTGTAACTTTGGTGGAAGTACTGTGGAAGGCCTCGTTTACAAGGTGTATGTGGGATTTCCGCTGAAATTGCGGCAGCCAATTGGGTGAACAACCAAAGAACTTCCCAGTAAAGATCAGCACAGGAGGACTTCGAAATATAGAGTGACTTCACTGTGTAACTGGCAGCTGAGAACCACAGTGACTTCAGCACTCAGGTTGCCAGTAAATGTTACTGCTGCACACTCATTTCCACTTTACTTCACATCATCTTAGGGACTTTCCAAGATTTAGTCAGATCTACAAATAAGTAAGCAACACAGTTATATTCAAGAAATCTTTATTTAGCTATCCACTGCCACGCTTTCAGCCAGAAAGATATTAATTGTTGACGTAGACTTCTGTCCAGTTTTGGTCCTCTCGCACTACATAGAATGTACAGCACAGAAACAGACCATTCGGCCCAACTGGTCTATGCTGGTGTTTATTCTCTACACGAGCTTCCTCCCACCTCTCTTCATCTAACTCTATCTGCATATCCTTCTATTCCTTTCTCCTTCACGTGTTTATCGAGTTTCCCCTTTAATGCATCTGTGCTATTTGCCTCACCTACTCCTTGTGGTAGCGAGTTCCACATTCTAACCACTCTCTGGATGAAGAAGTTTCTCCCGAATTCCCTATTGGATTTATTGGTGACTATCTTATCTTTATGGCCTCTAGTTTTGGTCTCCACCACAAGTGGAAACATTTTCTCTACATCTATCCTATCAAACCCCTTCATAATTTTAAAGACCTCTATTAGGTCACCTCTCAGCCGTCTCTTTTCTAGAGAAAAGAGCCCCAGCCTGCTCAGCTTTTCCTGATACGTATAATCTCTCAGTTCTGGTATCATCCTTGTTAATCTTTTTTGCACCTCCACTGTTGTGTCCGTGTATTATAAGACACAGACTGCGGAGAACGGTACAACAGGTGTTTACTCAACGTGGCTCACACTGGAACTGATCTGTACAGATTACTACTCAGTGTTATATACAGGTGTGGTCACTGCCGGTACTGCAGTATACATGAACTGTAAAAGATAGTTCCCCACTTAAAGGTATATACATTACAATTCCTCCCCTTTTAGATTAACAGTACCATAACACTCATTTAACAATTAAATATCAAACTAATTACAATTAACACTTTTAACATGCAACATTAGCTGAAAATAGTCTATTTATATATTCAGTCTTTGGGGAGGCTTCCTGATCCTTTCTGGATAGCGCCTTTCCCGAGTGTCTTGCTCTTGGTGCGGAGGCGATTCTGGCCCCCTGTCATCGGTTGGTTCATCAGCTTCTGATGCTACTGTTTCTGGGGTAGATGTGACCTGTACGTCGGGTTCATCACCAGGTACGTATGGGCGAGGCATGGAGTTGACTTGTTCCTGTGACTCTAGGATCTGGTCAGCATGGCGTCTCACGATGCTCTCCCCAACGTCCACTGTGTACATTAGTGGGCCCTGCCGTGTGCATATCGTTCCTGGCTGCCATTTTTCTGTTCGGTAGTCGCGGGCCAAGACTGGTTGCCCTACATTGAAGCTCCTTGTTGGCTTCTCATGGATGTGCTGGAATTGCTTACTCTCAACATCTCTTTGTACGTTTGGTCTGAGCAAATCCAGGCGAGATCTTAACCTTCGGTTAAAGAACATCATGGCTGGGGCCTGGTTGGTGACTGCATGTGTCGCATTCCGGTAGGCGAACAGGAAATTGTCCACCTTGTGCTGCAGCGGAATGTTGTCATTGTACATAGCCTTTATTGCCTTCTTAAAGGTTTGTACAACCTCTCAGCCAATCCATTTGTGGCTGGATGATACGGGGCGGATGTGTAATGCCTTACCCCATTCTTTTTCAAGAACCTCCGGAACTCTTTGGACACAAACTGTGGTCTGTTGTCAGAGCAAATCTGTTCTGGCAAGCCATTCCTGGCAAAAATGGTCCGTAGGACTGCAATAGTTTTCTCCGTGGTGGTGGAGGACATTTTGATCAACTCAGGCCATTTCGAGTGCGCATCCACGGCTATTAAAAACATTGAGTCCATGAATGGACCAGCAAAATCAATATGCACCCGTTGCCATGGAGATGAGGGCCACTCCCATGGGTGTAGAGGGGCCTGTGGTGGTGCATTTTTGACTTTCTGGCATCCTGAGCAGCTCTTGGTCAGGTCCTCGATTTGTTTATCGATTCCCGGCCACCACACATAAGCCCTGGCTAGGCTTTTCATTTTTACCCCTCCCAGATGACCCTCATGAAGCTCATTGAGCACTCTATCCCTTAACTTGGGTGGAATTACCACTCGGGATCCACACATCAAGGTCCCCCGGCACACTGACAGTTGTTCTCTCCTTGTCGAGAATGCTGGCAACAGTGAGTCGCCATGTGCTGGCCATCCCTTCACCATCAAATCATATACCCGCGACAGTGTCGGGTCATTTCGGGTTTCCTTTTCAATACAAGCGTTAGTTACCGGTAGGTATTCAACTATAGTCGAATGGAATATTTCAACAGGATCCACTGCTGGTGCTTCCTCTGCAGTAGGCAGTGGCAGGCGTGATAGCCTATCAGCATTTCCATGCTGTTTCGTGCCCTTATATTCAATTTCATAGTGGTGCGCCCCTAGAAAATGTGACCATCTTTGTAGTCGTTGCGCAGTCATCACCGGAACGCCCTTCTTCGGATTAAAAATGGAGACAAGAGGCTGGTGATCAGTCAGCAAGGTGAATTTCTGCCTGTGCAGATAGTGATTGAACTTTTTCACTCCCCACACTAGGCTGAGGGCCTCCCTGTCAATCTGGGCGTAGTTACGCTCGGCTGAGATTAGTGACCGTGACGCAAAGGCTATTGGCCTCTTTGAGCCGTCCGAGAATTTGTGCGACAGCACCGCTCCAATGCCGTAGGGTGACGCATCACATGCCAACCGAATTGGTAATGCCGGGTTGTAATGGGCCAATACCTCTTTCGATGTGATTAGTGTTTTGCTCTTCTGGAAAGCTCGTCTACATTCGTCACTCCACTTCCATGGCACCCCAGTTTGCAGTAGGGTGTTCAGTGGGTGTAGTATTGTTGACAAATTTGGCAAGAACTTATGGTAGTAGTTTACCAGCCCGAGGAACGACCTCAGTTGTGACACATTTTCCGGTGCTGGAGCCTTGACTACTGCCTCAATCTTCTCTGGGGACTTATGTAACCCCTCTTTATCGATAACGTGGCCACAATACGAGATCCGTTTTCTAAAAAACTCGCATTTGGGGTGGTTAGCTCGGAGCCCATATTCCTGCAATCTAGTGAGCACCTGCTCCAGGTTGGCAAGGTGATCACTGTCATTTTCGCCCGTGACCAGGATGTCGTCCAAATAACACTGGGTCCCTGGGATCCCTTGCAGGACTTGTTCCATTGCCCTCTGCCAAATAGCCGGAGCTGATGCTACCCCGAATACCAGCCGGTTGTATTGGTAGAGACCTTTATGGGTGTTGATTGTGAGGTATTTTTTTGATGCTTCTTCTACCTCCATTTGCAGATACGCCTGGGCCAGATCAATCTTAGTGAAGCGTTTCCCTCCAGATAGCGAGGCGAAAATATCTTCAATCCGCGGAAGTGGATATTGTACGGTGTGAAGGATCGGGTTCACTGTTACCTTAAAGTCCCCACAGATGCGAACCTTCCTTGGTTCCCCAGGCGTGCTGATCAACGACTTTTTCATCACAGGGACGATGGGTGTAGCCCACTCGCTCCAGTCTACCTTGGACAGTACACCTGAACGTTCCAGACTCTCCAGCTCTGCTTCGACGGCTGGGCGGATCGCATAAGGTACCGGTCTGGCCTTAAAAAATTTTGGGCTTGCGTTTTCTTCAATTTTAATCGTCGCTGTCATGCCTTTTAGTGTTCCGAGTCCTTGCTGGATCACTTCTTTCGCGTCAGTTAGGATCTTTGACAGTCGCCCAGGTGTGACGTCGTCATCCTTTTTGTCAGCCACAGTCAGTGCCTGTATGGAATGCCAATCCAGTTGTATTTTCCGGATCCATTCACGTCCCAGTAATGGTGGTCCTCCATCTTGCAATACATACAGGTCTAGTTTTGGTGTTTCCTTACCGTTATATATAACGGTCACCCTTATTTTTCCTTTGGGGTAGACTTTTTGCCCCGTGTATGTCTTCAAAATAATTTTTGTTTCTCTCAAGGGCATGTGTGAGAATAGCCGCTCGTAGTCCCATTGGTTTATGACTGTTAGGGCTGATCCTGTGTCCAATTCCATCTTTACCTGGACTCCTGCTATCTTGAGAGTGACCCAAATGGTTCGGTGATCCTCCGTTGTGATCACATTATGTAGTTTCAGACAACTCAGTTCCCTGCTTTCGGAGTCGTTATCACTCTTGTTCGTCTGAACTATCCTCTGTCATCTTATGTACCTTCTTGTACTTTTCTTGGGTAGGTTTCTTATTGCTGGTTTTCTTTCCCGACCTGCAGACTCGTGCTATGTGTCCTACTTTTCCACACTGTCTGCACACTTTGTCTTTGAACCAGCAATCATTCTGGTCGTGTGTTGTTCTGCCGCAGCGATAGCACTTCTCTGTTCCATATGACATTTGATTTGTGCCATATTCTTGCGGTCTCTGTTGTATCTCTGCAGCGCCCTGTGCTGCTGCTTCATATGATATCGCAAGGCTGAAAGCCTTTTCCAACGTAAGGTCCTTTTCAGATAAAAGCCGTTTCTGGGTTCCTTCACTTTGAAGCCCACACACAAACTTGTCCCTTAAGGTATCTGCCAGTCCCGCTCCAAACTGGCAGTGTTTCGATAGTTTGCGCAGTTCTGTTAAATAATCAGCATTGCTTTCATCCTTATGCTGGTTCCATTTGTGAAACTTGAATCTTTCTGCTATCAGCAGCGGTGTGGGGTTTAAATGTTCCTGTAGTATCGTTACTATGTCTTCAAAACTCTTTTCCATTGGCTTCGTTGGGGTTACTAGATTTCGTAATAAACCATACGTCTTTGCACCCATTAAATTTAACAATACCGACGCTTTCTTGTCATCTGACACCTCATTTGCCTTGCAGTATACCTCTATTCGTTCGACATATGTAGTCCAATCTTCGACTTCATTGTCAAATGCGGTGATACTGCCAGTCTTCGGCATTTTGGGTGTAGTTTAAAATGGCGTCTCCCGCGCTTTCCTTCCTCCCCCCTGCTGCCAACGCCGCTCCCGGCGGTTCTCGTGGCAATGGCAGCGCCCTGTAGGTTTCGCGCGCTTCTCCTGTGCTGCTGCCAACGCCGCTCTCGGCGGTCCTCGTGGCAATGGCGGCGCCTCGCGGGTTTCTGCCCGTCTCTCTCTCCCTCTCTTCGACGCTGCTCGGCCCCTGAACACCGGCTGCGCCCTGTGCGCTCTGCCCTCTGTCTCCCCCGTCGACGCTGCTCGGCCCTTTGCTGTGCCGCTCGGTCGGGCTCTAGCCCGCCGCTGTCCGGGAAGGGTCTGCGCACTACCTGTTGCCAGCCCGTTTTGCTGGACCACCTCGACTGGAAAGCCAAGCCTGGCTCTCGACAGCCTCCCCCGCAATTCTCGAGTCTCTGCTGGATGACTGGGCGGTTGCCCGTGGTCGACGCCCGAGTCTCTGGCCCTGACCTCCAATCCACTGATCTCCAGGAACGAATCCCCGGGAGGTAATGCAGAGTTGCAGGTAGGTTCGAACTTGCCTTGTCGCCAATGTTGTGTCCATGCATAATAAGACACAGACTGCAGGAGAACGGTACAACAGGTGTTTACTCAACGTGGCTCACACGGGAACTGATCTGTACAGATTACTACTCAGTGTTATATACAGGTGTGGTCACTGCCGGTACTGCAGTATACATGAGCTGTAAAAGATAGTTCCCCCCTTAAAGGTATATACATTACATCCACCAGTGCCTCTGTATCCTTTTTATAATATGGAGGCCAGAACTGTGCACAGTACTCTAAGTGAGCTCTAACCAAGGTTTGATACAAGTTTAACATAACTTCTCTGCTTTTAAATTCTATCCCTCTGGAAATGAACCCTAGTGTTTGGTTTGCTTTTTTTATGACTTTATTAACCTGCGTCGCAACTTTTAGTGATTTGTGTATCTGCACCCTACATTACAACAGCGACTACACTTCAAAAGTACTTAGTTGACTGTAAAACGCTTTGGGACATCCCGAGGTTGTGAAAAGGGCTATACAAATGCAAGTTCTTTCTTTATCCCTAGATCTCTTTGTTCCTCAAACCCCATTTAGACTCTTATTATCCAAGCAGTATATGGTATCCTTACTCATCCTACCATAATGTACCACCTCTATATTGAAATTCATTTGCCAATTACACGCTCATTCTGCCAGTTTATTAATCTTATTTCTTTATTTCCTGTATCTTGTTGCAGTCTTTCTCAGTATTAACTTTACCCCACAATTTGGTGTCATCCGCAAATTTGAAATTGTATTTCCGATTCCCGAGTCAAAATGATTTACGTAAATTTTGAACAACAGTGGTCTCAGCACCGATCCCTGCGGAACAGCACTTCCCACCTTCCACCAGTCTGAGTTGCTACTCCTAACCCCTAATATCTGTTTTTTTGTTTTTTAGTCAGCTGGCTCTCCATTCTGCAATTATGGGTGATACTGAAACTTTGGAAAAGGTTCAGAGAAGGGTCACAAGAATGATCCGCAGTTTGAAACACCTTAGCTACCCAGATAGGCTTTAGGAGATGTGTTTACATACTTTAGAGAAGCGTAGACTCAGGAGCAATTTGACTGAGGACTGGTGAGTCTAGAACTAGGGGGCATTGCCTCAAGATAAGGGGTCGGCCATTTAAGACCGAGATGAGGAGGAATTTCTTCATTCAGATGGTTGTGAATCTTTGGAATTCTCTACCCCAAATGGCTGTGGATGCTCAGTTGTTGATTATATTCAAGGGTAAGATAGATAGATTTTTAGACTCCAGGGGAATCAAGGGATATGGGCCTCGGGCGGAAAAGTGGAGTTGAGATCGAAGATCAGCCACAGTCTTATTGAATGGCGGAGCAGGCTCGAGGGGTCATATGGCCTACTCCTGCTCCTAATTCTTATGTTTATATGTTCTTACATTCTATAAAATAATAAAAGTTCTAGATTGTGTGCACATTGGAAAATTATTTCAGTTAGATAGGTGTCATGCTTATAAATTATGTGTATTGGTTTCTGTTGGGCATATCTTCTTTACAAAGAGGATAGTAGACCTATGGAACAATTTGCTGACTTGTGGAGTGAGCGCTGATTCACTGTGTAGTGAGAGAGAGCTGGACCGGTTCCTGGCTGGGCAGAGATCGCATCATAGAAGAGGTAGGCACCAAATAATATAAGTCAATGTGGTCCTGCACTGGTTTTGATTGCCTAGAGGGATCAGAGAGAAATTTTCCAGATTTTGTTCCCCTAATTGGCCATGGGTTTTTGGTCTGGTTTTTTGCCTCTCCCAGGAGACTACATGATACATAGTGGGTAAGGAGTCTCTTAACGTGGTGCATAGACCATCACAACGATATGGAACAGGCTACATGGACTAGCTAGTCTTTTCCTGTCTGATGTTTTCCTTTCTTGGTATGTTTGTCTGTAGACCATCAGAATTACATAGAATGTACAGCATAAAAACAGGCCATTCAGCCCAACTGGTCTGCGCTGGTGTCTATGCTCCACATGAGCCTCCTCCCACCCCTCTACATCTAACCCTATCAGCACCCTTCTATTCCTTTCTCCCTCATGTTTATCTAGCTTCCCTCCGTTTAGTCTGTAAGGGTGACCCTGAGCTTCCGGTCGCCTGTCACTTTAATTCACCGCTTCACTCCCACTCTGATCTCTCTGTCCTCGGGCTATTGCATTGCTGCAATGAAGCTCAACGTAAGCTCGAGGAACAGCACCTCATCTTTCGATTGGGCACTTTGCAGCCTGCCGGACTCAACATTGAGTTTAACAATTTCAGATAATTATCCCTGCCCCCATTTTTCATGCAGGATGATTTTTGCCATTCCCATTTGCAACATTTTATCTTTCCTGCCTCTTACAAAAGCACAGGGTATTCTTTCTATTCCTTCCTCCCCTCCTAACCACCCCCCCTGTCTCTGCACCTGCTTAATATCTGTTACATCTCCAGCTTTTTCCAGTTCTGATGAAGGGTCCCAGACCTGAAACGTTAACTCTGTTTCTCTCTCCACGGATGCTGCCTGGCCTGCTGAGTATTTCCAGCATTTTCTGTTGTTATTCCCTTTAAATACATCTATGTTATTCACCTGAACTAGTCCATGTGATAGTAAGTTCCACATTCTAACCACTCTTATAGTGGAAATTTGGGCACAGACAGCAACATGATTGAATCACAGCCCACACAATACCCATCTCACGTTCTGTACAGACAACCCCAACAACTCTACTGAAGTCGGCCTAATTACAAATGCAGTGTGAGCTCTCGGAGTGGAATATGCCTTCTCTAGGAGCTTCACGCTTGGTGGGAGGAGGCTAAGTTCCTTTGCTGCTACAATTACTTGAAAGGCTGCAGCAGTCATTTCAAGAGAAGTGGCAGAATGTGGAGGGCACTAAATAGTTGGCATTCAAAAGTACCTGGATGGCACTAAATTTTCAATTGCCAAGTTTCTGGATGGCAGAAAGGAATGAAAGCAGGAAGAAAGGGTTTCTACGTAAGTGCTGAAGCAGGAAAGGTGCCAAACCTCCAGTTGACAGATGCTGCATTAGATGCGTGGTATAAGAAGGGTTACTCTGTTTGACACTTCAGTAGGAGAGCAATGCCTAGCAGGGAGTGGTGGCCGGAGACAATGGTCTGTAAAGTACCCACAGTGCCTGGGAACAGATGTTAAATAAAATTACACTCCTTAAAAAAAGCTGCTAAAGTAAAGCTATCCTACAGTTCTGCCTGCACGATAGATGTATAGATGCCATACAAATCAGGCTCCGACATTGCAATTGGGAGCCCGATTTAAAATTAACTGCTGTTGCATGAGTTTCCCAGGAGTCAGAATGAGTGCTCCCCCAGGAGCCACAAGGAAGCCTTTGGCCACCTCCAGCTCGATCTCCAGTCTATCACCCCCCACCACCCTCCCGATTGCTGACCGGAGCTTCCTTACCAGGGCCGACCAGCGTCCCCCCTCCTGATTGCCAGCCTCCCCCTGCTCCCAATTGTTAATCTACCCCCCCCCAATTTCCAACCTTTTCCACCCACCCCCCGCCATCTCGATTGCCAATTTTCCCCATCCCCCTCCCGATTGGCGACCTCCATCCCCTTCCAATTGCTGACCGGAGCTTCCTTACCAGTGTCGACCAGCAAACCACCCCCCATCCCCGCTCGATTGCCGATCTTCACCCCCCCCCACCAATTGTCGATCTTCACCCCCTCCTGATCGCAGATCTCCCCATCCCCCACGATTGCCGATCTTACCCCCCTCCCGATTGCCGATCTTTCCCTGCCCCACCGATTGCCGAGGACCATCTCCAAGGGTTCCCGGCTGCGGCCTCCTGCCACTCGCATTCCTTGCAGCCTGCCTGTCAGGTGGGAGGCAGAGCTACACGATGCACATGAGGCCCTGCCATTAAGATCAGCCGGTCTTGCCGGGTTCTTTGGCTATTTTCGACCTCACCTGTACCCTCCTCGCCTCTCCGTAAATATCGGGGCCATTTACTCACACAGAAGCATACACGCAACCACAAAGAATCAGAGTATCTTACAATGGAAGCTCTGTTTGAAGGAGTCTGTTAGAGCCAACATTCCAACCTAGCTTCTTCTTCTATCATGTTGGGCTCGTTAAGCAGCCTGCCAATGGCCCAGGGTGAGACAGTGCCTCAGCACCCTCCACCCCTCTCACCAACATTTGTAAGCAAGAACACAATTTCAGTCAGTAAATCCACTGAATTAAACTCCTGTTTTGTGTGAAGCGAGAGGAAGGACCTTAAAGATTCACATGGTTTCTCAGCAATGGAGGAGTCCTGAAAGTGCAGAGACATCTTTATGGGCTGGTGCCCTTGCAGTGCTGGTGCATGCGGTGAAGAAAAGGAGGGTTGCCCTGGTTGGCAGTCAGTCCCCAGAGAAGAATCATCTATATTTCTGGCAGGAGTTAGCTGACAGAGTGATTGCTCTCTCCATACCAATGGACCTGACTGCAAATGTGGAAGAACTGCGGAAAGGAGCCAAGGTGGCAGCCGGTTTCTGTAGCAAGTACTTGCCCCAAATATACAGGCTGCAAAGCATTCCTTCACAACCTATCGCTTTTGTACTGCTTGACCCTCCAAAGTGGTCATGCAGCCTTGCAGGCTTTTGATAGCTGAACATTTGAACATACAAAATTGACAGGCAGGGAAAGATCAGCTGGTCCAGTGTCACTCTATTTAGATTTTGTAGCTGCTCTTCATGGACTTAAGATCTGGAGCCATGCCTTCTGCCATTGTCCAAACCCTTTCCACTGGCTCTGTAGGATAAATTCACTGATCTCCTGCTCCCAGCAGAGTGGGAGAGTGGGTTGGTGAACTGGTGCTCCCTTGGGTACAGCTTCCATGGCGGGAGCTCAGTATCAGTAAATTTACCTTTGTATCTTTTCACAACTACAACAACATCTTGCATTTATTTAGCGTCTTTAACATAGTAAAACGTCCCAAAGCGCTTCACAGGAGCGATTATCAAACAAAATTTGACACCAAGCCATATAAGGAGATATTAGGACAGATGACCAAGAGCTTGGTCAAAGAGGTAGGTTTTAAGGAGCATCTTAAAGGAGGAGAGAGAGGTAGAGAGACGGAGAGGTTTAGGGAGGGAATTCCAGAGATAGGGCCAAGGCTGCTGAAGGCACTGCCATCAATGGTGGATTGACCATACAATGATCATAACTGGACACAGTCCTCCAGATATTGCTGTACAGGTGTCTGTATCAGTGTCATTTCCTGGTAACACTATTTTATGGATCTATTTATACTCACCAATAATCTGCTGTCGCACGCTCTGATAATACTTTTGCTGTTCAATTATTACAGCCAGATACTTTTCCCAAATCGCCCTTTATTTTAAAATTACATTTACTATTTTAATGCCAGGGCTGTGGTTCTTCTGCTCTCACACCATAACTTCAGCAAGGGGTCCAGTAGTGTAGTGGTTATGTTACTAGACTAATAATCCAGAGGCCTGGGGTAACAGGCTAGAGAGTGTGAGTTCACATCCATGGTGTGCAGTTTGAGAATTTGAATTCAGTTCTAGGTAAAAAGCAGTTATCAGTAAAAGTGATTGTAAAGCTGCCTTATATCTATATATATAAAGCGGCTCTTCTGTCTGTCCCGATGTCTGTCTGTCTGTCTGTCCGTGTTCTATACGTTTGAAAGTTACAGAGCGTACCGACGCGCGCATCACCTCAAAAGAAAGCTTGCGATTCCGGGCCGGTCATAGGCGTATTTACCTTTTGGCCGGACAAAAACCGCGCCCGCGGTGTCCGAAAAACGTTCAGCGTTCCGCTCATTAGCATCTCATTAGCGACCGTGTGACGTCGAGGTCGGCCAATCGGACGGCGGCTTCCTGGCGCGTGCCATCCTACAGTTGAGTGTCGAGTGACTCGACGATTGACCAATCCTACGCTTCGGTGACCTGACCGGTCGACCAATCGGTGCGTGTGTGGGCGGGCCTTATCCTTCTGAACCGAGGTGAGTGGCCGCCATCTTGCATCCATTCTTTTTCCTGCTTTCTGCGTCTTTCTTTTCAAATATACATTTCCAGCAAAATAAAATTGAATTTATTAAATTGTTTTAAAAAAAACTTCATTCATTTGTAAATATTTTTTCTAAACTGAACATTCTTTTTCCTACCTTTTCCCGTTTTTTTTGTTAGGCCTGAAAGCCTGGGACTTTCTTGCCCAGCCAGGCCCGAGCTAGGGCTTCTGCTAAGCTCCTCACCCCCCCCCCCGCGTCACGTTACCCGGGGCAACGGCGTCGGCCACGAGGGTCAGGGTGCGCGCGCAGCAGGAGCAGCTGAGACGCGGCGTCTTGAAAAGAAAAAAAAAGGAAACCCCGGCAACGGAGCCCACTGCGGCTCTCGGTCAGGGCGGGTTACCCCGGCTGAGACGCGGCGTCTTGAAAAAAAAAGGAAACCCCGGCAACGGAGCCCGCTGCGGCTCTCGGGCGGGGCGGGTTACCCCGGCAACGGGGCACGCCGGCAGTCTTGAAACCAGCTCGCGCCTCCTGAATGCGCGGGGGAAGAGGCCCGGCGCACGCCTGACAGGTAAACAGGGTCTTCGTTCACGTTGGGCGGGTTCCTCGGGTGCTCATCCCTGGCGGTGTGGGGCCGGAGCCCGGCTCTTACCTTGCCCCGGAGAGCGGGCGGATGGCGGGGCCTGGAGTAACAAATCGGCCGCAGCGGCAGCTGAGCTCCGGTGTGCGGCGGCGGGCCGCAGAGGCAGCTGAGCTCGGGTAAGTCAGGCCGGACCAAAGGCGAGGGGGGGAGGGAAGAGAGAGAGAGGGGGGGAGGGAAGAGAGAGAGAGGGGGTGGGGGGGAGGGAAGAGAGAGAGAGGGGGGGAGGGAAGAGAGAGAGAGGGGGTGGGGGGGAGGGAAGAGAGAGAGAGGGGGTGGGGGGGGAGGGAAGAGAGAGAGAGGGGGGAGGGAAGAGAGAGAGAGGGGGTGGGGGGAGGGAAGAGAGAGAGAGGGGGTGGGGGGGGAGGGAAGAGAGAGAGAGGGGGTGGGGGGGAGGGAAGAGAGAGAGAGGGGGTGGGGGGGAGGGAAGAGAGAGCGAGGGGGTGGGGGGGGAGGGAAGAGAGAGAGAGGGGGTGGGGGGGAGGGAAGAGAGAGAGAGGGGGTGGGGGGGAGGGAAGAGAGAGAGAGGGGGTGGGGGGGAGGGAAGAGAGAGAGAGGGGGTGGGGGGGAGGGAAGAGAGAGAGAGAGGGGGTGGGGGGGAGGGAAGAGAGAGAGAGGGGGTGGGGGTGAGGGAAGAGAGAGAGAGGGGGTGGGGGGGAGGGAAGAGAGAGAGAGGGGGTGGGGGGGAGGGAAGAGAGTGTGATGAAATATATTCCATTCATCACTGCCTGTTTTCTGTGTCTTCTAACTGCCTGCTTTCTGTGTCTTTTCCCTTCCCCCAGTCCTCATGTATTATGCATTGGAATGTGCTGGAACTGGTTGTGTGCAGGGCTCCGCCCATACCTGGCTCCTTTGTAATCTAACTTCAGTCCGGCATCAGCCTCCTGAAGGTAGACATCTCTCTATTTTACGTGTTATGTTCTGAGTTAATAAAAGCCTTACTTTTGTTCTGCTAACTTCGAGTCTCGGAATAATTGAGGCACATCAATTTTATTAACTCAATTTTCAACACTATGGATCAACTCCTGAAACCCGAACGTTTGGATTTGGATCAACATGCTCCGGACGCATCAGCACGCTTCGGACACTGGTTTGACTGTATGGAATTCTTCCTGGACAATTCCGCAGCCGTCAAAGACGCTACGGACACTGCGAAGATGAGACTCGGAATGCTACGGAATTGGGTAAGCCACCGGGTTTACCCCCTCATCCAAGACGCCGATACATACCTGGCCGCCTGCAACACCTTAAAGGCGCATTACCAGCAGCCTACGAATGAGGTGTATGCTAGGCATCTACTCGCTACTCGCGCACAGCGACCTGGGGAATCGGTGGAGGAGTTCCTAAGCATCCTGAAAAAGCTTGGCAAGGACTGTAAGTGCCGAGATGTAAAAGCCGCAGTGTACACCGACGAGCTTGTTCGCGATGCCTTTATCACAGGCCTCAGCTCCACTCACATCCGGCAAAGACTGCTGGAAAAAACGGGGTTGGACCTGAAACAGGCTGCGGACACCGCGCGGTCCCTGGAGATGGCCCAGAGAAACTCGGACGCCTACTCTTCAGCCCGCGCCGCCCACGCCGCCACGTGTGCGCCGAGGGCGCCGCCATCTTGGAAGGCATCTTCCCCGCCCGGCAGCCCGACACCGGCGGGGCCCAGCTCTCCCCCCAGAAGCCCTACGACAGCCGCGACGCGTCAAGGACCCAACTGCTACTTCTGCGGGCAGCCAAAGCACACCAGAAACCTGTGCCCGGCGAAAGGCACCACCTGCTTTAAGTGCGGTAAGAAGGGGCACTTCGGGAAGGTGTGCAGAGGGAACCCCGCCGGAAAACCAACCGCCGGAAAACCCGCCACCGCCGCGTGTGCGCCGTGGGAGCGGCCATCTTGGACGCCATCTTGCCCGACCTCGTGGGGTCCGCCATCTTATGAGCAGACAGCGTGGACGCCATCTTGTCTCGATCAGGGCCCTACAGTGGCATCGGTCACAGTGGACCAGACCAGGCCGCATCCGCTATCCAAATCAATGGTGGACATCGAGGTAAACGGGTGCCGGGTTAAATGCTTAATTGACAGTGGAAGCACGGAGAGTTTTATCCACCCTGAACTGGCACAACAACTCTCCCTAAAGGTGGTCCCTGCTCAGGGTACCATCTCTATGGCCGATAAAACCCAGACATCGACCATTCTGGGTTACTGCACGGTACAATTGTGCGTTAACGGAACTGTGTATGATAATTTTAAAGTATTAATCATGAAGAATCTATGTGCGAGCGTGATCTTGGGTTTGGATTTCCAGTGCAACCACCAAAGCATCACGCTCAAGTACGGTGGGTCCCAGCCGCCCCTCACAGTGTGCGGTCTGGCTACCCTGAAGGTAAAGCCGCCTTCGCTATTCGCGAACCTTACCCCTAACTGCCGGCCAATAGCGACCAAAAGCAGGAGGTGCAGCTGGGAGGACAGGCGGTTTATCGCGACCGAGGTAGACAGGCTCCTGAAAGAACGCATTATTGAACACAGCAACAGCCCGTGGCGCGCCCAAGTGGTAGTGGTAAGGGGTAGCGAGAAGAAACGGATGGTGATCGACTATAGTCAAACGATCAACAGGTACACCCTACTAGACGCCTACCCGCTACCCCGCATATCAGAAATGGTGAACCAAATCGCCCAATACCGGGTGTTCTCCACCATCGACCTCAAGTCAGCGTACCACCAGCTCCCTATCAGACCAGAGGACCGCCCGTACACCGCCTTCGAGGCGAACGGACGCCTCTACCAATTCCTCAGAGTCCCCTTTGGGGTGACGAACGGGGTCTCGGTCTTTCAGAGGGAGATGGATCGCATGGTCGATGACCACCACTTGCAGGCAACCTTCCCCTACCTCGACAACGTCACCATCTGCGGTCACAACCAGCAGGATCACGACTCGAACCTCGAGAGGTTCCTGAAAACCGCACAAAAACTCAACCTCACCTATAACGAGGACAAGTGCGTTTTCAACACCACGCGCCTCTGCATACTGGGCAGCGTGGTGGAGAATGGGGAAATCGGACCAGACCCCGACCGATTGCGCCCCCTACGGGAGCTGCCCCTGCCCAACACTCCCAAAGCCCTGAAAAGGTGCCTGGGGTTATTTTCTTACTATTCCCAATGGGTCCCCAACTACTCCGACAAAGCCCGCCCCCTCTTGAAAGCATCCTCTTTTCCGCTCTCTGCTGAGGCCCACGCCGCCTTCAAAAGCATTAAGCAGGATATTGAGCGGGCCATGCTACAGGCAGTGGACGAGAACACTCCATTTCAAGTGGAAAGTGATGCGTCCGACTTCGCCTTGGCGGCCACCCTCAACCAGGCGGGGCGGCCCGTAGCTTTCTTCTCGAGGACCCTCCAAGGCCCCGAGATCAGACACTCCTCCGTGGAAAAGGAGGCCCAAGCCATCGTGGAGGCAGTGCGCCACTGGCGCCACTACCTAGCCGGCAAACGCTTCACCCTACTTACCGACCAGCGATCGGTAGCGTTTATGTTCAACAATAAACAGAGGGGGAAGATTAAAAATGATAAGATTCTTAGGTGGCGGATCGAGCTCTCCACTTTCGAGTACGACATCATTTACCGGCCAGGGGCCCTTAACGAATCCCCTGACGCCCTCTCACGAGGGATGTGTGCCAGCGCCACCGAGGATCGGCTACAGACCCTCCACAACGACCTCTGCCACCCAGGGGTCACGCGGCTGTTCCACTTCATAAAGTCCCGTAACTTACCCTACTCGATTGAGGAAGTTCGGTCTCTGACCAGGAACTGCCGCACTTGTGCTGAGTGCAAGCCTCGGTTCTACCGCCCAGATAGAGCCCACTTAATCAAAGCTACACGGCCCTTCGAGCGGCTCAGCTTAGATTTCAAGGGCCCCCTCCCGTCCGTCGACCGCAATGTTTACTTCCTGAACATTGTGGACGAATACTCCCGTTTCCCATTCGCCTTCCCCTGCCCAGACATGACCAGCGCCACGGTCATTAAATGCCTCAACAGCCTGTTCTGCCTGTTCGGTATGCCGAGCTATATCCACACAGATAGGGGGGCGTCCTTCATGAGTGAAGAGCTACGCCAGTACATGCTGTCCAAGGGGATCGCCACGAGCCGTACCACCAGCTACAACCCCCGGGGTAACGGCCAGGTGGAGCGAGAGAACGGGACAGTGTGGAAAGCAGTCACTCTAGCTCTAAGGACCAAGGGCCTCCCTATCTCCCGCTGGCAGGAAGTCCTCTCGGATGTGCTCCATTCGATACGGTCGCTATTGTGTACGGCCACTAATACCACGCCTCATGAACGAATGTTTGTCTTTCCCCGGAAATCCACCTCGGGCGTATCCATGCCGTCATGGCTCTCCACCCCAGGTCCGGTACTCGTGCGAAGGCATGTGAGGGGCCACAAGACGGACCCTCTCGTGGAGCCAGTACACCTACTCCACGCCAACCCCCAATACGCATATGTCCGGCACGCCGACGGAAGGGAGGACACCGTGTCCATAAAAGACGTCGCCCCAGCCGGCATCAACAACAACCACGGCAATAGCAGCGACGACGATCACAGCAACCCTTACCCACCCACTATTCTTTCATCACCCCCGGAAGAACATCGACCAACGGCACCCCCACCAACTACCCCTTCAACAACCCCGGCGGCACCCCCGGCAGAGACCCAGGAGGCTACCGGGGACACCCAGCCGACACCCGCGGCACCACAACAGCCACGTCGGTCGCAGAGGACTATCAAACCCCCGAACAGACTAAATCTATAGAAGGGGTGAATGTGATGAAATATATTCCATTCATCACTGCCTGTTTTCTGTGTCTTCTAACTGCCTGCTTTCTGTGTCTTTTCCCTTCCCCCAGTCCTCATGTATTATGCATTGGAATGTGCTGGAACTGGTTGTGTGCAGGGCTCCGCCCATACCTGGCTCCTTTGTAATCTAACTTCAGTCCGGCATCAGCCTCCTGAAGGTAGACATCTCTCTATTTTACGTGTTATGTTCTGAGTTAATAAAAGCCTTACTTTTGTTCTGCTAACTTCGAGTCTCGGAATAATTGAGGCACATCAGAGAGAGAGAGGGGGTGGGGGGGAGGGAAGAGAGAGAGAGGGGGTGGGGGGGGGAGGGAAGAGAGAGAGAGGGGGTGGGGGGAGGGAAGAGAGAGAGAGGGGGTGGGGGGGAGGGAAGAGAGAGAGAGGGGGTGGGGGGGAGGGAAGAGAGAGAGAGGGGGTGGGGGGGAGGGAAGAGAGAGAGAGGGGGTGGGGGGAGGGAAGAGAGAGAGAGGGGGTGGGGGGAGGGGAGAGAGAGGGGGTGGGGGGGAGGGAAGAGAGAGAGAGGGGGTGGGGGGGGAGGGAAGAGAGAGAGAGGGGGGAGGGGAGAGAGAGGGGGTGCGGGGGGAGGGGAGAGAGGGGAGGGAGAGAGAGAGAGAGGGGGTGGGGGGGGAGAGGGGTGGGGGGGGAGGGGAGAGAGAGAGGGGGGAGGGGGAGAGAAGGGGGGGGGAGGGGGAGAGAGGGGGGGAGGGGAGAGAGAGGGGGTGGGGGGGAGGGGAGAGAGAGA